>NW_021604669.1:7729334-7770078 GCF_004785775.1 Grammomys surdaster | reverse complement strand
CACACACACACACACACACACACACACACACACACACACACACACACACACCTCTACATGTTCTAGTTCTTTCTCTGTTGCTTGGCTACAGAGGGAAATTGGCTGGCTTCCTTTCTGGCATCTGTGTGAATCCAAAGGAAAGAATTATTTTTATAAGTTGAGAGTGGGGTGGTGTTTTAGAAAGTCTCCTAAGATTTGTGGATTTGTGGAAGGCAATGGAACTTGCTTACGTCCACCTATGTGAAGAGAGCCAAATGATGCTTGAGTTGTTTTTTTCTCCCAAGAACACTTTCACAGAATGTCCTGGCCGTGCAGAGTTGACTGAGTCAGTTATCTTTTCACTAGCAACTTCACAGAAAGCCCAAGAAGCCCAAGGGGTACAACAAGTGTGCCTGCTGGCTCAGCACTTTAGTATTATAATGCAGAAAAGAAGAAGATAATGGAATATGCTGTGTTTCTCATGTTACATATCACAATATAGAAAATTATTACTTATATAAAGCACAACCCGCATTGCTGGTACCTGTCTCATTCTGAAAGAGACTACAATAAACTGGACACCAGAGGAATTAGAGAGTCACAGGAAGAGCATATGGTGAAGCATTAAAGTCCATTGAGAATTCCAGCAAGAGAAAGCTGGAAAGCAGAAGCTTAGCAACACAAATAGCACTTTGTTAGCAAACTGGGCTTCTAAGGCTGCCAGAACCAATCACTACACAGTGGGTGCCTGCAACAGCAGAAATTTGTTCTCTCACATACCGGAACTCTCGTACTGGAATTCAGGAGTCAAGGTGGGGACAGGGCCATCTACACTCCCTTGGGATTTGTGCTCGGCAGTTTCTGACATTCCTTGTCTTCACGCCTGCATCTATCATTCTAGTCTGTGTCTGGACCCTCGTGTGGCCTCTTTGCTGTCTCTTCTTACAGTGATACCAAATTGGATTTCTAGCCCATTCTACTCCAGATGACCTCACCTTAGCTTAATTATCTACCAAGACCTTGCTTTCAATTCACATTTTAGGGACCTCCAAGTAGAGAAGTGTCCTTAGGGGACACTATTCAAACCAACGCAAGTGTAGCCAGGTTTTCAAAAGGTGGGCTCGTGTCTCACAGACTTGCTGTAGAAAAGCATCAGTCTGGTTTGAGGTGGCCAAGTGGTCATAGGGACAGGAATACTCACCCTCAGAACTAGCCCCAAGGGGTGGCACAAGGGAGAGGGGTAGGTATGTATGAATAAAAGGCATGTATGAAAAAGAAATGGTCCAGGTGGTAAAGGCCCATGCTTTTAATCCCAGCACTTGGTAGACAGAAGTGGGTGGATCTCTGAATTCCAGGCCAGCCTTGTCTACAGAGTTCTAGGACACCCAAGGCTACCCAGAAAAAAAAAATCCAACAAACAGAAAACCAAATTGTCCACAATGTCTGTGTGAAACTTTGAAATCTTACTACCAGAGGCATGAGAACAGAGTGCAGGAAGGGTCCTCAGGACTAAGTGCTCTGCTAACTATGTTTTTAACTGTTTCATGCAGCTGAAGATCAGTCGTGTGCCTCAGAAAGGCAGCAGGCCTTGTCTAGGCTCTACTTTGAAACCCCAGGCTACTTCAGTCCGCAGGACCTTTTGTCTTCTGAGGACAGACTGGTCCCTGTGAGTGGCACCAGATTGGACACATCCTGCCCACCCAGAATCAAGGAACTCTTTGTTGACTCTGGACTCCTACGTTCTATAGCTATGGAGCGCTACCAACAGCTTTCTGAATCCAGAAGTCTACTTAGAGAAGCCATCAGAGCAATTTTCTCCTCCCGAGAGCTGGCAGGGCTTGCCCTTCAGTTCACCACCAACCCCAAGCGACTCCAGCAAAACCTCTTTGGAGGGACATTTTTGGCGAATGCTGCCCAATTTAACTTGTCAGGAGCCCTTGGTAAAAGAAGCACACTTAACTTCACTCAGTTTTTCCAGCAGTTTGGTCTCCCAGGCTTCCTGGATGGAGACAGAGCTACTGATCTAGCCAAACTACTCCCTGGGAAATTGGACTCCAGTTCTACCCCAGAAACTCTCCGTGTGCCTGAGATGACAATTGCTATGAATAAACCAGTTGTGGGCACCTTTGGCTTCAAAGTCAACTTACAGGAGAACCAAGATGCCTTAAAATTCCTTGTTTCTCTCCTGGAACTTCCAGAATTCCTTGTCTTCTTGCAGCGTGCTGTTTCTGTGCCTCAAGATATAGCAAGGGATTTAGGAGATGTCATGGAAACGGTGTTCAGTGCTCAGGCTTGTAAACAGACACCTGGAAGATTCTTTGTCCCATCATGCACTACTGGAGGAAGCTATGAGGATATCCAGTGCTATGCTGGAGAATGCTGGTGTGTAGATTCCCGAGGGAAAGAACTTGATGGCTCAAGAGTCAGAGGTGGACGCCCAAGATGTCCGACCAAGTGTGAGAAGCAAAGAGCTCAGATGCAAAAGCTTGCAAGCGCTCAGCCTGCTGGCTCCAGCTTTTTTGTTCCCACGTGTACTAGTGAGGGATATTTTCTGCCTGTCCAGTGCTTCAACTCAGAATGCTACTGTGTTGATGCTGAAGGCCAGGTTATTCCTGGAACTCAAAGTACAATTGGAGAACCCAAACAGTGTAAGTCTGTTGGGTATTTACCTTACAGATTCTTGAGTCTTTGTTTAGATTAGAACTTGATACATTGTAAGAAACTGAGTTTGCTCGTGATTTAAGAGCAAACTTCAGTTAATGGAAAAGTTACTTTAGCTAAACATTATCCACAGAAACCTGGGCAGTATTAGCCATTATAATGAGCAAATAGAGATATTTGCTTGTTATTAAGAAAGTGAACCTACCTGGGGTGGGATGATTACTCAACTGGTAAAGTGATTGCTGCACCAGCATATGGATCTGGGTCTGCATCTCCCCCAAATCACCTTGAACAATGCGCATTTGTAACCCCCATGCTGTGGGGGTTGGGGGGGGAGGGAATAGAAACAGGTAGAGCTAGAGCTTACTGGCCAGCTAGTCTATCTTAATTTAAAAGCTCCAGGTTTAGTGAGAGATCCTGTATAAAACAGTAAGATAGAGAGTGAATGAGGAAGACATCAGCCTCTGGCCTCCACATATCTACACGTGCTTAAACACATACACAAACACATAACATCCATATAGCAGAATGTTCCACATAAACATTTCTATGGTAGTGGCCATGCCAGTAACTGGGTTTGTCACCAGGTTGGATGCCATTCATTAATTTAAGCCTTTAAAGTTGCTGAGACTGACAGTCAAACCATCACTTTGACCTTTCTGTCTTATTCAATTTATTAAATATCTGTCCCTTGATCTCCTCCAGGTCCCAGCGTCTGCCAGTTACAGGCTGAACAAGCTTTCCTTGGGGTAGTGGAGATTCTGTTCTCTAACTCCAGCATGATGCCCTCCGTCTCCAGTGTCTACATCCCCCAGTGCAGTGCCAGTGGCCAGTGGAGGCGTGTGCAGTGTGATGGCCCCCATGAGCAGGTCTTTGAGTGGTATGAACGATGGAACAGTCAGAACAGTGATGGCCAGGAACTGAGTCCAGCCACACTGCTGATGAAGATCATGAGCTACAGAGAAGTAGCTTCCAGAAACTTCAGCCTCTTTCTTCAAAGTCTCTATGATGCTGGCCAGCAAAACATCTTCCCAGTGCTAACACAGTACCCATCTCTTCAAGATGTTCCACAGGTAGTGTTGGAGGGAGCCACAACTCAGCCTGGGGAGAACATTTTCCTGGATCCATACATCTTTTGGCAGATCATAAATGGCCAGCTCAGCCAATACCCAGGGCCCTACTCAGACTTTAGCATGCCTTTGGAACACTTCAACCTCAGGAGCTGCTGGTGTGTGGATGAGGCTGGTCAGGAACTGGATGGAACTCGGACTAGACCTGGCGAGATTCCAACATGTGAGTTAACTCATGTAGAGATCCAATTTCATATTTGCTTTGAAAAGGCTTTCTGGTGAGAAAGCCATGGTAGGACAGGACATTTCTGGGAATCATGACAACACTTATCTGTCCATTCATCCTTCAGTCCATTCACACCCACCCACCCAAACATCCATATAACTACCTATCAATTTATCCATCCATCCATCCATCCATCCATCCATCCATCCATCCGTCTGTCCATCCACTCACCCAGCCACCTTCCTATATCTGTTCATCCAAGAGATAGGTGATCCAGATCAATATTTGTAGGATGAGACTTTCTAGCTGTTCTGAAAAAACTGGCTAGTGAGGAACTTGCTCAACTTATATGACTTCTGCAGGCCTCAGTTTTTTAACCTATATTTTGACATTGAAGTTAGTTTTAATTGTCAATTTGGCACCTCCTGGAGTTATCTGGGAAGACAGTCTCATTTGAGAAAATGTCTCGATTATATTGGCTCATAGATAGGTCTTTGGAAGTATTTTCTTAATTATTAATTGGTATAGTATGGCCCAGTCCACTGTAGGCAGTACTATTCCCTAGGCAAGTAGTACTAAACTATATTAGAAAGCTAGCTAAGCATAAGCTGCTTGCTAGCCAGCAAACAAAATCCTCCATGGCTCCTGCTGCACTTTTTTGGCTCTGAAGGAAGTTCTTTGGTCAGAGGCAATGTTATGTGAAATATCTGGGCTTTCTTCATGTTCCTGTTGAGTTTCTGTTTTAACTTCCCTCAATGATGGGCTGTGGCCTAGAATTGTACCCAATTTAACCCTTTCTTCCTTATGTTGTTCTTTGTTGAGGCCAGTGTGTTAACAGAAATGAAACTTGGACTTGATGGACTAAGAATCTTAGATTGGTACCCAGATTAAGTTAGTTCAAGTATGAATATACTTGAAGTGAGCCTGGCATGGATGGTGTGAACATTGCATACAAGCAATCCTCTACAGGTTTCCCCATGAATGCTGAGTGAATGAGGTCCAAAAAGAGAAAGCAAAGAGACCTAGACTTGGTAACTGAATCTACCTATGCTCTTTGTATTGTCCTAGGTCCTGGCCCCTGTGAGGAAGTGAAACTCCGTGTCCTGAAATTTATTAAGGAAACGGAGGAGATTGTTTCAGCCTCCAATGCTTCTTCATTTCCACTGGGAGAGAGTTTCTTAGTGGCCAAGGGAATCCAGCTGACCAGCGAGGAGCTTGGCCTTCCTCCCCTCTACCCAACCCGAGAGGCTTTCTCTGAGAAGTTTCTACGTGGGGGTGAATATGCCATTCGTTTGGCTGCTCAGTCCAGTGAGTGTTGTGTTGAAGATTCTCTTGGCTTCTCTCTGGGGGAAGCAAGAGCTTGCACATGCCTTTCCAGGACTTAACTTAGTTGCCATGACCTGCCAGGTTTCTTGAATGGCAGAGTGGTTCTGTGACCCTAGCCAAAGCTTTACGAAAAGAATTTATGATGCTTGAGCAGAGCCCATGTGGGACTTCACATTGTGTACTGCAGATGGCTCGGGTAGCCCATGTAAAATAATAGTCTTATTCAAAGGCTTCATGTGCTCTCAACCCTTGGCCTATCTTAAAGTTGCCTCTCACTCCCAAGTCTGCAGGGAAGGAGAAGGAAGCTGACCCTCTTTACTGAGAACCCATTACTCCTTTGAGCTTAGGGAATTCTGAGAGCAGGTCCCAAAGGTTTGTGTCACAGTCCTTTGGCCTAGCAACAACTACACAGTGTTTTAACCTAGCCCATGACCAGGTACTTGCATGCCAAGTACATAATTGGGTCATTGTGTTAATTCTGTTAACATTTAAGAAGAACGAAAATATAATACTACCCATGATTCTTTATACAGAGAAGTTGAGTCCTGCCTTAGTCACTAGCCCAGGTTTACTCATCTGCTTGGTGTAGAACCTGGTTCAGGAAGCCTAGTAGTCTAGCTCATATAGTTAGTGTCCAGTGTCCTGCCCACTGAATATGGAAGAGCTGCAGTCAGTGCCAAGACCTAGCTCAACTGAGAGTTGGTGTCCTTCCTTTGCCTACACCCTGCTCTTGCAAGAGACTCTGACCCTGATGAGTTTTCACTGACCCCCACCTCAATAGAATCTGAGATCGATCTCTTCCTGAGCTTTGTCTAAGTCCCCACTCTTCTCAGTTGTCTCCAGGGTTCTGGGCTGCCCTACCCTTGAGAACATTTATGTGACATCAGAGTGAATTTCCTATATAGCTGGAGGCTCTCTGTCTTCCCTAATGGTACTGGCTACTGGCTTGGGAATGCTGTCTTTGTTCTACCCTCAGAGGATCTCACAAGTCAGTGTGTTTCACCAGATAACTGTCCTAGAAGCCAACGCCCCATACCTTCCTCACTTTCCTTTACACTGTGTCCTGCTCATCTCTCACACTGCTGCTCTTTCTTTCTCCTTCAGGAGCCTGGCGGCTTCTCCTTTTCAAAGGAAAGCAGGGATTTTAAATCCTGTGCCTGGGTTGAGACTGATGTACTCAGGAGGAGAAATGGCCCTGCCACTCCTGTAGTTCGCATCACTTTGATCAGCACAAAATGCAGAGGAGCTGCTGCTGCCATACATCGTCACTGTAGGACATGGTGACATTTTCTTCAGCAGAGCCCAATCTCGGGAGTTCCTCTCCTATTAGCTTCATGCTCTGACTCTGCAGGCCTTAGGCTTAAAAGAGGAAGACTCTGGAAAGAAGTAGCCAAACTATTCTTTCCCTTGAAGTCTGGGGATTTTGGTCCCATGACAAGGCGAGATTGTCACAAAGCATATTTGGCTGGTGGAACAGGGTGGTGAAGTCTATGAAGTGATGAGCCAGGGAGGGGTATGGGCAGGAACTTAATGGATGTCGTCTACCAGCTCTTTTACTATAGCATAACATGTACCCTGGTCAGTACTGACTTCGTTTTACTGACGATCAAATGCAGGATCAGAGAGGTAGAGTTACTTTCTCTTAAGCATATAGATAAGAGGAACGGTACCAGGAGTTACATAGAAACTTACCAGCCTTGAAAACACCATGCACAACACTAGGCTGCTTCAAATGTACATCCTGGTGTCTATCTGCATGCTGTATGTTTGTCTCTTCCTGGAGTCAGGAAGACCATTTGTGATATGCAACAGGTTGGGAAGAACTTCCCAAGCATGCAAAAAAAACTACAAAGGCTACACACCAAAGGCGATAATTCCTTGGGGTACCCAGGAAGAGACACATCCTAGCCATTTGCACTAGAGGCCAGACCAGGAAAGTGGGTGGGAGAGAAACCACAGCACTGTATAAAGGTGACAGGAACCTAGGGTGAGCATCTGGGAGATCCAGACTAGGTGACTTTGGGCTCTGGCCACTACTTACTTCTCTTTGCCCCTCCTTTCATGCATGCATACATGGCAGTATTTACCTCTAACCCTTCTCTCTTTCTTCCCTTCAGTTGTTCCCTTTTTACTACTTTTATATATACTAGGCCCTTTTATATGTTAGACAAATACTATTCCACTGAGCCACACACCCAGTTCTTTTTACAACTAAAAAACAGACAAAAATAAATTGAGACTGTATTTCATTAAGTTTCCCAGACTGGCCTTAAGTTCACCCTGTAGCTCTGGCTGCTCTCCAACTCAAGATCCTCTTGCTTCTGTTACACCAGCATCTAGGATTGCAAGTGTGCACCATCATGCTCGATGAATTATTTCTTGAGCCAGGTTCTGCTTTGTGTGTGTGTGTGTGTGTGTGTGTTGTGTATAAGATAAACATGAATATCTGTACCAAGGATTCTAAATGTGAGCCCAGAAGAGGAACACACATACAAACTAGATCAGTACATGTGTGATGTATTGCATGGTGGTGAATGCCGAGCAGAGGAGCCATGCAAGTGTGGGAGTGATGTGATGTGTCAGCTTCTGTGGTCAAAGGCTGCCCTCCATGTCCTCTTGTGAGATCTTGGCCAAGTAGTCATCTCTATGCCTCAGATTTGCTACTGGTCAGATGAGATACTAATACCTCATCAGACCATGGAAAAGAATCAGTCAATCCTTTCCAGGTCATATCCAACCTGAAACTCTGAAAGGCCACTTGTATCCCAAGATAACTAGGGATAGGACCCAACGCAAAACCATAAAGTTACTCAAAGTATTATGAGACACATGTAACTTTTATTTTTGTAACTCAAGTGTGTAGTTCTTGAGACTGAACTTTGTAGATGACAATCTAGTATCCCAGTGTCAAAAGGTTGACCTACCTGATATACAGCATACCTTTAGATATTCATGATTCTTCTCTAGAGTAAGGCATACCCTGTGGGCATGAAGCCACTCATCACCCTAATCAACTCTTTGTGAAGTTACACACAGAGATGTAGTGAGTCCTCCAAGCACAGCCTAGAGTTCATTTTTCACAGTGTGATCTGCTGAGTGTCTGCTGGGTGCCCAAGAGGAACATTTGTCTGGTTATAAGAAGGCTGTTTTAGATGGGTACAAGGATATGTTCAGAGGCATTCTCAGTGTATCTCAGGACAGAGCCCACAAGGCAGATATCACATTCTGCTTTTTCTCTATGCATCTGTAGCCTTGACTTTCTATCAGAGTCGCCGTGCTTCCCTGGGAGAGTCTGATGGAGCAGTCAGTCTTCCGTGGTCAGGGCCCTACATGCCACAATGTAATATTATTGGAGGCTGGGAGCCTGTGCAGTGCCATGCTGGGACAGGTAAGGAGACTTTGGGAGGGCAAATGAATATTTAGAGGAATGATTCCACCAGTGAGAGGCAAGTGGTCCAGATTATTGACCCCTCTTTACTAACTTGAACAAACCCTTACCTTCTCTACTGTACCAGCTGTTTCCCCTGTTGTTAGGGAAGCAGGGACCTTCAGTCAGCTTGAAAGTGCAATGGTCATTTGCTGGGAATATTAGATGCTAAGTCCTGTGATTGTGGTCACTGTAAGGCAGGGAGCTGGGACAGACAGTCTACCTTGCTGACATTGCTAGGAATGCAGAACAAGTTTTGGGGGAGTCCCCAGCATGCTTTCTGCACTTATAGTTTATGGATCTTTTCCAGGACAGTGTTGGTGTGTGGATGGGTGGGGAGAGTTCATCCCAGGATCACTGATGGCACGGGCCTCACAGATGCCCCAGTGTAAGTAAAGTCCATGGGAATTTTCAATCTGACCTATAGAATGGAGTCATTAATCCTGGACCTAGCTTGGTCATGCAACTGAGAGGGACTCTAGGGTCTAGCCCTTCAGACCAGTTTCTGAGAATACCTTGGACACATTATTTTTAAGTCCCCAGATTTGGGGCTCATGATGACTTTAGGCCTTCCAATGTAGTGTTCTCATTGGGGATGTACCAAAACTGGTGACAGAGCTTGTCTCTGATGCCTATGTCCTGGCTCCTGGCCAGCTCCAACAACTGTAAATATATCACTATTTCATGTGTAGTCTGTCAGCCTAGCCTCTCACCGAGGGTCACTCCTGGATCATCAATGGCCCACTTGATGCATAACAATACACCGTTCATGTGTCTCTGCCCATGAACTTCAGCCTGCTTTTCCTGAGGTTGCAGTTTTGTGGAACACATACATACTGGTCTGAAGTCTGGCATTAGCTAAGGCTGTCAACCTTCCATTATCTTCATAGCCACCTGTTCAGAGGCCCTCTCATCCACAGGTCCCACAAGCTGTGAGCTATCCCAAGCCAGTGGATTGATTTCTGCATGGAAACAGGCTGGACCCCAAAGAAACCCAGGTCCAGGAGATCTGTTCACACCAGTCTGCCTACGGGTAAGCTTCTATGCATTCTGGAAGGATACAAGGGAGAAGGTGACACTGCCATTGCCCTCCTCTGGCTGAGGGTAGACTTTGAAGAGTTCTGGTTCATTTTTAGTATAAAACTGACTGGGAATCATGGGTATCCTGGGTTTTCTAGACATGGCTGTGTGTCATTGCCTAGTTTGCTTAGCTTCCTAGTCCCAGTTATATTTTGTTTTAAACAAAGGCCTAGGCCCCATTCTTGTCTTATCTAGTTCTTGGATTATCTTGAGACTCCAAAGATGAATCCATCACCAAAAGCCTTTAAAGACTGATTAGTACATATTTCCTGATGTCACCATGCTTGGTCCATTGGTTTATAACCTAAGAAGAAGGCATCGCCCTATGGCTCCTAGCTTTTTGGCTGACAGTTGTTGCCCACAGTTCATTGATTTGCTAACATAAAACCTCCAATGAATGAATTTGGGTTACTTATCAAGTGAACCACATCCTCATGCCTGTGCTCTCTCCCTGCAAACAGGTTGATGACCCCAGAACTTGCCCTACTCAGTTCCCAGGGTCTTTGAGAAAAGCAGATGAACCTGGCAGTATAGAAACTCACGGAGACTTGATGCTGAGCAATGGTGTGGCCGTCATGAGCTTCCATGAATGTGCTCTCTTATTAATTGATTTGTAGAAAAATTTGCCAATACAGTTTAGTCTATTATATTGGCTAACAAATCACCTTTCCCTGGAGACAAGACTGCCCAATTTCCCCAGCATGGCGGTTCTCCTGAGGAAGGAGATGTAACTTCTGTAACTTCTGAGAGCATGGAGGGAGATTCTGGCATGTGACCTGAGGGTTCACAGATTATGTAGGTTTTTGCCAGCTATGATACAGGTAAACAACAGCCAAGATCCTTACTACCAAACTGATATCTCCATCTTTGGCCTCCCTTCACCTCCAAAGATTGGTAGACAACAGCTAGACTCAATTTGGGTCTCAATGAATGGAGATTGGTATTGTCAATTTTAACTTTCTCCCATAAAGTTCCCTCAGAGATTCACTTGTGTTTGAATCTTACCTCTGCACCTAGCCAGGGCCTGCCATCTGACCCTCTTTCTCAGTGTGGGATGATGAGGGTTGACAAGTCCACCCTTTCTGAGTGCTTGTGGATTCTGTGACTCACCTGAGGTGAAGGTGTTTGTGAGCCTTCTGGAAATGTTGGGTAAATGTCATTGCTTTCAGACCAGCTATAGCATAGCATAACATAAAGCCAGGCAGTGTCAGCCAATAAGTGCAGCACTCAACACACTCAACCACTTGATGCTTTTCTCCAGCTGTCTCTGCTCTCAAGGTTTTGAGTTGCAGAAGAAGGACAGGGGACTTAATTGCTGAAGAAATTCCTACAGTGACTTAGTGTATAAAGTGCTTGCCTTGCATGCACAAAGAACTTTTCTTCATCCCCAGAACCCATCTAGCCAAGACTGAACAGACAGTGCCATACTTACGTGACTTTTGAGGAGGCAGAAATAGGCAGATACCTCGGGTGCCTGGCCAGCTGGCCTAACCTACTTGGGGAGTTCTAGGTCAATGTACAATCTAAAAATAGTAGGTGAAAGGCTCCTGAGAAACAACAACTAAGGCTGTTCTTTTACCTCTATGCACACGCAAGTACAACTTATGCATATTTACACAGAAACAGAGAGAGAGAGAGAGAGAGAGAGGAGGGGGGAGAGAGAGAGAATTAATCTAGTTCAGTTTCCTGGCTTTTAGGTGGGAGAAACTGAGGACTAGATAGTTGAATTGTCAGGCTAGGAACCCCGCTGACACAAGACAGGTTAGGAGAGAAGGAACTAACACAGAGAGGTCCTGTTTATGGTCCCTAACACTAGGTGGGGTTTAACTAACTGTCTTAGGGCATATCTGCATTACTAATTACAGGTACTTAGGGCTTTTCTTATGTGTTCCGTATTTGAAGTCCTTTCTGGAATTTGTGGAGCTGGTTCTGGACAGTGTGGAGCTAGATGGTATGGGCATGCTGCAGCACTGCCACTCTTTAACTCTGGGATATTGCTCCACCCCTCACATCTCACAAGACTCAGTTTTCCCTGCTCTCAAATGGCACCACTTGTCCTTGCTTGATGGCCCACATTTCAGAGAGTGGCTATAAGGTTTGAATGAAACTGTGACCCCTTTGTGGACAACCTTCTTTGTTTGGAGGAACTGTCACCAGTTGTTTAGGAAGGGATAGTCTTGCAAGAACTTCTACGAATAAGTGAGAGGCAACACCTCGCTGATACTGAAAGGACCATGGCTTTATTGCAGACAGGGGAGTATGTCAGGCAGCAGACATCAGAAACAGGAACTTGGTGTGTGGATCCAGCCTCAGGAGAAGGGATGCCAGCAAACACAAATGGCAGTGCTCAGTGTGAGTAACTGTTTCTCCTCCTTGTTCCCCTAAAGCCTCCCAGGTGAGTATGTGTCAGCTCTGCCACCTCCACAGCTAGGACACAGCTCCTGATCCAGATGTACCCCAGTTTTCTCATCTAGAGCACAGGCACTCTTCTTCCCACCTTAAAGGGTCTCAGAAAAGTCAGTGTGGCCAGGAGTCTGCTGTGCTCTGGAACCAGGAATCGCTAGCTGCTATCATTATCCAGCATCTGTCCCTGCCTACAGCAGCCCTGGCACTTTGGGGAACACTAGCTGTGCAGCTCTGAGGCATTGCATGCTCTGCCTGGCTCTATAGCTCTGTGTCATGTGCTCATGTTCCCAAGGCCAACCCTGAACTCTTTGCCATGGCTCAGAGTTCCCACATTAGACCCCTGTGTGTGTGGCCACTCGGATTCCTCTCACTTTGTCATTGCTTGCACTTGAGATCTTGTAGCTAGTTGTGGTTAACACTTAAAGAGAGGACATACTCTCAGACTTTTGTTCAGTGTGACTCAAATGCCTATCCCTCTATCCCTCTCCATTCTTTTTTAACCAATTCTTACAGACCTCCAGCAGTTCTGGAGGGTTTTGGTTGCTGATTCAGGACTGTCCCATGGCTCCATATTGCACCCTTACTGCTCTTCTCTCCAGTGGCTTACCTCTGAAATCTCCTGTGAGGGTCTGAGATCCTCCAGAGTAGGCACTGAGAGAAACAGAGCACAGACTCCAGGTACCTTACAAGCCTAGTATGGTAGGTAGCAGGAAGCTATGTAGCAGCTGCTCCTGTGCCGGGAGCAAGAGCAGAACATCTCCTTTACTTGTCTCTGGACAGGTCCAGACCTTTGTGATGTCCTCAAGAGTAGAGCCCTGTCCAGAAAAGTTGGCCTTGGCTATACTCCAGTCTGTGAGGCACTGGATGGGGGTTTCTCCTCAGTGCAATGTGACTTGTCCCAGGGCAGTTGCTGGTGTGTCCTGAGAAGTGGAGAGGAAGTGCCAGGGACCCGTGTGGTAGGCACCCAGCCTGCCTGTGAAGGTAAGCCTTGAACTGCTAGAGGAACTGTAGGCTGAAAGCCTCAAACCTTACTAGGGCCTCTCTTAGACCCTATGCTGTCAGAACAAGAATAGACAGAATACTAAGACAATTGATGTGGTAGCGAGACTAGTGTGTTCACTTCCAAAAATCATAGCCTGGCCTTGAAAGTAGGAAGAGTCTTGTGCTTCAGGAATCTATTGAGGTAGCTCAATAGACTGTTGCCTGGTTTTGTCCTATTGTCCCCAATCAGGGGAAGCATCATTTTTATTTATAATTCAGGAAGTTACTTGAATATCAAGTGCTGAGATATACATCACACGCACATATAAGAATAGGAAAATGTATTATTGCATTTTATAATAAACTCATTAAAAGCCTGCCATGAAGGCAATGCCTGTGAGCCCAGCACACCGCGACAGGTGGACCACCAGTTTGAGTCCTGTGTGGGTGGACTAAAATAGCAAGACTGTGTCTAAAACAAAATAAAACAAAACCATACAAAACCAAATACAAAGAAACAGATCTATGTTCCGGCCAAACACACAAAGCCAAGAGCTTAATGATATAGCCTTGATAACTAAGGTGTCCTGCTCTTGGGCTGTGGCTCTGTACTAGGAATCTTTGGATAGTCAAAGTTCTCGCCAGACCTACAAGCCCATCTGTATCTCATACAGGGTCAGATGGCTTGAGAAATATCCTGAGAGGGAAGCTTCATGCCATGAGGCCTGAAGTTGCCCAGGCTCAGTTTTGAGTATTAAAGTGGGAGTCATAGAGGACAACAGCTGTGCTGTGAGCCCTGAGGTGACGAGGATGGTGGTCATTGGATTTGTAATGTATCTGGAGATGCTGCATCTAAGAGGATGTCACCTCTTCTGGCTGTCTGGTGAGACACTAAGAGATAGTGGGCTTATCCAATGAGAAGGCATAGAAGGAAGGGGAAGGAACAGGCCCTGAACGAGCAGGACACAACACAATCAAGGGAAGCAGAAAGCTAGGCAGTAGCTGGGCTTAAGTCTGGGAGATACCCATACCTCTTGTCTGTCTCTGCTTCCAGCCCCACAGTGTCCACTGCCGTTCTCTGGGTCAGATGAGGCTGAAGGAGTGGTCTTCTGTGAGACAGCCTCTAGGTCAGGAGTGAACACTGTTCAGCAGTGCCAGCTGTTCTGCCGCCAGGGCCTCCGGAGTGCGTTTTCATTAGGGCCACTGATTTGTAGCGTGGAGCGTCAGCGCTGGGTAACACTGCCACCATCCCGAGTCTGCCAGCGTGAGTAGCAATGGGGAGACATCCTGCACTCTGTTCCCTCTCAGGGCTATTGCTAAAAAGCCTTTCAGCCACTCAAGTACAGCCTTTTCATGGTAAGTCAGGTGATGCCAGGGTTGGAAAGCTGGCTCCGTGGAGCACTACCTCTAGAAGGAGCAGACTTGATTTTATTGGTGGCTCTCTGGAGTCAAATGACATATGGGAAAGTTGACATTATTTTAAGTTCCTTGTGATTACTTGGATTAGAAACATTCAGCTGGTAGATGTTCCCACTGCTGAGTTACGGACCATATATGATGGTTCTGTGATTCCTGTGCACCTCACAGTGAGCCCTAACCTCTCCCCATATTCACCTTATTCTCTATTGCAAATGCCTGGGAGGGTAGGAGTCCAAGGCCTCTGCCAAGTGGGCATCAGTATCTTAGGTAAATGCAGGTCTCTTCCTATGTGCAACTTCTTCTGCTGCCCCAGAGAACCCACTTAACTCAAGTAAAGACAAGCCCACCTACACATGCAATAGTGTGACAGCATGGGTTTCTGCCCAAGCCTGACTTGGCGAAGTCGAGCTGTGAGTTGTCCCAGCATAACTGGACAGCTGAAGCCTTATACTTGAGCTTCCTGAGGCATTGGTAGGAAAGACATCTGAAGTGGAGACCCACATTCTGGGACTGACCTACATCGCAAGGCTCAAGCTGACTGCCAGAGTGTTCAGGGTGGAATTAGTTGTAGAGGGTTCTCATACAGAAAAAGTTTAAGATGTAGTTTGGGCAAATAAGTGGCCTTTCTCTTGATTATGACAGGGTGGCCCTAGCTGAAATTAAGACCAAATCAACTTTCATTGAACACTGAGCAGCATTAGAGAACATCTACCCCTAGCCTGCTGAATTATGTGGGATGGGGGTGTTTATATGCAAAGGAGTATGGAAGATTTTCCAGGGAGAATGTCAGTGTCCCCACGAAGAGGCAGCCTGATTTAGAGGCAGAAGCAGCTCTGAGCTTGCTGTGAGGGGGCTAAGTGATTCAGAGTTAAAGCCGTGAACCAGAAAGCCAGTGTTTGTGTGTTTACGCTAAATTAGAAGGACTATGTATCAAGGAACATCCACAGGAAGAAATCCTATAGACCTATCACCCCAGCCCACTGACCTCTTGTGCTTGGCTGCAGGGCCTCAGCTGTGGCAGACTATGCAAACTCAAGCACACTTCCAGCTCCTGCTCCCACCAGGAAAGATGTGCAGTGTTGACTACTCTGGCTTGCTGCAAGCCTTCCAGGTCTTCATACTGGATGAGCTGATAGCCCGTGGCTTCTGCCAGATGCAGGTATGTGCCAGCCTTTCCATCCTTGAGAGAGCCTCAGGTTGGGAAGAGGCTTTTTAGTACCCAATCCTCAGGAGCAGAATGGTGGAAGACTGCAGGAAGTAACATAAGCCAGACACTCCTGACACATGCTTGATATCAGCAGCTTCTTGTTCTATGTTCCTAAACCAAGATGTCTTTCTCAATGCAGGTAAACACATTTGGGACTCTGGTTTCCAGCACTGTCTGTGACAACTCCTCAATACAGGTGGGGTGTCTGACTGCAGAGCGTTTAGGAGTAAATGTCACATGGAAATTACAGCTTGAAGACATCTTGGTGGGCTCGCTTCCAGACTTGCACAGCATTGGTAAGTTTACCTGCACTATTGCCTTGAAGAAGCCTCATTGAGCCTCAGGCTCCCCCTACAATGAAACTGGGGAAGGACTAGTCTCTTCTCATAACTATACAAGGAGAATTATAACTAGCTCTTGGAAAGAGCTAGTTGTGTATTTAAAAAGTATGTAAAAGTTAGATTGCCTGGAACTGGAGTCACAGCTGGTTTTGAGCCATCAGTGTGGGTACTGGGATTTGAACTCTGGTCCTCTGCAAGAGCAGCTAGTACCCTGAAGCCACTGATTCATCTCACATGGGCAGCACAAACTAAATAGTTTAATAGATAATTACTAGATAATCAACAGGTTACCAGAAAAAAAATAACAGAAGAAATGAATTGAGGATCTGGGTGGGGATGTGGGGTGTGGGGTTAATCTGTGAAGAGTTAAGAGAAAGAGTTGCAGATGATATGATCAAATTATATTGTATGAATGTCTGATAGAGTTAATAGAGTTGATATATAATATATATATATATATATATATATATATATATATATATGCCAGTAGAGTTCTAGTTAAAGGGATAAAATAGCATCATAAACTACAGAGAACCTAGAGCCTTTCGTGTAGAGATGAGATAGACACAGTTTGAAGGGAGATTGGTGGATAGAGACGTCTTTACTGGCTTACAATTTATATACCACCCACTTCCACTAAGAAAATACCTCAGCACATTGCCCCTTTAACTTTGACAGTTGTGGTAGAGCTGAATGGAGAGACCACAAATACCTAAGAAGAAAGGACAAAGAACTGTGTGAGAGCTACCATGAGTGTGTGCCTGTTTTCTCTGAGCTCTCTGATAGGGTGGGAAATGATCCACACATCTCTAAGTAGGGTCTAGAAGTTAGTTCCTGCCTCACCTCTGTCATTCAGTGGCTAGACACCCAGTAGTAACCTAGACCACCTAGAACTTGACCTCTGCTCTATGAGGTCTTTAAAAAAACAAAAACAAAAACAAAAATAAAAAATCATGTCTGGAGTAGACTCTTGGGGGTAGGCTACAAGTCTGTCATTCTCTTGACTTTCTAATGTCATCTTGACAATAATATACCTGGCATCTTGGATCAGTGGTTTCCATTTGGATCAGCCTTCGTCTGAAAAAGCATGGATAATTTGGGAGGGCTTGCCATTGTAAAAGCATGAGATGTTTGTCCAGCTTCAATATGAGAGTAATGATGTCTGCAGCTTCAGGCCATGCCCACATTGCCAGTGGGAGGTTGCAGCCTGGATGGTTGCTGCACACAGAGGTCTGCCTGCCTTACAAGGCACTCTTCTGTTTCCCACTTGGAAATCCATAGCCTTACACATATTTAGCAGAATAGTAAAAGCCACATTTCCGACAGAAGGGCGTGCCTTTCTTGAGCATGACCCTTTCATATACACTATCCCTTGGGAACCTTCCCATTTGGAAACAAAGCATTTCTAGGCTTTTCGAGCAGATGTTCACACTGAGACTCAGAGGGGAGCTGTGTGTGGATCACGGACATAGTGTACCCCAGATCATGGCAATGGATATCAACAGAGGCCACTTTGGTGCCACAAAACCTGTGACTCAGGTTAGAGTTTTACTTGTGTGTGTGGCTTTGAGCCAGCCATTCACCTTTTCTAAGCCCAATCTGTCCTAATAAAAGAATTTGTGATGTCCATGTGTCCTTTCTATTAGGCTATTCTAGGCAGTCACACACCAGCTATCCTCTGTGTTCCCCAGAAAACAATGAGATTATCTCTGCCTGGTCTCTGTCTTACAGAAAGGGCATTAATGGGCCAGGATCTCCTTGGGCGCTTTGCAGATCTGATCCAAAGTGGCAAGTTCCAGCTTTATCTGGACTCTAAAACATTCTCAGCAGACACTACCTTGTATTTTCTCAATGGAGACAGCTTTGTCACCTCTCCCAGGACTCAGCTTGGATGCTTGGAAGGATTCTACAGAATCTCAACCACCAGTCAGGACCCTCTCGGCTGTGGTAGGTACTCACTGCCCTCAAGACTGAGGTATAGAAACTCAGGGGTTTCAGGAAAGGCCACCGTACTCTGGGAGGATCATCAATGCATTGGTCACTATATATTTTCCTGTCTAGTTTTCAAGGCAATTGCTCATTAGCTATCACTCATAAGGCTCACCAGGAGGAAAAAGCCAGTGAGTGACATTGTCCTTTCTGTTAGTTCTTCCTCAGCTCAAATCTGATGCTGGGATCCCTGTGAGAAAAAAGCCCACGTCTACCCTATATCCTGGCTTGACATTTCTTGGGTTTATTTTGGCAAGATGTCATTCCTCTTAACCTTTACACAGCCGTTTGACAGCCTACTCTACTGCTCATGGAGATGAGACCTGCTATTGGTTGACTTGGCTGGTCTTGTTCTGGCCCATGAGCATCTTTGAAGACCATTTTCATGGGAATGCAGCTGCAAAGGGAATGGAAGATGTGTCCGCTTCCTGTTACTCTCTTTATAATCACTCCTGACTCATTTGCTTTTTTATAGTTCAGTAAATTGAATTGCAATGTGGGTCTCCTTGGCTAAAATCAAGGTATCTTGAGGACTTGTTCTTCCTAAAGGCCCTGAAGGGATCTGACTCCATCAATTTCTCACATTCAGCCACATTCCCTGGCCCCAGAATCCTGCTTTCATTGTCAATGGCAATGTTCTGTAGCTTTCTGACCCTCCCTGCTTCTGCTCCATCTGATTTAAGAGCATTTTAATGACCTACAGATGGATACTCCAGGAAACTTCCACAGCTGTGTGGTCCATCTATTTATATTTAAATTCCACCTATAATTCTAATTCCTGCTGGCCACATAACTAATATACAGCTTCCAGGGATAAGGATATGTGGTATGTGGGTAGGGTGGCAGGATCATTGCTCCATCACCAAAAGATTCGAAGGTTTTATGATGGGACAGAAGCCTTTTTCCTATGTGGTGTGAGTTGGAGAGTGTTTTTATTGAGCTGAAGAGAGATGCTTTCTATTATTTTCCCTCTATTTATATTAGTTGCAATACAAAACTACATAGGCTTTCTAAAATCCTTGCCAAGTGAATTTGAGCTACATCCCAATGCCAGCACAGAGTACAGGAGCATTGCCACTCCCGAACAGTATTTACTGCAGTTATTACACTCTGCATTGTGACTTTGCAATTTATGTATTCACAGAAGGCCCTGATAGCAGGGCCTTTCCCCACAAGAGAGACAAAGAGATAGAGAATGTGTTAAATGGGCTTGTGGAGCTTGTGCTGCCTGCCAAAAGGGGCTTGAAGTCACCAAATCCAGGAACAGTGGGTGAGGAATCCTAGCTCCTCTTGGGACAGAACACATATTTTGCCTTTCCATCTACTTAGAGCTGCCCAGACAGGAAGATGAGAAGTGAGAGGAAGAGTGGATGGTGGCATCTGCTAAGTGGGACAAAACGGGGTCCCAGAGAGGGCATGTCACACATGCCAGCCACTGGGTTCTCAGACTTGACTGTGCAGTATCCACACTACCCAGATGAACACCATTGGACTGGTGTGTGGGTGTTTATATATATATATGTATGTTCACATTTTACAACACACAGGAAGTAAGGGGAAAGCTGAGAATCCAATCGCAAGTTTCTTTTCTGGTGTTTAGTCAATAGTGACTCTAAGTTCCTATCACCAGGAGATTGGAGGCTAGATGGGATGGCTTTGACTAAAAGACAAACCCTGTGTGGATCTTGCAAGGACTTGGTAGCAGAATGAGAAGGGCTTCAGCAAGCCCTCTTGAAAAATACTGAATGGTGCCTGGGCAAGAGGTATAAGGTCAGGCTTTGCCCTATACTTTCTTACAGCCCTTTTCTGTAAAGTCCAGAATTTGTGGCTTTCTGGGCCATACAGATGTATCTCAAGAGTTTAACTTAGTCACTGTAGAGAGTAAAATGTGACTCTATTCTAATAACCATGGATGTACTGAAGCAGAAGGCGAACCTCATTTCCTTTACATACTGTGGGTGAGCAGCTTCACTTCAGTTCTATATACAGTCTACCTTTCAACTGCTGTGTCTTCTTACCTTATCACAAAGGTTGCCCATACCACCAACTAACCTTTCATCTCTCTTCAGACTGAAAGGTCAGGAATGAATTTACAAAGACTGCACAAAAAGGCTTACTTGGGTTTCTTGCAGTATCTGTGAATCTGTGACTATGTCTGAGAACCCCCAGTATGTACAGGAACTTGCTGGCATTTCTGTAGATCTGGGTGTTTCCCCCATCCTATCCTGTGAGTGAGGTTAGGAAGCTGAGACATACAGCTGTATATACATTTAGGACATGGTCTTTAGACTCAGACAAGCCTGGGCTTGAGTCCTGGCACCAGCAGCTGTTGACTCTGGAAACACGGAGGTCATTTGTCCTCCCCTAAAAATCCTGAACTCCTTGATGTAGGCACACCTCTCTGCTGTGACCAACCCTCAGTGAGCCTAATTTTAGTTGGTAGTGCAGACATGTGATCTTGGCTCTATCTGCTTCCAGAGCTTTGGTTCCACCCTGTGCGTCACACCTCTCCCTTCTCAAAAGTTGAGTGCTAGTGAAATTATACTGTCCATGAGTTAGGGTTATCCTTCTTGGCTCTTTTCCTTCTAAAACACATCTGGAACACAGCTGTGAAGCTGTGGAGCTACAAGGGAGAACATTGTCCTGTGGAGATAAAGCAGGCTTTTACTGTCATCTCTGAGGTCTGATGTAAGTGGCCCTTGGTTGTGCAGTGGCTTGGGTGGGTGGGAGGAGCTTCTTTTTCTTATAAATTATATGGACATGGTCATTCTGACCCTGGGAACCGGTGCTTTTAGGGGTAACAGGGAGAAGAAGCTTTACTTGCAGTTTTCTCTGGATGTGTCCATTCACTCTTCTCTCTATACATACTGTGGCTCCTGTGGAATTCCCTGCTGGCAGCCTCCATTAGAGAGAATAACAGGGAGATTGTCAAGATTTTCCATTTCTCGTTGGTCTGAAATTACCTACAAAAATTCGTCTTTTTTCTCCCTCACTACAAATTCTCATAATAGAACTAGTTCCCTGTGGACTTTTTTATCTGATGGATATGCTTTGTCTTTTTCTTTCTCCTTTCCTCCCTTACCCCATTTCATCCATCTGTCTTCCACCCACACACCTTTAAGAACACACCACACCACTTTAAAAGTCTAGTTATGTGCAAAACCCCATACCACAAGTGCAGAGTAGCAAAGATTTACATGGGACCACACATGATTCGACCATAAGACTGCGGTGTAAAGTGCCCTTTAAGGCAGCCAGAGAGGTATGTTAGGGCAGCAGGTGCTGGGAGGGGGTTGAAAAAATGAGCAGGAATTGGTGCTGAGATAGGCAGATGAGATCAGAGTCTCTCTCTCTCTCTCTCTCTCTCTCTCTGGTGTGTGTGTGTGTGTGTGTGTGTGTGTGCATTTATGTAGGTATTAGGGGCACAAAAATGAAGACTATTGCAGAAACTGGATGGAATAGTAATAAAGCAATGAGTGTAAAAGCCCGCTGGCTTTATGAGACAGGGCCATGGTTCCTATAGCAGAGTGGAGTGTGTAGGGGAACACGGCAGGAGGTGACCCACTGAGAAAGATAGGATACTGAGAAGTATAGATACAAGTTTGGACCACCAACAGAGCACCACAGAAGAATTTCGAGCTGGAGAGTGACAGAACCAGAAAGACTTGACAGGGCTTGCATGAACTTCCTAAAAGGTGAAGTATTATAATGTCTCCCAAAGATACTTTTCTGCTTTTCAAAAGTATGGCCTGTCATTGCTGGGGCTGAAAGAAAGATTGGCAGGAAAAGTAACATAACTCAAAGCCTTGAAAGCTCTAAACTCAAATGATCAACTCATGTATTATATAGAGGAGGGCACTTGTCACAGCTCTTAGTAATTCTGGCTGGTGGATTTGAAGGTGAAAGTGAGCATTCAGAAGCCATGGTACACTTCCTGGTCTTGAGAGGAGCCACTTGCTCAGGAAAGGATGATGGTCATCGAGGCTCTGCCTCATTATGATCTACAAAAGTGCCCTTTAGATGGAAAACTCTTTATATTGGGGCAGTCACAGTGGTGAAGAAGCATGAATACTTCTAAAACCGACAGGAGCCTGTGGTTTGATAGCATCTCTCCAGGTCTCACTTTCCTGTCTTTATCAGGACTCTGAGTAAAGATAGCAGAGCTGATTACATTGGCCAGGAAGCATTAGTTTCCTTTGGCCCCAAATTTACAGGTACTTACTTGAAAAAAAAAAAGTTCCAACCAATCGTTATCAATCTGACTCAAAGAAGTAGTGGAACTTGGTGCTCAGAGAAGGATACTCACTGCTATCGTAGACTGGAAAGTACTACAGTTTCCAAGACGTGGCTGAGTTTCTGATTTACTCTGAGATAGGAAGAATGCATACAGACCGAGGTCAGTAATGCCCAGGACACTGACTCCATCTCACTGTGCTCCACCATGCTGTGCTTACTTTTTGTCATTTAATTATCTTGCTGCCAGAAAAGATGCTCTTCTTATAAGGCTTTGAGACAACACGTGAAAACAGCTGGTGCTGTGCATGTCATATATTATACTTTCGACTTCTCCCCTTCCAGGTGAGTGCTGTAGCAAGTGATGGCTGAGCATTCCAGGCCCAACCTTCTCAACTGTGAGATGGGAATAGATACTCATTCTTAGTGGTAATCACAGAGGAATGTAAATCAAGCAATGTGGCTACTCTGGCAAGGGACCACATCCAAAGATCTAGGTTGTGTGATCTTGCTGGAATACAGACATGTCTTTACTACACACTTTTAATCCCAAACAATGAAGGTAAAGTTAGTTTGTACAAGGATACAGCTATGTTTAAAAGTGCTGTCTAATTGGGTGGCAGACAAAGTGACAAATCAGACAGAGATTTGACAGAATGAGTCAGAAATAGAATATATCCAACCTTCACAAGAATAGACAGAAAAGAAAGGTAACTTAAGACAGCAATGCAGAGAGAGGGGAGAGAGAAAGGGGGTGAGGGGAGAGAGAGAGAGAGAGAGAGAGAGAGAGAGAGAGAGAGAGAGAGAGCGAGCAGTTTTACCAGAATTGTTTTACAGAGACAGATTGTAGGTGAAGACAGGATGAGCCAAGGAATGAGAAGGAGCCAGAAGATTAGAACAGACTGCCAGAGCCAGGCGGTGGTGGTGCACGCCTTTAATCCCAGCACTTGGGAGGCAGAGACAGGCGGATTTCTGAATTCGAGGCCAGCCTGGTCTACAGAGTGAGTTCCAGGACAGCCAGGGCTACACAGAGAAATCCTGTCTCAAAAAAAACCACAAAATAATAATAATAATAATAATAATAATAGACCAGACTGCCAGATTTAGTCTGAGGCCAAGCAGAGCAATGCAGCTAGAAGCTGAGAGAAGCCAGTTTGAATCAGTCAGTTTGGCCCAGAACAGTTGAGTTGAACCAGCCAGCCAGAGTTCAGAAAAAACTAGAAAAGGATGTTTATTTGGCAGTAAACCCCAGAGATGACAGTTACATCTGGCTAATAAAAGTTATATTTACAGGCAATACATTAATTCATAGAACACGTACAGCAGAGTACCAGTTGCACACTAGGGGCTCCAATGGAGGGAGCTCACATTTTATAAGGTAAAACTCATTTGCTGAAGTTATTTGACAAGTTATTGTGACTACAACCTTGAACAAGGAGGGAAAGGGAAAATGTCCTCCATGTTTCTCTGAGCCATCAGAGTCCGTTTGGCCAATTCCTGTATTGCTCTACAATGGAATTGGATCTCCTGAGGGCTTTAGTTTTAATACCTTGATATATATATATCTGTAGTTGGGATTTTGGTTGCCCAACTAATAAATAACAATTACTCAATAAATAATAATTACTTTTACTTTTAGTGAAGTTCTTCCTTGTAGTCACAATCAACAAGAGAAACTAGGAGGATCTGAAGATGTTAGAGGAACAGAAAGCACTGGATACCAGCAGATCAGGAGTGTAACAGAAAGACGCCGACATCCAGCATGACAAATTGATGACGGGTCTTATCCATAGAATTTGGGCTTTCTGAGTCAATCAGGAACCAAAATGCCTTATAGCAAGAACCACTTTTAATGTAGTCTCTTGGGTGCCCAATTTGCCCATCCTTGTCTAGTGTAAGCAGCACTGTTAGTGACAGACCCACGGGGACATCAGCCACAGCAGTCAAATGAGATGGTACTAAGTTTCTAGAATTACTGGAATTGACTCATTGAGAAAGTACCATTTTCACAGAGTTGGCTACAGGGAAGGAAGACCTTAAAAGTAAAAGTAATCATTATTTGCTGAGGGCACACATTAATCTGGCAGTAGGTTAGATTCTGTATGTTTGTGAACACACACTATACCCCAACAAGTACTGTTGACTCCATTTTACACAGGGTAAAAATAACTTTAGAGGACCCTAAGAACTATACTGAAAGTTGGACTTCACCCAGTCTACCTACACTTTCAACTCTCCACCACATCCTTAGATTTGGGAAGCTATGGTTGGGCCTCATCTTTCCCATTGTCTCCAGATTCATCTTCTGCCAAGCTCATCTCCTTTGCAATCTCAGCTCTGGCTTGATTTGGCCTTTCTCTTGCCATTATATCTTGAGGACTTTGTACTTGCTGTTTACACTGTTTGGTGCGTGGTCCCCTTTATCACTCGAGTTTCTGGTGTTAACTTCTCAGAGGCTGTTTCCCTTAAATGTGCTCCTGGCTTGTCTCCTACTTTATTTGATCCACATCTGAAGTCTTGTGTGGATTCCTACATCTCCTGCAAGTCCTCAGCTTCTGAAGAGAAGGCCCTACCTTGCTTTCTTCTTAGCTGGCTCTTTAGCTTTTGAGCCTGAGGCCACCTGCTTATCATTAATTATACCATTTAAAATTCTGTGCTGATTTTGGGATTCTACACATACTATAAGCCTTGTCTGTGGCCGTAACACAAGTTCTCACTCTGATGTCATGTGTGTTTGTGCCCCTAGTGAAATGCCCTGAAGGAAGCTTCTCTCAGGATGGACAATGCACTCCCTGTCCTGCTGGCACCTACCAAGAACAGGCAGGCAGTTCAGCCTGCATCCCATGCCCAGGGGGCAGAACAACCACCACCTCTGGAGCTTTCAGCAAGACCCACTGTAAGTTCTTCCTGGACCACTCTGAAGGAGAAGCCTTCCCCACACAGAGGGCTGCAGCACAGCTGCTCAGCATCTGCAACAGAGACGTTTGAAGACATCTCTCTCTTCACATTAGAAACTATCTCACAGTGGTAGGATGTTGAATAGCATCTATACATACTTCACCTCTACTAGACAACAACAGGAGCCTCTCTCCTAGTTGTGATAACCAACCACTTGTGACGAATTACTGTTTCTTGAGTATGGTGGTGGGGAGCAAGACTTTCCACTGTTGGGAACCACTGGGTAATCAAAGGTCATTTCTGTGAAGGCCAGGCTCCTGCCAGGCTCCAGGCCAGGCCTGTTACTTGCAAAGTCTCAGTCACTCATCTCAATTCCTGTCTAAGGTAGATAGCACCACCCACTTTTTTACAGATGAGGTAAAGGCTCAGATAAGTGAGATTATTTAGTTGGAGTCACGCAGCTAACTCAGCTGACCTTTGAGCTTAGTTTTGCCTGATTTTGCAACTTCTGACTTTTGTAAATTAACCTTATCAGAACCAGAAGTGGAAGACTTTTCTCAACCATACTCATAACCACTGTGCAACTCATGTTCAGTCTTCTCTGATCCTGTGCTGGTCAGGACCCTGTGGATTTGGTCTCCCCATGTGTCATGAGATTTCATTTGACTGGACTACTGAATAGGCACCTAACTATTCTTGAGTTTGCGCTAGAAAGGACCCATACTTTGTGATAGATCTTTTTATATGGCTCTGTAACTATGTCAACAGAAAGAAAATTTTTATTGTTTATAATGTGAGTAGTTTCCAAAATTTGGAAAGAAGTCATCAAAGGAACATTCCTCATTATTCCTCATGAATCTAAAGCAGTATTGTTGGGAAGTGTTCATTCCTAGATCCACCTCATACTACATTCATGGATGTCAAGAGAGGCTGTACATTTTAGACACAGGGAAATGCAATAGGATGCAGGTCCTGCCTTCACGGAGCTTCCATCAAATAGGATGCATGTAGTCACTAAGCACCAATCCACAGGGAAATACCAACACTGATCCAGCTTACCACTGTGAAGGAGAGATTTCAATGCCAGGAAATGCTGTAGCATTAGACAAGACCAAGTTGGAGGTCTGGAGATGTAGTCTGTACAGGCAGCTATTTCAAACTATCATAAGCTGGGTGGATTTTACAGGCAACAGAACTCTGTTTCTCACTATTCTGGAGTCTAGAAGCTCAAGGTTAAGTTGCCATCAGATTCAATATCTACTGAAATTGCCACAGACGATGACTTTCTGAGTGTCCTAATATGATAGAAGGCCTCACTTCCTACTATGATCACTGATGGCTCTAAAATATGGGCTACGGAGTTATTATGAAAGATGCCCTATGGGTGACATGGGGTCTCAGTGGTGTTCTTTGCTGAGGGTGGGCACACTAAGAGCTTTCAGCCAGAGTGTCTCATTTATCCATGTAACTGACATCACCACAGGGGTCCTGGAAGTTGGAAGAGAAGGAGGAAATCACAGAGTCCTGTATCTCATTGCTGGTTCACCTGTTGTTTTAGGTGTCACTGACTGTCAGAGGAATGAAGCCGGCCTACAGTGTGACCAGGATGGTCAGTACCAAGCCAGCCAGAAGGACAGAGACAGTGAGAGCGTTTTCTGCGTGGACGGCGAGGGGCAGAGACTACAGTGGTTACAGGCAGAGGCTGGACTCTCAGAATCTCAGTGTCTGAGTATGTACTGGTTATTACATCCACTGTGGTTGCTGGGATCTGGGTCTGTGGGACCTAAAGAAAAGGATTGTGCACAGATGCCATTAGTCTCCTACTTTATTCCAAAAGTTTTTAGCCTACAAGGAAGTTGGAAGAACAGTGAAATGGAAAGATTTCCTTCACTTACATCTGTTAATATTCTGTGCTTTCTTTTTCACTTTTGAATCATTTGTAAATAAGTTTCAGGAATCATATGAACATTACCCCTGAGTAATTTATCAAGAAAAAGATGAATTTCCATGAAAGCTGACTGCTGAGGCCTCCTCTCTTGTAGGAAGCTTGTGTTTGAGTAGCATTGCTCTCTTGGCTGGATGCTGGGGAACTACTGGGTATCTCTCCTTACTCCATCATCTCCATATGGGGTAACTTAGGACAAGTTGCTCAGCCTCTCTTATCCTCATCGTCTCTAGGCTGCTTTCTTGGATATTATGAAAACCAACATCATCTTGTAATGTCAACAAATACTTGCCAAGCACTACCTTAGGTCCTCAGTGAGATGGTGGATGAGACTATCCCAGAAATGTCATCAAGTTCTCCCACACATGGTGTGATAAAAGTCTGCAGAGCAGAGGAGAAAGGTGTGGTGTCAGAGTGGATTAGTCTCTAAAGTCCCATTGCTGTTAGCATAGTCCTGGATACTCACTCATCCTCAGCACTTTCCTCATTAGCAATATGAGGATCCAAGTAGGGTACCAAGTACCTTAGCTCACTGTGTCCATCACAGCTGACAGATACTTCAGACAGCTGGGGCTCAGAAGCTGTTGCCACCTGCTCCTCCTCTGTTCTTGAAGAGGTGTGGAGGGCAGGGAGCTGAAAGAATGGGCAAGTTCTCTTTGTGCTGGCCTCCCCTTTGGTTTTTAGGACTCAACTCCTTCTTTGCATACATTCTCCTGTTCCTTAAGGCCCTGTTCCTTGCTTTTTTTCCCTGTGGACCAGCTGGGGTTAGGGTGAGTCCTGCTGACCAGACTTACTAACTGTGCAAGAAGAGTGAGCTCACTGTATGCCAGGATTTTATATATTCACCACATTGTACTTGTGGTACACTAAAGATAGAGATTATTTTTTCTACAATATTTTAGCTGAGGACACATAAACATGGAATGTCAAAGTGCTTCTCTCTAACCCAGAGAAGGGATACAACCTAACTGGATTTAATCTCAGATGTGCTTCACTCCCTAAACCCTGTGCTTCTGTTTGTACTGATCCATGCTTCTATTCAGAGTTGTGTATTTCCTCAGTATACAGGTGTGCATGCATGTGTTGGGTGAGAGTATATACACATATTCTCATTTATTTACACACACACACACACACACACACACACACACACACACACACGGCTTTCCTGTCCTCTGGTAAAGTTAGATCAGCTAATGATAAAAGCACAAACAACCTGAGTGGGAAGTGACTGTTTCCTAAAGCTCAAAGCCATATTCCTCTTCTCCAGAAAAATAATAGCAAATCTCAAGCATTGGGGGGGGGGGGAGAATTGTATACTCCATGAAATCCAACAGAATTCTTTTGAAATATTTTTCATTTAATGTGTGTGTGCATGCATACATGCCACTGCATTTGTGTGTAGGTCAGAGAATCAAATCAGACCTCACTCTTCCATTAAGTAGGCTCAGGAATTGAATGAGGTAATTGGGTAATACAGATGAGCCATCTCACCAGTCCAGAAACA
The DNA here is from genome assembly GCF_004785775.1 of Grammomys surdaster. Taxonomy (NCBI): domain Eukaryota; kingdom Metazoa; phylum Chordata; class Mammalia; order Rodentia; family Muridae; genus Grammomys; species Grammomys surdaster. Next base: position 7,741,383 of record NW_021604669.1, on the reverse strand, counting down.
TTGTCTTTCTCATTTCCTCTTCTTGTAGGCAGGACTAACACCGCAGGAATTAGATGGAACTGGCAGATTCTTTAAGAGACTGGGAGATGACTTCTTCCCAGGAGCCTGCAGAGTGTCCAAAGAAGTGCTGCCACATGCACTGCAGCCCTGCTACTCATTGGCTACTCAGGGATTATTGTCTAGCTGCTTTGAGCTCTCTTTGTCCCTGCCATGGTTCAGTGTGAAAATGACTACACAATTTGTGAGGCATTTGCAGCATGTTCTACCTAGGACTCAGAAGGAAAAAGATGCTTTCATCAGCAGCATAAAAAGTGTTCAGGAGTCACAGCTCAACTGACAGCTAGAAAGGATGTCCCTAAGGCACTGACTTCTGTACAGTTTTCAGGGCATCTTCAGCTTCTTTGGCAAATCTGTGAGATTATTTTCCCTTTCTGGAGATGCAAGGTATTTCTGTGTTAACAAACAGCAGTCCTGGGGCAGTGTGTCCCTTCTTACCTTGGAGAGGAGCTTTCTTCTGGGGAGAGAAAGTGCAGTTTCACATTGTATTTTTTTTCTATCAGAAAACACACAGGCTTTAGAGTTCAGCCTCCCCATTTGTTTTCCCCTTCTTGGGTGCTTCCATTCTTTAGTCCCCTCGATACCTCTGCCTAGGTCTGCATGTTACCTGCTTACATCCCAGGTCAGACATGACTTCCTCCCACATTCTCCTGTTCAGTCCAGTGACTTCTCTATGATTCTTCTACCACAGTTATTTTAGAATTAATTCTCCTCACACTGTGTCTCTTAAGTCTCTGTGGCTATACACCACTCATGAAAAGGGGAGGGTAAAAAATGGCACCAACACTCTGGGTTCCAGCCTCATTAGAGTATGTCCTTTTGGAACTACAGCTCGCACTGACTTGAGGTATTCCAGAGCACTGTGTATGTGATGACAAAATAGATTAATTGCTCCTCTTAGCTGGACTTCTACAAACTGTGTCCTACTGGTCTGCTAGGGAGGAGAGTCCCTATGGCTTTAGTCCTTGTGGCCAATTTCATAAGTCCTGTTACTTAGGAGTCTTCCTCACAGAGGATAAACTTTGTTACCCATAAGTCAATTCTTTCATGATATTTATTGAATTCTTATAACTAAGACACTAGGGTTCTAAGAGGCAAGAAGTGTATCTGGTGTCACAGAGGTAGTGGGAAAAAAGGTGACATCAGGATGTGAGCTGAGGTCTAGCTCCGGAGCTAGTATGCTTTGTCCTGGGGGCTGGTGTCACTATTTCTTCAGTGCCTACAGCTGCAGATCCTGAGGATTTGATTTCTCTGTGAAGACTTGGCCAGTCTGCACCCTACATTGGCTTGGTTTACTCAGAAAACTCACCTGACCCTGCTCAGGGGAAGTTGGTCAAGTTTATCTTCTCTTAGTTTTAGATCCAGTCCTAATTCTGTCCTTGCTGACCCATGATGCGCTTTTGTGTACCATACCATATATTTAAACAGATTTGACAGTCATGATACACTCTCACGATTCCCCAGGGCTGACATTACATTGCTATTCCTGCACTTGTCCATGTCTATCTAGCCATCCAGCTATTCATCTGCCCACCTACCCTTCTGAATATAGGTAGTATCTCTGTCACTGTGCCAGCTTGCCATGATTCAGATGTGATTGGTGCACTCCCCTGACCATGGAGAGCAATAGGCACATACATAGCCATGATTTGCATGGCAGGAGCCATTGTCAGATATATGCTGTTTGAACATTAACCCTCAGGCTTCCTCTACAACATTCTACAACTCCGCATTGATACATAGAAAGTATACCAACAGAACATCTGAATCCCCAAATTAATTTTTACTTGCCCCTCTGCTCTGCTGGCAGTGAACTTCTTCACAGCGACCCCAGCACTGTGAAGATCCCCATCATCCGGAATCCTTCGAGTAGAGTCTCCAAGCAGAGAGATAAATGCACTGCACTTTTAGTAGACATTGCTACAAGTGGAAGGACCTGTAAAGTTTAATCTAGAACATGAATATGTAGCCCAGGTCAACCCAACCTTAGTTACAACAGGATTCTGCTGTGGTATTTGCTAGGCTGGCACTTCTGGAGTATTACCTAAGTAAGAAGGAGTGGAAAATGGAAAGAGAGGCAGGGTTACGAGGAGCAAGGCTCAGTATGGGAGGAGCTCATGGACCGGGGAACTTCAGGAACCAGAAGGGTCACTTTGTAAACTTAGAATATGTTTTATTTCTTAATTTTTAAAAGTTTTCATACAACTATATATTCGTCACAAGCAAACACCCCTTGTTCCTGCTTTTCCCTTTCCCATCCCTGAATCTTCCAGTTAGTTCCTTTTGTTTGCCTTGAGGACAGTGCCAAAGACTGCTTTCTACGGCAAAGCATCAGAACATTTAAGGGATGTTGTTTCTATAGTAACACTTCAGCATTTTTATGTTTTATACATGAAAGCTGAGAGAAGTCTACTCGGTATACCCTCTACTTTTTTTTTTCTGCTTCTGCATTTAAAACAGGGATGTATTGATCTGTGCAGACCAATGTACTTACAAGACTCATTTATAATGGCTTGGATGTATATGATAAAGAGTACCTACATTCAGGTTTGTAATGATGACTGAATGTGCTTACGGGATTATAAATCACTTTTGTGTTTTGATAGAGATATGCAGTGTACATACACTTTTGCTTTTTTGGTTTGGGAGATAGGTCTCTTTCCCTAATTGTCACCCACATTTTTTAACCCTTTGTAAGGAATGTGTTCCAAGCCATAAAGCTGAAGAAATTCAGGTTGTTTTATCCTCCCTCGTTTGTCTAGTTCCGTGAGCAAGTGGCTCTGTGAATCTCACCAAATGAACCCCAAATGTGTTGACGATAGCTATAGAAACAGATGACAACCTATCACTTAAGGAAATACAGTCTGAAAAAGGCAGGAGCCACGTGACACACCCCGAAATTTGCAAAAACTCATATGCACATGTTTGATTTGTCTTATGAAAATAGCTTGCCTCGCTTCAGAAAGAATTCAGATCGATGTAGGGGAGTATATTTTTTGATGTAATCATTATACAACATAATTAGCATTTAAAGACAGGGAAAGAGATGCTCAGATAGGAAAAAATAGTTAACTATGAGAAGAGCTGAGATGAAAGGTCCAATATAATGTTAGGTCTTCCCTTTACTTCCTAAGAACAGGATAGGAGATGCAGAGAGTTACACTGCTGACTGGTGGTGAGGCAGGAGACTGGAGCTCCCACCAATGGCAGTTGCTCCATGTGAGACACTTATGTGACCAAGTGTGAGGATGGGTCCAGTGACAATAACAGAACTTTCTATCCTGACCTGATAATCACATGCAAATGTCCTAAATACACTTCAGGCTCTGAACTCACAGGTCTGCTTAATTCCAGTGATACGGAAATTTGAGAAAGCTCCAGAATCCAAGGTTATCTTTGATGCCAGTTCTCCTGTGATAGTCACGTCCAGAGTCCCCAGTGCCGACTCCCCACTGGTGCAGTGCTTGGCAGGTAAGTGAGTTGAAGAAATGCGTTCATGGAGAGATAGGAAAAGTCCACTATTCAATATGATAAAAATTTTAATTAGTCAAAAACATCATAGGCAACTTAATTTATGAAATGTTTGTGCAATTTCTAACTTTTTAAATCTCCTATTTACTAATTGCCAAGAGTTGGACTGAGTGTTAGAAAATTAAAAACTAGCCACTTGTGTATTATCATGCACCTGGGTAATCTGTGTGCTGAGAGCTAGTAGTATCAAATTCTGCTCACTGAGCACTCCTCTCTATGGGGAATTTCTTAACTATACCACAGTGATCCCAAGGTACACATGAGAGGAAGGTATTGGGAGTGTGAACAGTTTGTTTAATGACATGGAGTTAGCAAGCCACAGGTCTTAAAGTCAAACCCAAGCTAGCAGATGTTAAGCCTGCAAGAACGGCCTCTTCTAAGGGCACTATGAAAAAGGATCTGCTTTGGAAAATGTCTCTCTCAAGGCTAAGCTTATGCTCTTGCTTGTACTGCAAACATAACACAAGGCAGGAAGTAGGGACAGACATGAGGAAGCAGCCCCAGGACAGCCAACTTGGTGTGTACGTATGTGGATGACTTCTTGTACAGGGTACTACACACACATGATCACCTTCTCGAACACACCATGCTTTGGAATGCAAGCAGCATGCAAAGATGAAAAGGAGTTGTAGAACTGAATGGAGTGAGGCTAGCTGAAAGGACAAGGCCCTTTGCTGTCACCAGGAGGTACTTTATTTAAGTAGGTGAAATTCGGTGCCTAAGGAAAGGGACAACAGACCAAAGTTTGAGTGAGAATTCCATGTCAGAAGTGTCTGGCAAGATAGAGTCTTACAGAGAAATGAGAACAGGTTAACCCACTCACAGGCAGGCAGGATCCAGAAATCAGTAGAGTTTGGATATCTTCAACCAGGAAACTTATTTCCCATGACTTTAGAGACTGGAGCCCTGAAAGCAAGGGGTTGGCAGCATTGGTCTGTCCTCAGTGTCTCAATGGTCATCTTCTTGCTTTGTCTTCACACAGATTCCCCTGTGTATATGTGTCCTGGTCTCTTCTTTCTATCAGGATATAGACTATGGCTTCCTTTCACATTATTTAATCACCTCTTTACAGACCCTAACTCCAAATAAATTATAGTCATATTCTCATGTAGTGCTGGTTATAAAAATGGAAAGCATAATTATTCCCATAATAAGTATCAAGAGGATGATGCAGAAGATCACATGACCATTTAGGAGGAAGAAACATAAAATGGCTGTGGCTTGGAGAAGTATGGGCACCACTGATTAGAGAAAAGAAAGTTGTGTGCCATAGAAAACAGAACAGAAGGGTGGCGAAGAAAAGGAAGAAGTGGGCTAAAGGGCACTGGGGCATTGTGAGCTTGGGACATAGTAGCAGTGCTGGATCTGGGTCAGCACATTAACCTGATAGTTAGATATTATCCAGAATGGTTGTTGCTTTGCCTGCTCTTGTTCTTGAGTCTGAAGTAGGGTCTTGCTTGCAGTGAAAATCAAGTTAATTTGGTTGAAGGACAGAAGTCTGTTAGGGCTAGGGGCATGTTGGACTACTATCAATCATTTCTCTTGAGTTCTTTTCGGACAAGCCATTTGTTGGTTGAAAGTCACTGTTTGCTTTCTAGTGCCCAGTTAATGTGGGGCATCATGGAAGAAGAGGTGTGTGTGTGTGTGTGTGTGTGTGTATGTCTCTGTCTGTCTCTGTCTCTGTCTTTCTGTGTGTGTGTGTGTGTGTGTGTGTGTGTGTGTGTAGTGGGAGCACGTACCCAATGAGGATAAAGACAGAATGTGGGTTTACCCCACCCTCAGCATCATCTGAGAACTCAGAGGTGACTCAACTGTGGTACTTGCAGATTGTGCAGATGACGAGGCCTGCAGCTTCCTCACAGTGTCCACAATGGGGTCAGAGGTTTCATGTGATTTTTATTCTTGGACAAGGGACAACTTTGCCTGCATGACTTCTGATCAGGTATGCCAAGACAGCTTCCTGTTCCTGTGGAAGAAATCAGGTGACCCCTGTGCCTGAAGATTTTGAATCTGGGAATAGAAGTTGTGGTGGGTCAGAGCTGCAAAGGAAGACTCAGTGTAACATCTGATAATCAGGATGGTGCCTTAGTGTGGAGTAGCCTTGTTGTTCCCTGCCATGACTTACCTCATAAGGCAGCTTGGGTTCTCATGCTAAGGAGTTATTGTCTAGAGCCCAGAGTACCATCTGACCTCTGAGTTCTGAGCACCAGCATTGCTTCCATTGTAGAAGTCAATGTGGTAGGGATTTGCAACTCCATAGGAAGAACAACAATATCAACCAACCAGACTCCCCAGAGCTCCCAGGGACTAAACCACCAACCAAAGAGTACACATGGAGGAACCCGTGGCTCCAGCTGCATATGTAGCAAAGGATGGCCTTATCTGGCATCAATGGGACAAGAGGCCCTTGGTCATGTGAAGGCTCAATGCTCCAGCTTAGGGGAATGCTAGAGCAGACAGGCGGGAGTAAATGGGTGGGTGGGTGGGTAGGAAAGCACCCTCATAGAATAGGGGAGAGGGGGGATGGGATGGGGGGTTTGTGGAGGGGAAACCAGGAAGGGGGGTAACATTTGAAATGTAAATAAATATAATACCCCCCCCAAAGAAAGAAAAAAGATTCTTGTAGAATATTCAAAAAACAAAAAGCAACAAAACAAAACCATTGCATTAGAATAGAAGGCCATCCAGCCAAAATCAGTTCCTGGGTCCCAGGGTCCCTAATGCCTGATCTTGCAAGTTTCCTTCTTCTGTGTCCATTTAAATTCTTCTGTGTCCTCTTAGAACAATGTCTATGTATTGAAGCCTCTTTTAGTTTTTTTGTGTGTTAACATAATAAATCTTCGTTTCTTCCCTGACTTCCTCATGAGTTTGCATATTTGTATCTTTTTAGTGTGGTACCCAGTCCACACTCAGGTGCATGACTTGCACTGGGCACTGCACATGGCTGTTCTCTGTGCACATGTGTCAGAGTGCTCATGAGTGATGCCCTGCAGATGTAATGGAAAGGGCTTCCCCAGAGTTTTAGCAGCTTATTAGATGTAAATGAAATGCAGCTGGAAACAGATGCAAATATCAGTCCCTACCACTCATTTCCTGCTCTTTAGCTTCCAGGTCCTTCAGATAACCCACATAGTAACACATGATTATATACCCACATCACAGAGAGATTGTGGGGATCAAAGAAGCCTTCCGGGAAAAATCACAGAAGAATTTCTGCTATGATCATTACTATAATAGATATCACTGTGTCATTGCTATTGCCCTCTCTGAAATCTCTCACTAGGTCAGCAGGAAGCTCACAGGACGTCTTGAATGGAAATTTGTTAAGGTTCCTCTGAAGGCCCTGGGCTCTTAGTGCAGAAATGCAGGGGTGGGGCTTGGATGTTGGTTACATATGATTGGTCCACCTTGTTTCAGTCTAGGACCCCATTCCCAACAGCTCTCAGAGCCTCCCTGGCTCTTTGGCTCCAACTCCTTTGAGATTCTGGAGTTGCAGTGCAGGAGTTCAGTCTTCTCAGTTCAGCCATCCCCCAGCATCGTATGGTTCCTGCCCAATCAGGGTACAAGCAGAAGGGATGAGAGAGGGACTTTCACTGCTCCGGGTTTCTATCTCAATCCTTTTCAGGTCTTCACAGCCCCTTCTTTAAATGTGGCCCTTCATTCCATCCTCAGACCTCCATCTCTTCTGTAAGGAAAGCAGGAAGATCCAATAACTTTGTGTAGACTGTATTTTAGTCTTTGCACCTATAAATCCAACATGGAAAATTTCATGGCTGGTAACCCTGTGGAGGGGCAAATACCATACCAAAAAACATGGGTGAGTATGGGCAGCTTTGCCCTACCCACTCACCTGTGAAAGTGCTGAGAGCAAATCAGGAAAGAGAGCCAAGGTGACCAAGAATGGCAGGTGCTCTGGAGGTCTGACTGAGCTTTCTATGCTTCAGAATCTGCCTCCTGAGCTGCCTCCTCGCTCCTCCCCTCTCTGGCCACTTCCCATCTCACTGGACAGAATTCCTGGTCTTTAATTAGAGCCCCATCCACAATCCATTTTTCCTGGAAGATCTCATATGATCTCCTTCTCCGTAGAATTAATCACTATCACCCCTGTAACAGACTCTTCTCCAGTTGCACATCCATGTCCAACTGCCATCACTGTTGATGCCAGTTTGCTGTTCACATGCGTGCCCCTCTAATAGGTCAGGAAACCTAGAACTAAATCTCCTCACTAATTTACCTTTTAGCCCTTCGATGACTGTGCTCCGAGTTTGGTAAGTATGTGTTGAATTGCTTTGAACTATTGGAAATACTGGATGATAACGGGGCCCTTTTCACTTCCAGGATCAAGATGCTGTGGGTAGCTTGAAGGCAACCAGCTTTGGAAGCCTTAGGTGCCAGGTGAAAGTGAAGAATAGTGGCAGGGATTCTCTGGCTGTGTATGTGAAGAAAGGTAGGTTGACAATGCTGGGGCTCCCCTTGATTTTGCTCAGAGTGGTTTCAGCGTTGTGCATCTGAGAGGAGGAGACTGTCCCCTCACCTCACTCCATGCATGAGACCTAATTCTCCCTGATCCCACTTGAAGCAGGTTCAACCCACCTGCCCTCTGCAGACAGACAGTGGCCTCCCCAGAGTTACAAAAGGATTTCTGTATAACATTCATCTAAGCCAACAGTTCTGGTTTTTATCCCAACCTGCTGGGGTTGTGAGTCTCATACAGCAGGAACCAAGGAGCCAGTGGTAGCACAGACACAGTGGAGACAGGCACCCAGCCAGCTTGGTCTATGTACATGTGACACAGTACAGACATGCATCCAGCCTGCTTGGCTTATGTGTATGCAACAGAGTGTAGACATGCATCCAGCGAGTTTGGCCTGTGTGCATGCAACAGAGTATAGACGTGCATTTAGCCAGCTTGGCCTGTGTGCATGCAACAGAGTGTAGACATGCATCCAGTCAGCTTGGCCTAGGTGCATGAGTACCAAGGCCTTCACCCTGCTGACATCTGGCATCCCAGAAGGTCCTGGCTTAGCTCCCTGCAGCCATGATTCCAAGGCCTTCTGATTCTTCCCTTTTCTCTCATTTTTGCTAAACATTACCATCAGACCATCCCTTACCATCATCTAAAGGACTTTCTCTTCCATATCTATGTTCATGGGACCCTCTCTGGTGGCACTGTGCATGTGTGTCACCTGGAAGATGTTAGATTTTGAGACTGTCGATGGATTAGGCCAAGATATCAAGCTCTCTCTTTTTTTTTTTTAGTGTTTGCTAATTGACCTGGTACTTCTTTTGTTGTTTTGTTTTTCCTTTTATTGAAAGTAGATTTTCTTCTCATATGATGTAATATATATATATACATATATATATATATATATATATATATATATATATATTATTATCCCGTGGACTTCTTTTTGTTTTCTCTTTGTTATTTTTTTACATTAATTTGTTTATATTCACTTTACATTCCATTTGCAGCCCTCCTTCTTCCCAGTCCCCCCTCACATAGTCCCTCTCCTGTCACTCCTCTCCTTCACCTCTGAGAAGGGGGTAATCCCTCCCAGGAAACCAACCCACCCTGGCACCTCAAGTCACTAAGGACTAGGCACATCTTCTCCCACTGAGGCCAGACAAGACAGCCTAATTAGGGGAACAAGATACATGGGCAGGCAACAGAGTCATGGTAAACCCCTTCTCCAGTTGTTGCAGGAACTACATGAAGACCAAGTTGCACATCTCCTGCATATGTACAGGGGCCTAGGTCCAGCCCTTGTATGCTGCCTGTTTGTTTTCCAACTAGAGACAGAAAGAGAGTGGATCTAGATAGGAGGGGAAGTGGGGATATAAATTTCTTGATACCTCTAAGGTCTGAGACCACATGAGTAGCAAGAAATGTTCTACTATATATTGTTCATCTCAGTATTCAATATCTGTGTTATTTTGCCTTATGGAAACTTGAAGAAAGGCCTTAGAAACACAGGCTCTCTTTAATATTCCACATGTGTTTTTAAAACTCTATCATCTATCCATCTATCTATCTATCTATCTATCTATCTATCTATCTATCTATCTATCATTGATCTATATGTATGTGTGAGTTGGTGCCCATATACCACAGCATGCATGTGGAGGTCAATGAACTACTTTAAGTGATTCCTTTCCTTCTGCATTATGGGTTCTAGAAGTCAAATTCAAGTTGTCAGCCTTGGCAGAAAGATGCTCTAGCTACCGAGTCATCTTGCCAGCCCTTTCACAGTGTTTCTGTTGGTCCCTGAAGAGCTGGGCTGGGACCTCAGCATTCTGAAAGAAACACAGGAATAGCAGGGAGAGAATCTGGGTTCCTGGGAGTAAGTGTGAATGAGCAGCAAATGTCTCCAGTCTCATCAGGCCTATATCCCTCTGTCCTGTCTTGCCTGCCTCCTGCTGGATCATCACCTACAGGGCTAGTGAGGTAGATGTCAACAATGCAAGGCTGTGTTCTGTGTCCTGTGGCTCCTTCCACTGTCCTTGTTCTCTGAGTTGTAGCTTTTTAGTGATTCTGAGAGGCAGGGTTTCAGACATCTGTGTTTTTTTTCTGCCTTAGAGGCAGCTGCGTGGCCTGAACCACCACAATGCTAGCACTTTGAGCTCTGGAATCTTCCCAGATACTGTGGACTTTAATGTTCATACCAGTGGAGTAGGGATCCTGTGTGAATCTGGGAGTCAGGAAGGTGGAATGAGGTAGCTCCAGTTACCCCTCAAAGCTCTCCTGGTAAGTACAGGAAGAGTGAGACTTTCTATAGCTACTTTCTTCTTATGAAGTTTTCTGTTGGTCAAGAACTAGAAGACGGCTAATGGAGGCAAGACCTGGGAGGTTAGGGTTGGAATGAAGAGAGAGGAGTGAGAAATGGTGTTCTCTGAGGCCTACAGCTTTAGGCACATGTGGCTAGATGGTGCAGTCTCAACCTTGAGTTGGAAACAGCTGGTGTTAGTTGGGCAAGCCACAGACTGAGCTGACCCTGCCGAATCCTCCAGCCTCTGCAGGGACAAGTACAGTGTTTGTTCCATCACATTCCTGTCCCAGTGGACTAGAGTGTGTGTAGGGCACCAGAGTCTCCTGGTGTTGGGTTTCTCTGATCTATAGCCAAGGCTGCTATGACTTCCGCCTCAGTGTGCAATTGTTTCTACCATCCACTCTTAAGTATAGCAAAGCTTAAGGATTGTTTTCTAAAATAAAAGCCAAAACAAATAAAGTGACCCCAGCCAAAAATGTCCCTCCAAAACTGTAATTTAGCCTTTTATCACATTTAAAAATACAATTGCATTCAAGTGTTTGTTGTCTTCTGCCTCCTCCTGTCTCCTGGAAGTTTATATTTGGATTACAAGGGAAAGTGAGAACCTTATTGCTGCCAAACTAAACCAAGGGCAGAAATTGGCTTGCTTCTTTATTTTGCTTTCTGTCTGTTTAAAGTCAAGATCTGTCCCCACTGTACTGGAAGGAAAAGGTGGCTGGACTCAGCCTCCTGTGTTTTTTCCATTGCTGATCAGACTATTTGTCACCTCTGCTTTAACCTCAGTCCTTTCTCTAATATGGTAATAATACGTTACAAGTGGAAAAAACATAGTTTCTAAACATCCCTCACCCCTTAAGGGCCGTCATGTCCAGTTCGACTCCTCATCCTAAGCCACTTGTGTCATAGGACCAAAAATTGGGAGGGGGGGACATAGACTCCCAGCTTGCTATGATGTCTAACATCACCTGCTCTCTTTGCACAGCTGAAGTCTATGGTCCTAGAACCTTTGAGAGGAGCATGTGATCCTTTGTATCCTAGGAAACCAATGTTGGGAAGCTCCTGTGTGATGCTGGGTTGTCCCAGCCCCCAACTAAAAGATGAGATCTGGAAAGGGGAAGCATTCTGTCACCTACTACATCCATGTGAAACTTCCTCTAAATATGATCACTGTGACCTTTCCCAGTGTTGAGAACATAGCAGCCATGTAAAGCACACAACCTTGGAATGTTCTTAACTCCTCAGTAGGCAACACAGGACTATAAGGGCTCTAGTGGCCTGGTGGCTAAAGCTACGAATAGAACAGATCACTGAGTTACAAAAGAATGAATTGGATGTGAAAACGTTTTGCAGGGTGTGAAGTGCTCAGATTAAAATGAAGAGGAGAGATGGAACAAAAGTGAACACGAGCTGTTTTAGCAATTAGGAAGGGAACCCTAGAAGAGATGACATTACAAGTGCTTCTTGAAGGATAAGAAGGATCCTCCTGCATGACAATTTCAGGGTCCTCTGTGGCGCTTGTCCTATGTGAAGGACATCCCAGTCAGCTTAGATTCTGGCCTTGGCATCAGTCAGCACTGTCCAATGAAACTACAGTCTGAGAACTTATGCAATGAAAATAAATGACAGTCAACAGTCACACAGTATTGCTATGCATTCAAATGGCTGTGGCAGTCAACTTCTACTCAATGAAA
>NW_021604669.1:7725104-7729324 GCF_004785775.1 Grammomys surdaster | reverse complement strand
TGCTATGCATTCAAATGGCTGTGGCAGTCAACTTCTACTCAATGAAATCATTGTTCAGATAGTGACATTTGGCTGATGACTACTGATGCACGTATTTAGGAGTTGCTGTGTAGATATTTTCTCACATAGCTTAAATACAGAGGGAGGGGGATAGGACCTTCTTGAAAGGCCCAAGCAGGAGTGATCGAGATTCAAGTTTTATGACAACTCAGGATGATTCCTCAAAGGGGAACTGGGCACTACTGCAGGGTTGGTGGCAGCTTTCCATGCCCATCCAGGCAGATGGGGTTGGGTGCCTCCATGCTTGAAGAGAAGAGATGCTGCCATTTTGGAGTGTGTGAAACACCAGTTGGGCATAAGCCAGTGCTGTGATCATTGTATAGCTGTTTTGTATGTAGTTGTTTCTGTTCAACATCTGTAAAGAGAATAGTTCTCAGGCATGTGAGTAGGTAAGAAGGCAAAGGCCCAGAAGATCCAGGCACTTGTACAGGAAGGAAGCTTCAGAGTCTGCCCTTGGGGTTTTCAGAATCTGAGGTTGTACTATGAGGCTTTGCATTGTCTATAGGAATGAGAGTTCATGAAGACCTGAACCACCACTGGGCTAACATAAGTCAGGGCAGAGAAGGCATGGGCTCTGAGTCTCCTCTGCCACCTACCTGCTGGAGATCAGGAAAGCCAGTTCATACCGCAGACCAAGGCTCTCTCCTCAGAATAACATGAACACAAGAAATAATGCTACCATAGGCACATTGCTTGTATATTGGTGCTCTAAGTGAAACTAGAATTAGGAACAGGCGAACCCCAGAGCAAGCCACTTTTAACCAGAGGGCTATCAAAGACTATGCTAAACCTGCAGTCTAATGACAGAAAGTGGTAATCTGAGTTCCTAAGAAAGAGCTATTGTGGACAGTGTAGAATGAGATTTGAAAAGCAAATCTCAGCAGAGGCTGAGTGACAAGGGCAGGTCACATAGTGAAGGTTTACATGGCAATGATTTAAAAGGCAAATCCTAAGACAGACTGAAAGCAAGAGATTGGGCCACTTAGCTGTGCAGCTGTTACTCTAAGTTCTTTTCTGATATTTGATATAAAAGATTGGGGAAATAGGATCCACTGTGACTTCTGAAAGATGGCATCCGTGTTTCCTTGTCTGACACATGTTCAGGCTTATCTATGTTACTCACATGAAGCAACAAACATGAAGTGCGATGCCATGGGGGTGTATGTCCAGGAAGATGGGGTATTGTTGTCATATAGGAATAATTGGAAGAAGAGCATATGCAGTTTTCTAGGCGTTCACCTTAGATATCCAAAGGTATGATGGGTGTGGTCCAGATAAATGGCATTAAGATCCATATCTGGAAATCATATCCTCTCTGCACACAGTCAAGTATAGCGATTTCATGCCCAGAGAAAATCCTGTCTTGGCCCCCATGCTACCCCAGCACATGGGGAGCAAATTCAGAAGACATGATTGAGATCAGGGATTCCTATCTACTCCAGAGGGTTTTGAGGTCTTTTCAGCCTTTCTTCTTTCTTCCCTTAGGCCACGAATCTACCGCAGCTGGCCAGAAGAGCTTTGAACCAACAGGTTTTCAAAATGTGCTCTCCGGGTTGTACAGTTCTATGGTGTTCTCAGCCTCGGGAGCCAATCTGACAGATACACACCTCTACTGTCTGCTTGCCTGTGACCGTGACTCCTGCTGTGATGGCTTCATCCTCACACAGGTCAAAGGAGGTATGGCCAACAGGAGGGTTGGGCCTATCTAGGGATATGGGGCATTTGGAGACTCAGAAACCATAGAGTCTGCCATTGGAATTTGTTAGCATGATACTACCATGCCGAAATCGAAGACAGTATTCACATACAAAGTCAGGGGCAAATCCTGGCCTCTTTTCCATGTGAAGATTGTACCATATTTTATGTCATTAAACTGGTTTATTACAGCTGTCTTCAATTTTACAAACCAGAGCAGGAGCTCTGAGAACTGAAATCATTTATTTGTTCAGTGTTATATAGCTTCTGAGGGGACATGGTGGTATTTGATCCAAGGTATATTTTTTTCCCAATATCTTACTGTTAAGCTGAAAATCCTGGCAAGATCACATTCAGTCAAATTGCCTTAGCTCACTCGATGGCTCTCAGCAGTGTGTATCTCTGCATTTTATAGAAGCCCAGGCACTTAGTTAGTAGGTTAGGTTAGGAGGGGACGTTCGAGTTACACTGTGGAGCAGGATCAGATCACAGCGATTCAGTCAGGTAGGACGCGCAGGGAGCTTGACAGGCTCTCATGCTGCTGACAACTCAAGGAAACAATTGTTGGAAGATGTCCAGCTGACTTCATTGCATCAGTCATGGTAAAAAAGGAAACTGATTGATTTTTTTGTTGTTTTTATTGAAACACTATCTTTCTCATCCCGTTAGAATTTACTATGTACCCAAGGATGACTTTGAACCTGAGCTTTAAGTATGCAAAGCAAGCACTACACCAAAGAAGCTACATCCTCAGCCCCAGAATGAGACTGTTGAGTTGAAAAGATGGATAGAACAACTTGATTCCTAACCATCCTTTTGGTTTCAGTCATAGGATTATACAGTGTGGGTTCCTGTTAGTATTTAGATGGGCAAATCCTTAACGGTCCCCTCGCTTGCGCATCAACACACGTCTTTCTCCATACCCATGTTTAGAAAGTCTGTCTTCAGAAACAGGATGCCTCCTTGAACTAAACATATATTCTGTGGGCACCACTGTTTCTCCAGATGCTGTTACTCAGCAGACCATGTGATCCTTCCATGTGGAAGCACTGACTTCTTTTTCCCTGGGATCATATATGAAGGATCATTTTGTTCCATGGGGCAGTGAGCCTTCCAACCTTCCAAGCCCTTCTTTCCGTGACACTGTGGTTGGTTGGCAGCCTGCTTGCTATTCCCTCCAAGTCGAACTAGTCATCAGTGAATTGCCCAGCATCTTACCCACCCCTGCCCTCACATGCAGGGCCAGAATTTGGGCCCATGTGACATGCCTAAAAACATCTGGCTGTCCCTTCCAGACTCATCTGGTACAGTGGGTGGTTGGGAGTTTTAATTTAAGGGGTTTTGGCTGGACTTGCTGAGACCTGGAGACAAAATCCTGTTACACCCTTTACCACAGCATTTGAAATCCTTTAGCTTTCTTTAAAATCCCTCCTTTCCCTTGCCCCTCCTAGGCATCCCTCACAAAAGCTGCAGCTGCCTCTAGCCTCCTCTGGCTATCTACTTCTACTTCCAATGGATGGCTGTATTTTCAATGGCAATTAGTTAGTGAGACCCCTGAGGCTCCAAGCTTGCATTGTAGTGGAGGCTACTGGGAAGAGGGTTGCTAGGGAACTTCCATGCCCTAAGATTTACATGTGTCCCTGAAGCTAGAGGGTGTGATCAGCAAGGAACTGGTCTTTATCATAGGAACCTGTGGTGCCAGTGGAGAAGATGTCTGGTTTTAGACCTGGGGGTCAGGGTCAAGGGCATCAAGTTCTGAATTAAGTATGTTACTATCCCTCCCTCCCTGCCTCCCTCCCTCCCCCTCTCCCTCCCTTCCTCCCTCCCTCCCCCTCTCCCTCCCTTCCTCCCTGGTTTTTCCTCTCAATCTTACTCTCTTGATTACTTTTTCTCTCCCGTAAACCACAGTGCTCAGACTTCTTTTTAGCTCCCACATTCTTATTGTACCCAGACTGCCCTGCGGTTCTACAGCCAGCTCAATCTGCTCCTCAATGGGGCTGCTGCTGCCCCCACCCTTTCACTATTGCTCACACACTAGAACAAAACCACTTCTCCTTTTGTAGTGTATTAGTCGCCCACTCTGTGATAGGAGGGTATCTAATGAGGTCAGTGCCTCTTGAACCTGGCTGTACTGCAGAGTCTTCTCTCCAGAGTCTGCGCCTTGTGAACATTAACTCACCAATAGCATCTCACCCTTCATGTGACAATGCAACAATGCCCACAGCTGCTGCCAGCAACTGAACATTTCTGCAAATCTCCCTGTGTAGTGTAACAGTGCCACATAAGAGGACCTCTAAGGCCATCTTTGGAAAGTGAGTTGAAAGCAGGCTTTGGTGCCCCAGTGTCACTGTTCCATCCTTAGGCAGAGTCCAGGCTCTCAGAGCAGGGCCCTCATGGTTTCCCTCACACGGGCCTCTTCCTTTTGACAGGGCCCACCATCTGTGGACTTCTCAGTTCTCCTGACA
>NW_021604669.1:7652604-7720104 GCF_004785775.1 Grammomys surdaster | reverse complement strand
TAGATCACTGAAGTCTGACCAACGCTGGTTTTGCACCCAAGTGTTGGAGTGGTACTTTATGAGGCTTTGAGAGATCCTGTATAGAAAGCATAATTCTCAAGTCAGGAGGATCTTGGGATTATGGGGCAATTGTAAAGGTTGGTGACCAGCGAGAACAAGCACAAACAGGCTCACCAACTGGCAATCTTCTGCAGGTCTGACACTCTTGGAGGGAACTCAAGACAGTTTTAACAGCTTCCAGCAGGTCTACCTCTGGAAAGGTGAGCTCCAAGGTGGGGAAGCAGGGGCAACATAAGAGTGACTTCTTAAGTGCATCCCCAATTTCTCTTCACAAGGTACTCTGCTCCGCATGGAGGTGGAGGTGGAGGTGGAGGAGAGGTGGAGGTGGGATATAGACTTATGTTCTGTGGGCATGCTTTTTATGGAGAAGAAGGCTCCCACTGCTCATCAGAGGAGACACATAGTCTAAAGGAATGCCATGTGAACACCAACATTTATGAGCATTTTTAAAAGGCTAAATTTTAATAGTTACAGTGTCACAGGCAGTCTAGTTCTAGCCCTGAGAGAATACCCAGTGTTTGGTACAGGGCCAAGCCTGCTCATCTGGGTGGCCTGATCGATCCCTCCCTTGTATTTAGTTCCTGGTTGTGAGACATGAACGTTGTTATTTGGCCGCCTCACTATTATCAGTGATCTTATCTTCTTCTTCTTCCTAGATTCTGACATGGGGTCTCGGCCTGAGTCTATGGGATGTGAAAGGGGAATGGTGCCAAGGTCAGACTCTCCAGAAGGAGCAGGTATTGACTGGGAAGTGTTTATATAGCTGAGTCCAGGCTACAGGGACAAGATGGTGGTACCCAAGGTCTAATCAATGGATGAGCCTCTTATTATCATTCTGAAACCCTGGAACCTCACAAAGCATCAAATTATGCCTCTAGTCTAATTATCCCCTCATAAACACAGAGATTCCATCAGTGGGCAGTCAGAATAGAATGTAAAGTGGCTTCACTGCCAATTCCTACTGTTGCCAAAACAGAGACAAACACAATAACTATAGCAGGAGAAATTGGGTCCTTAACTGAGCATGTGTCCAGGACTCCACTCATGTCAACCCTGTAGGGCCTAGAAAAGTGTTACTATGTGTCAGAAAATATCAACTGTATCAAAATTAGCAGTCTGTAAGAAGTCATGGCAGGCAAAGGATGAGTTAATCAGAACAGGAATTAGGGTTGAGCATAGAGAAGGTATAAGAACACCTTACCACTAGAACCTAGGGCTGGTTCTTTTTTTTTTTCCTTTTTTTTTTTTTTTTTTTTTTTTTTTTTACCATAGGTGGCATTAAAAAACCAGGGAGAATGGGAGAAAGAGAGAGGTAGAGAGGGATGAAAGGGAAGTCTGATAACAGAAGGAGAGTATCTTAGCCCACTCAGTGCTGCTATAACAAAATTACAGACTAGTTAATTTAAAAGAAATGAATATATTTGGCTCTTAACTGTGGCGGTCGGCAAATCTAAGATTTAATGTGCCTACATGTAGTGAGGGCCTTCCAATGTGAAATAACATAGTAGAGGTCATCAAAATGGTTCAAGAGAGTAAGAGGGAAATCAGTTTGCTTTTATTGCCCACCTTGCTTTACAGCAACCTGCCCACTGTGCATTAACCTCTGAACCTGGATTCCGACATGACTTAGCTAACAGGACAATGACAGGCTGAAAGTTTCAAACAGAAGAATCGGGTGATGTGTCACTTTGGTTGGCAGAGCTATGGGGCCACCCAGAAATGGGCTGAAATATCAGAGGGATTTCCTGCCTTAGGTAGAAAGGAGGACCAGAGGACTTAGCTTTTGTCCAAACCAAAATTCTGGGTTTACAACTGGGTTTTAAGACATTCTACGTCCTTCTGAACCCCTTTGCCTGACCAGATTGATGCCCTGTCATTTCTAGCCCTGCTCTGGCCTTAGGTCGTGTAAGAATGCTTTTGTCTCTATCTCTGCTCTGTCCCCAAGTCTTTCTGTTCCATGCTTACTAGATAGGTGTAACACCTCTTGCTCCTTCTTTTGCAGATGTGACAACAGAACTTTTCTCCCCCGTGAACATTACCCAGGTCATTGTCAACACAAGTCACTCATTGCCCAGCCAGCAGTACTGGCTCTTCACACACCTATTTTCAGCAGAGCAGGCGAACCTGTGGTGCCTCTCTCGTGAGTATCCTTAGACTTCAGCTCTCTTCAGAACATGTTTCAACAGCACCTGAGAAGTAGAGAAGTTTAAATTCATTGATATGACTTAAGGGTCACTACATTCTAAGCATAAGAGTGGGGCTTGAGCCCAGATTTCAGGAAGGTCACATTGAAGATCGTTTCTGATTAGCAACCAGAACCTATCTTCCATCCATCTATCCATCCACCCAATGTAGAATATGCATTATGTCCTAGAACTTAATGTCTAATTTGACTGTGTGGATAAGAACCAAACCAGAATCAGCCATGCCTTTTTCTTAATGAAGCTCACAGATATCTTTGGCAAGACTGACATAAGTAGAGAACAGAGTGGTCATATATAAATCTATGGTCTCTGGTCTGCTGACTGTTAGTGGCTCTGACAAGCCATAAATAGAGACATGGAGCTTTCGCCATGTTTTCTCCTGTGTTGCTGGGTTTATGTCTGACTTCTCATCTCACTTTTGCTCTGCTTATACTCAAGCAACAATATTACCTGTTTCCCCACTTCATAGATTCCAAGTGTTTTTGTTTAGGCTTTCATGGCTATCATGGGTGTACTGGTATTTTTGCCAAGTTGACACATGCTAGGGTCAGCTAGTTTAAGAAAATTCCTCCATCAGATTGGTTCTATGAGACATTTTCCTAATTAATGACTGATGTGAAAAAAACTATTCCACTGTGAGCAATGCCATTGCTGGACTGGTGGTCCTGGGTTGTATAAGAAGACAGGCAGAATAGATATAGAAAGTAAGCCAGTAAGCAACATTCATTCATAGCCCCTGCATCAGCTCTTTCTTGTAGGTTCCTGCCTTGAATCCCTTCATGATAGACAATAAGCTGCAAGGTAGAATAAGAATTTCCTCCCTAGGTCATGTTTAGTTATGGTGTTTATCTCAGCAGTAGAAAAGTAAACTAATGCAGTAAGTAGCCCATTGTCTTGAAAGAGTTCCCAGATGATTCTACCTACTCAAGGCCTTTCATGGACTAAACACCAACTGTCCTCTTGCCCTTAGGGTGTGCCCAGGAACCTGTTTTCTGTCAACTTGCAGACATAACAGAAAGCTCACCTTTGTATTTCACCTGCTTCCTATACCCAGAAGCTCAGGTCTGTGACAATGTCATGGAATCTAATGCCAAGAACTGCACTCAGATTCTGCCCCACCAACCAACATCCCTCTTCCGGAGGAAAGGTTAGCACTGTGTTATTAATAATCTGGGCAGTTGATGGACCATCACTCTGTCGGGTACAATTCACTTATTTTCCCTTTAAAAATAATTCTCTACACTCACACACACAAATAAAATGTGACTATAAATGTTTTAAAGGCAACAAAGAGGGATACATGGGACTGACTGGAAGGGGGAAAGGGAAGAGGAATATGGTATAATGACATTATAATCTTGAAAACTAATATATACATAGATTTATATGTTATTTATTTATATATTAATAAATATATAGGGATAGATAGATAGATAGATAGATAGATAGATAGATAGATAGATAGATAACAGTAAGATTATCCATAGTTCTTCAGAGATGTGAAGCCATTAAAAAGGACATCAGGTGACAACTTAGAGTGGTCTGCTCTGCTCTGAGGTCTCACCTCACTTGCACCAGAATTTTGTGCAACTGTGTGTACAGAGATCTCAGAAACAGTGACTTTTACACCATTACAGTTGCTTTCTCTCTTCAAGGGCAGTGATTATGTCATTTTGTTATCATGATGGTAATGCCAATTTTCTTACTCTGTTCTCCCAGCAGTTTCTTCTTCCATCTTCTTTGCCAGGGTTTATCATGTTTGGAGGCCCTCAGTTTCTCCTCAAATGTCAGAGGCCACAGGCTGTGGAGCAGCTCTATTTTCTGAGAGCTTCTTGACTATGGGTTTCTCTTAGGTATACTCTGGCTCAGTCATTTTTGGTGGGATTGCTCCCATGAATACTCCTAGGCCTTTTGCCAGAGGAGTCTCAAAGTGCTTGGTCTGGGTACACTTGCTAGCAAGGTAGGAGAGTATTGGATCTCTGGGAATCCTAGGTCATGCTCTCAAATTCATTGTGGGGTTTGTGTGACTACTATCCAAGGCTGCTAAGTGACTATCTTTTCTGAGCCTTGGAAGAGATTCAGAGTAAATCTTCCATCTTTGCCCTGTGGGAAGGGCACTTAGTCTACCTTTTTTCCCAGAGATGTAGGAGAGCAGAGGCAAATATAATCATGATTGCTTCACACAGAAGAGCAGAAGCTGCATTCTTAGTCTCCAAAGACAAGGTTCATTCCTCCACAGGCTTCCTAGATCCTGAGATTGTATGTTCCATTGCTCTCTGACTCTCATTTCTCCATGGGCTAGAGCCTTTTCAAGAGTTCCCATCATGAAGGCCTGGATTTCATTCCAAGCACCTAATAGTGGTTCATATCTGTAATTCTAGAACTGAGGAGATAGAAGCAGGGAGATCAAGAGATCAAAGATAGTCTTGGCTAAATATTGCATTCAAGGCTACCTTAGGCATACAACAGCCTATCTCAAAAATCAACCAACCAAATGGAATCTCCAGAGTCTCAGTATAGTAATATTTGGGGAGCAAATGTGTGAGTTTAATCTGCTGTCTTCCTAGAAGTTCAGTTTGGGTTCTGCTCAGTATCCCTATACTTTCAAAAGTATAATAGTTTTTATTTGTTTTTCCTCTGTGCAGTTGTGCTGAATGATAGAGTGAAAAACTTTTATACTCGCCTGCCATTCCAAAAACTCACAGGTATTTCCATCAGAGACAAAATCCCCATGTCTGGAAAACTCATTTCCAATGGGTAAGTGGCCAAGTGCTACCTCCAAGCTTATTATTAAGATTCCTTGGGTTTCACAAAAAGGTGATGTCTCAGCCTTTAAAGACAGCAACATAACAACAATACAACCCCAAACTAAGGATCTAGGAGATTATCAGATCAGAAATCCTTGATGAAGGCAAAGGACATTAAATACTATATTCTGTGCTAGCCTCCAGTCTGCTGAGGAAGCAGATATCCTGAGCAGTCTTGTCAGCTAATGAACGTGATCAAGATTGTCATAAACTTCTTCCTTGGAGTCTTTCAGTGTTGTGTTCAGAGTCTAGAGAGCAAGCACAATTTTTATCAGAGCCTTAGCTTCTAGAAATGCTTATCCATTACCTCTACAACCTATTGTTTCCTGGAAGCTGCTATGTCTTTATTGGTGTTTTGCTAGTTGTTACAACCAAGGATGCAGTTCTCTCAGCACGCTTTCATCCATCTCACTTTTCAGAATTCCCAAGCATGCTTTTGCCTATCTGCATTCCTGGACCTTCCTTGGACCTCCCAAATTTGAGGTCCTGGGAGGAGACTCATGAATCAAGATTTTAAGGAAAATCCCCAGTGAGTCTATGGTATTTTAGTAGTCACTGACCCATGAATTGCTAATCTGTGAAGTGCTGTTGAGTTTTGGAATTGCATCATGTTGCTGGCAACTAAGTGATATTTCTGAGACTGGAACTCAAAAGATGGGACAAGCTGCTTTGTCTTGAGATCCAGATGGACATCATCATTTTAAGGGAGGGGATAGAAGCTAGATGTCACCATGCTGGCATGAGGGGCTAGAAACCAGATATGTTTTGTTGGATGTCACCATGCTGATCTTGGTACTGGGACAGGAACTGGTGGAACAGAACTTATGATAAGCTACAAAAACCTATAGTCCAGGCTGGAGATTAACAATGGGCTTTAAAAAGGAGGGGGAAGCAATAGGTATAGGCAGGTAGATAACTAGGCAGGGATCTAGGGCAGAAAATGCCAGGGATGACTTAATTTCTTCTGGGCAGAGATGCACTGGAAAACTACCAAGAAGACACAAGGTTCAACACTGGGCTATGACTTGGGTTTAGGAAAGAAGATCACAAACAGTCATGATACCAGAAAGTACCAAGAGGTTAAGCAAGCTCTCAGGAGTCAGGAGTGATTAAACAGATCAAGACATAGGATCAAGGCAGGGAAATAGTCAGAGCTGGGTTCCAGAGCATTGGCTTAAGGTGCTAGAGCCCTTCTGCCCAGGAAGCTCAGGTAGGCTCTTACAACTACACTAGATGGATGAACAAGGATGGTCCTGGAGAGGGACTGACTGAGTGAGTAAACTAATGAAGAACCTGAAGATAAGGTTCTGAGAAAAGTAGAAATTTGTCTGCGGGGAGCTAGAATGCCATTGTTGGCCAAAGCACCCACACTTATTGTGCTTACAAAGAAATCTAATCCTCTAAGTTTGAGTGGTTCCATTCATTCTGCACATCAGGATCTGGGTACCCACAGGAAGCTTCACATATGTCTTCTCTTCCCACTACAGGTTCTTTGAGTGTGAGCGGCTCTGTGACAGGGACCCATGCTGCACTGGCTTTGGTTTTCTAAATGTCTCCCAGCTGCAAGGTAAGACTAATGAAAGAGGTAGCCCCTGACCCCAAGCATATACCTCAATCCAGAAACATTCAAGTTTATGATCCTATATTGTCCTTAGCTTCTCCTCATGGAAAGGAGGATAAGTTAGCCTCATGCACAGAAATGAAACAGGGGCTAGGAGAAGTAAGTGACTCATCACTATGAAATTAGCATTGTAGCTGTCCTGGTCTATGATCTACCCACCTCATATACACACACGTCTATCTGATCCCAGGGACTGTCCTTCCTTGTTTCCATACTTCATTTATATGTCTTCTACTGTACTTTCATTGCTGTCCAGGCAGCATGGTTGGCTGAACTTTAGATATATCACATGATCTATATTGAACACTCACTCAGTCACTAACTGATGGTGTGATTCTGGACAATTCACTTATTATCAAACCAGGCATTAGTTAGCATCCTCATCTATAAACCAGGCCCAGTGAAATGATACTGGCAAATCCAGCTCACCTCTTCTATGCATGGTTAACAGGTATTCTGTTAGGAGCAGCTACTTCCTTTCCTGGACTCCTAGGCTATAGCTTATAGATAACGGGTCTGAATTTATTGGGATGGCCAAGTCCCCACCTGGAATACAGTACAGAAGTCCTAGCATCTGTTGAGCAATGGCTTTCAGTATCCTTGCTCAGTTCATATTTCCCACTGTCCCACCTTCCTGGACTCCTGTGTTCTCCTCCAGGAGGAGAGGTGACCTGCTTGACTCTGAACAGCCTGGGGATTCAAACATGCAGTGAGGAGAATGGAGCCACTTGGCGCATTTTGGACTGTGGCTCTGAGGATACTGAAGTCCACACCTATCCCTTTGGGTGGTACCAGAAGCCTGGTGAGTAACCTGCTCCTGGCAGATGTGTCTGCTGTTGACCATATCCCAAGCCTGCATTAGGATGATGCCTTAGGATCATGGAGAAGATTATTCAGAATTCACTGGGTACTAATGACAGAAATGGATTCTATTTAAGAAGAAAAGAAATACCTCAGAGACTGTTCATTAACTTAATTGAAAGATTATCAATTAGATCTCAGGAAAGATGGAACAAGACCAGGTTCACAGGTATAGTTAGCTAGGGTATATAGCCAGCTTCTTCAGTTTGCCACTTGTGGTTGCTTTACAGGAGCTGCTCATGGTATCTTATAGAAGCCTTATATTCAGGGTCAGGTTGCCCAGCATAGTCTATGAATAGCCCCACTGCTGAAGGGAGAAAGGGGTAGCATGAGTGGAGGGCTCAGAAAATACAGAAGTTCTAGGAGAAAGGAGGCTTAGCTTCCTTAGGTACTGTTACTGGACAAGCAGCAAAGTCAACAGTGTCCACTCTGCTATGACCTCTTGGTCTCCTCATGGTGTCAGTTTTTATCCTCTGTAAAGATGATGAACTATATGGCAGTGCCATGGAAGGTAGGGGGCAGCCTGTGAATGTTTTCAGGCACTTAAGTTAGCATTTCAGGAAGGACAGCTTGTGTAGGTCATGAAGGCAAGTGGTTGCATCATCTAAGACTCATCTAAGACTCATTTCCAGGTCTGTTTTAGGAGAACAATCTGAAATCAGAGAAGAAAAGAGCACATTTCTGTATGTGCTTAGATAAAACTATAGTCACATTTGATGTTAGCATCCTTCCTCCATAGGACAGGCTAATCTTTGTAAGACTCATACCACTCCTTAGCTTCTGTCAGTAGGACAAGTGACTGAGGCTCACTGGTCCCATCCACCTGGGTTCTGGGTGTCTGTGGCATAGACAACTGCACAGAAACTAGAAGAGACTAGCCGTCAGATTGTGTCTCAGCAGCAAACTCATGAAGATGTCTCAAAAATGAAAGTATTGTCTCAGGAAGTAACAGCGAAGCTGAACAGAAGATCAGTGTCCCCAACCTGACACATATGTCACTTCCTTCCTAATTGCATTTCTGAGTGAATCTGTACAGTACTGGCTGTTCTAGAAACTAGGGTTATGTAATAGTTGCTGTAACTGAAGACTTTGAGAAGTGGAACTTTGGTCTCCATAGTTTTCATGCTGTACAGCCACCATTTCCCTACCTAGTTTGGGCGATGAGAGAAAATGGACATTCTTCCTGTGCCTGCTGTGTATCAGAAACATGCTAGGTCTACATGAGCCTTGAAATTTCCACATTATGGGAGCTTAGTGGAATAACTTACAAGCAATGGATTCATCAACTAAAAAGGGTTAACATGATAGCAGACCAGCTGCTCCTGGTGTGGTCTTTCTTGTCCAACTCATGTTGTAACTAAAGGGTACAGTTTGTTTTCTAGTGCAGTGTTTGCCTTAGGCTCGCTTATGTATCTACGTGTCCTTTAGCTTTGTGGCAGTTAGTATGGACATGATTATTTCCAGGCTAGAAGACATCTTATTACTAATCACTTGATTTGTCATGATTTAGAGGTTGCTCTGTTGGATTTTTCTTTTCTTTCAACACCTTGAATTTTTTAGGTAAAAAAAGGGGGGGAGTTGTATAAGGAAATTGCCTCTGTGGACTTATATTTTCATAGAGAAACATCTCTAGGCATTACCCTGAGGACCAAGGAGGAGAGGAGCATGCTTGCCTAATACATTAGTCCTCTACAACCCTCATGGTCAGCTGCAAGCCTTAAGCTGCTTCAGAGCTATGCCCTCCTCGTCTGTCCTCTCACCTTTTCACCCCACCAGCATCTGGAAAACGCCACTTTCCATTTTCATTTGACTAGGGAAGAGTTGGACAGAAAGGAGCTTAAGCAGTAAGTCATTTGTTCAGAATGTGATGGAAGTCAGGCCAAGCTGTTTCAACATCTTGACAGGCTGGCAAGGAGAAGAACCCAAGGTACTCCTGGTTCCAACAGGTTCCAGCTGCTCTGGTCCTTTTCATCTGACAGCCTGAGTGCCAGTGTCTTCCAATACATATTCTGTGGCTCAGGGTAGGGACTCAGGAGTCCTGATCAGAAGCCACATGGCAGACAATGAAAAGTCTTATCAGGGCTGTCACTCAACAGCAAATACTGCCACATCAAGAACCCTGTGGTGTAACAGCCTGGCCTATGTTCATGAGCTTTCATACTAGAGCCCAGCCCTTCGGAAGCACTGTCTCATTAAATCCTCATTCTCCTGTCAGAGGAGAAAGGAGAGTGGCAGGGAGGTTCAAGGGTACATGGCAAATGGTTGACAGACCTGGGACCCAGTTAATTTTACCTCTTAAGTTGCTATGTCACATGGCAGAGTGAGACTGACCCTGGTTTCCTGACCTCCAGGAACTCTCAGCCTTAGAGGAATCAATAGATGCTGAGGAGGTAAACTTGTTGCTGGGATTCCCACCTTTAGGCTGGACCCTTCAAAACTTTACTGGGTGTTTGTTCTGGTGTGCTGTGCTGGTCATTGAGCAATGGGAGAATTGAATGTTGCATATCCTAGAGAGGCCAGAGTGAGCATGTGTACACTGCCTACAGGAAGTCTGACTGCAGAAAGTACTGTCAAAAAAGAAACAAAAGCCATAGTCCTTGTCTTTGTATCAACTAATCACATATCATAGCAGAGAAGACTCCGTTTAGGCTAGGGAAATCACACAGGTAACACTGAGTCTCAGCCTTGAAGGGTGGGCCTGCTCCTAACTGCCTTCCCTTAGTCAGTTCTTGCACAATAGACATTCTTTCACTGAGGAGCTCTGATAGGGAGAAGCTGTAGTAGTTCAGACCTGCTACAGTCACAAAGAAAAATGGCCCTTCTTAAACACTGGCTGTCTGCAGACACCATTCTGAGCATGCACATGCCATCAGGGTACTCTTAGTGAGGAAAATTCTTTGCCTGTCCCCCATGCATTCTCTGACCAGAGAATTAGGTCACAGAAATGCCACAGGTGTTCATCCTCTGGATGAAGAGGTGGAAGACTATAAATGAAGGAAGCACTGCTCTTTTACAGAGATTATGCCAAAGAGACTTGAGGGAAAAGTGAATCTGAGATAAAGAGTAGACGACAGAGGAGCAGGAAGTGGAGACATGAGAAACATGTGATCCCCACACCTCACGGCTTCAGCAAAGAGGGCTGCACACCAGCCATTACATCCTGACTTCTTTACCCTCCTCACTGTTCTCACAGATGATGAAACAAAGCTGAGTCCTCCCATGTCCAGGAAAAAAGTACCAGGAACACAGAAGTGTCAAAACAGGTCACCACAGATCCTGTGGTAATGGGCTTGTGGATGCTGCTGTCCTCAAGTTCATGCAATGTCTGGTGTTTCTTAGCACAAAAAGGTAGAAGCCTGGGCCAACTTTATGAATTAAAATAAGTTGTCTGTAGTCTGCTCCAGAAGCAGGACCCAGAAGACCAGGTGTATGTGTGCAGGACACAGGGCTTACTCAGGTCCATATATCATAAGCCCAGCACTTCCTGCATAATCACAACTCTGGGTCCTTTCTTCTTCTAGGTAAGGTGTCTCAAAACCTATTGAAGTTACAGACATAAAAGATACATTAGA
Source organism: Grammomys surdaster (assembly GCF_004785775.1). Lineage (NCBI taxonomy): Eukaryota > Metazoa > Chordata > Mammalia > Rodentia > Muridae > Grammomys > Grammomys surdaster. Next base: position 7,708,979 of record NW_021604669.1, on the reverse strand, counting down.
AAGGGAATGACAGTCTCTCTTAGTTATCCTTTGGACCCACACAGATGGTGCCACATTCACAGAGTATCCTCCCTCTTCCCTCCCATCATACCAACATGCTCACACTTACCAGGCACTATGTGTTCCTACCGTTGGCCAGCAGCCAACATTTCCTCACCATGGTGCCTTCTATCTACTCACAAGCTAATGAGGTAAGGCTTATTCTATTTCTTACACCCAGACAAGATGAGATTGGACTCCAGTGCTTCTGACACAAAATGTGTAGTCACATCTGTATCCAAGATCCCAAGTCTCTAGACACAATCTGGGTGTATACTGATTCTTTCAGTTCTCATTCAAAATAACTGAAGCTTAAGTCAGAACTCAGAACCTGTGCAAAGGGTACAATCTTACATGCTTCCCCACTACCTCTAACCATAAGCTTAGGGCCTCCTGCCCTTCCAGGCAACTGACTGTAAGTTAAGAATTTCCATTTCTCCCCCTTTTGTCCAATAGTTTGCCATAATAGCTCAGAGAATCCAGAGAAACCATTAACTACTATTCATAGTTTACTAGGACAGATTCATCTGGGACTGGGCTAGGCTGTAGCTCAGAAGTAGAGTGCTTCTCTGACATATGTAAGTCTTGGGTTCCATCTCTATCAAGGCAAGTAAACAAAAACCAAATCCTTACAATTTAATAGCTGTGTGGAAGAGATATGGAGGACAATGTGGAAAGTGGGGTAGAGGATCCCTTGCCTAGCCTGGCTGTGTGCTCACTAACTGGGGAGCTTTCCACACCCAGCAGCTGAGGAGTTCTGGGTCAGGAAACAGGATGAAGTCCTGATGCACAAATCTTACTATTTGTAAAATTTGAAAAATGCCAGTTTCATAAATGCTTGCTGTATCTCCTGAGGTCAATACTCAGACAGACCATGGCTTGTTTGATGCCACTGAATTACTGCTGAGGCAGATCTAGGAAGCGGTATCAACAAGTGGGTGCTGGGAGCTTTGTCTTACTTACCTATCTGTCCTCAATTCATATGCTTCAGTTGTTCCTAGCTTTTCACTATAACCACACACAATACAAACAGAGCTCTCTGTAGATTTCAGCATAGATTTCTAGAACAGTGTACCCAGATAACAGGAAGTACACATTTCAATATACACCCTCAGCAGATGAACAGACTGTTCTCTAATGACTCTACTCTTGGGTTCCCTATTCTGAGCTTCTTCTGAGAAGGGACAACAAAACAGGTTGTGACAGGAGTCCAGATACAGGCCTGGTACAAAGGACTATGGGGGGTGGAGAATGTTATTAGCAATTGTGGGCATTCTTTGTGATGTTTTCAGTATGAGGGTGTGCGTATTCTCAGCTCAAGGTTGGTATAGGGAAGCCTATTGGGAATATCAAGTTTCAGGCTGATCCCTGGCCCCTGGAGTTGGACCCTTGGAATATGGGTCCCAGCACAGTATTGCCTGTTGTTACCAACCCCCGAGGTAGCTTTAATGTCAGCTAATGTTTGACAGTTGATGTCTGTAAATTATAGCAAGTGGTGTCTCCAGGAGAGTGGAACAAAGGGAGAGAGACGAAGGCGACTGAAGGTCTGGAGCCTTGAGAGGCCAGGGCTCTTAGTGGTTACCACAGGAACAGGGTGACTAATGTGGAAATGTCTCTCACAGTTTTCGAAGTAGGAAGGTCAATTAATGACAACATGCTGGCATCTGGAGAAGGCCTTCTCAAATTGTAACAAGGTAGAGGCCATGCATAGTAAGGAACAAGGAGAGAAGAAAATCAGCACAGCAGAGACAGCAGCTTTTAAAACAGGATTGCTCCCAGGATCAGGTCCAGAAGCCACACATACCTCCCCAACCCCTCATCTTCACCATGCCATTTATCTATTCATGAAAGTGGGAGCCCACAGCCCTGACCACCATCAAAGGTCCCACCTATAGATGCTCATAGAGGTAAATGAACTCCCACAAGAGTTTTGGAGGGAACATTCAAGTTATAGCTTGGTGTTTTACACACCAGAGCAAAGGGAATAAGATAGGAGAGAGAAGTATGGGGAAGCCATGCAGGACTTTTGGAACCAGCATAAAAACATACTGTGACCTGAGGGACAAAAGACAGTGACAAGAGTGTGCCATTATGAGGGAGTAATCCTCTGAGTGGATAATGCCTGAGCTTTTTGAATGCTTACTATATTTCCTAAGCTGCAGTACCAGCCCCTATGAGAGAAAGGAGTTCTGGGCTTGGTCCTCTTTAACTCATTGGCAGGAGGAAGAATAAGGAGGCTTTAAAGATTTGGACGCGTTCAGTGAAGGGAGGGGAAGGAACGAGGCTAGGGCATGTCTGTGTCATCTACAGGGTATGCTGTTCCTCACTAGGTTCTTACATCATCTTCACTATACAAATACCAGGGCCAGGTATAAAAACCAGATGACCGCTCCCTGTGCATGTCTTCCTCGTGATATATCACGTTCAAAGCCAAGTCTGTCTTTCTCCAAAGTCCAGGTGTCCCCTCACTCATGTAACTTGCTATTTATCATTGCCGTTTATTGATCTTTTGTGCCCTGTTTCTGTGGCACACATTATATATTAGGTTGCCTCCTGGAGTCCCACAGTGACCTTGGTAATAGGTAGTGTCATCTCCATAGTTCAGATGTGGAAACTGAGGCACGTTCGGAGGTTACCACGGCAAGCTTTTGTGGTATGTGGCTGACATGAGTGAACAATGCTACTCTTTATCCTGAGTGGTGGTACCTGAAGCCTGGTTTTGGACAGAGTCTTCCTGGTCCAGGGTCATAAGAGAAGTCATCACGAGCACCACCGCTGGCTTATGCTGACTCGCACAGACCCCTGATTTCCATCACTGCCCTGCACCTCTGCTGCTGTATCTGTAGCTAAAATAGTGCCTTTCCTTCTTTCCAGCTGTGTGGAGTGACACTCCCAGCTTCTGCCCATCTACTGCCCTGCAATCCCTGGCTGAGGAGAAAGGTAAGTTCACTGTCTACCTGCTCATTCTTGGAAAAAATACCATCTCTCTCCACTTCCTATTTTTTTCCTTTTCCTTTGTGCAATGACTTAGCTTTTAAGGCATGACACTGTTACATTAAAAAATTCTAGACTTCCTGGATGAAACACACTTGCAGGTATGCTAGACACCAGCAATGTGCTCTTTCCATAGATGTAAATGACAAAAGTACACACAAAACGGCTCACAGGATCAGATGACTTTTAAGCCTGATGTTCTCTTTGTCCTATATTAAGTATGCATAAGCCTGCCAGATACTGTCTAGACTCATACAATCCCAGGCAAGGCCAGGAGGGTGGTGTTGTGGCCTCAAAGTCAAAAGGCAGTTGTTTGTTTATTGGGCAAGTCAGCTGTAGCTTGCAGCTACTGTCCAGAGGGTACACTAGGTAGTGAAGCTATGGTCCCACACCCAGGAATTCAACCAAGACTGAGGCAGATCCTTCTTATGTTCTGCTGCAACATGCTTCAAGTGGCTGGAAGTTAGCAGGGAAAGCAGGGGTGTGAGGGCTAGGGGTGCTCCATGCTCTAGCGTGAGGTCAAATAGTCTAGCTAATATAGGGTAAGCCTTCTGCACTGTCCTTTCTTCCATTGCTCCCTGTCAGAAAATGAGAAGCACATAGTAGGTCCTGGGTGCCACTCAGCTACAAGGACACATTCCTTAACCCCTATCCTACAATATGATGCCTGAGAAGTTTGAGATACCTATCATTATGCCCCTATCTGAGGAGCTAGGACGAGGTTATTTGACACCAAGGCTATGACTGAAATCTAAACATGTCAGCCTATGTCATTAGCCTGCTTCCCACAGTCAAACCAGCTGGCTGAAAAAAATCACATAACAGGCATATATAGATTTTTTTCCCCTCAGGATCCTGTATTGGGTATCTGATACACACTTTACCAGGTACCAGTTCCCTGAAGTACTATGAGGCAGGTGTTATTACTGGTATGTCATAGGTTATAAGGGTGTAATTTCGAACTGATAGCACCCGAATCCTCACTGAAGATTCATGACTAAACCAAAATTTATTCTGAATTGTGTCAGGCTAATATATAAACATTGTTGGGATAGTCAAAGTGTCCCAAAAATTTGTGGTGTAGCATGTGTGTGTGTGTGTGTGTGTGTGCGCACGCAGTCACCTCTGTTTTACTTGCCTTTCCCATGCTGGAGGCCACCACTTCGAATTCTTGTTACTCTTGTCTCTGTGTCTCTAAGTTCCATACAGATCCCATTGCTACTCAGTTAGTCCTTTTTAGAACCACCCCCAGCTCCAGCCCCATCTTACCCCCTGCCAAGCAAGAGCTAGCCGACACACTGGCTGGCATATTCTAGTTTTATGCTTCTCTGTGTGTCCAGACATACTGCAGTTTTCTCTACCACAACATTACAAATCCTCATTGGATAAACACTGTGGTGTGTGTATATTTCCACACTGCTGCTGGGCTCTCTAAAGCACACATCGTCATGCAGGTCCCTGTGTGGTCTCTTTGCTCTCATGTCCCAGCTTTCGTGACAGTCAAAGTTAGTGGTGGACAAATAGTTGAAGATCGTATTGTGTTGACAGTGGTGGTTGTTCTATTTTCCCCAAGTCTACTAATGTCTCTCTGGTTTGGCATACTTTGTTTTTATAAATCTTCATCATCATAAAAACACTGGGATGAAGGAGCACTCAGAGCTCCTTCTGAAGGCCAAACTGTTTACAGAGCTGATTCTCCAAAGAGGAATTTACATCAGACAAAAGAAGTGATATTTTAAGACTTGGCTTACATTGCCTAATTGCCTTCAAATACTTGTTCCTAGCTTTTGGCTGTGAATTAAAGTGGTATTTTTTTTCATATTACATACTCATCATTCTTAAATATTATCATATCAAAAAATAGCAAATTTGTAGAAGAACAGTGCTTGGGTATATAAATGTCAAATATAGCTGCAAATGTACAAATCAAACCATAGCAAGGAGTATAATGTTTGTTCTGTTTGTGTTGTTGAGACTTAACACACCCACAAGAGAAAACAATGAAAGCAAGTCAGTACTGAGTGTCTCCCTCCATATAGTCCACAGCTCTGAGAAGATGTTTCTAAGGAAGAGTTGATGTCACAGTAGTTTTAAATATGCCTTCAATGAGATAGATTCAAAAGCCATCTGGGCTGAGAGTCCCCCATCGACATGCAGAGTTTGATTAGTATGTCACCATTGTTTTAGTGTGATTCAGACAAGTGTGTGTGTGTGTGTGTGTGTGTGTGTGTGTGTATGTGTATGTGTGTATGTGTGAGTCAGAGAGAGAGAGAGAGAGAGAGAGAGAGAGAGAGAGAGATACATACTTGAGAGTCTCATCCTTGTGTAGTTTCTCTTCTGGGAGAAAAACAAATATCAAGCATTTACAAATCATTTGATCATCACCAGGAAAATAGATAACAACATGATTCATTTTCAAATGAGGAAACTGAGGATCTAATTGTTTAATGGCTGAGCTATGAGCCCATACCATCTGGTTTGTCCAGGAGGAAAAAGAGATTTACTTTGATTGCATTTTTGGAGCAGATAAACAGAGGTTAACTCTTGGGTATAGATCCCTGTAGAGGTCTTACCTCTTATCTTCCTCTCTCAGTTGTGTTTCTTTGTTTCTGTTCAATGTTGGCATTTCAATCATGGACCATCTCTGATTAACATGGGGCTTACCTGAAACCCAGACCCCAAGTAAAGTCATCATGAGTTAAGATGGTGGCTTTCCAGTGGAAAATATATCCTTACAAAAAATGTAGAGTGTCAGTTTGAAGGGGCAGAGACATAGAAATGGAGAGGAGTGGGGTGTGCCTGCAGGAAGACGGACAGTTGGGTGCTTAATATTCAAAACTAAGTATCTGTGGAATTAAAGGAAGTGGGAATGGCTGGCAAGTTAATTCTGTTATCAATGATCATCCTCACACCAGGAGCACCGCCAGCAAATGGTAGGTATTTTTCTGTAGAGACACACTAAAGAAGATCTCTGTGGTTTCAGGTGTACCTCTCAGTGACCACACCATAAGTTGCCTTTTTACCCTCTTTCTTTTTAGAGGAACATCTGATTTTTCACAAATGATATTAAGTGGGGAAAACCACATAGTCTACCTGTGACATGGTTCCCATTAACATAAGGTCACATATTAGAACCAATAAGGCACTGAGCAGTAGCTGCTGCCACTGTGGGTGAACGTTAGGACAAAACCCAGCTTGTGTCTTAATGCTGGCCAGGGCAAGCCTCCCTTTGCTGTGTTGACACAGCACTGCAATGCTAGGACCGTCATTTGGAAGGATTCTAATACTTAAAAATGCTCCTAGCTCTGTGAGCTAACATTTTTCCTGGAGTTGACCTGAAATGAGGAAACTAGGGTAGTTTAAAATGGTTCTGTCTGTAAGGAACATGTTCAAATGTATTCTAGTCTAGCTTTTGAAAAGCATAGCCAACATTAGAAAGAAAAAAACATGAGGAATGAGTAAATCAACCCAATTTACATATTCATGACTGCATTCTCTTATAATAGCTTTTGAGGAGAATGTTTGAAATTTATTCTGTTATACCAGGCATGGTGCACATGCATGTAATATAAGCATTTGGGAGGCTGAGGAAGAAAGATCAAGAATTTCTAGGTCAGTCTAGACGACGTAGTAAGAACCTTCCCCAATAAATAATAGTACTGAGAATGACGATGATGATGATGATGATGATAACAACGATGATCACAACAATAAAAGGAAATTCTTATTCTTAGCAATTTGAAGATTACCAGATAGCACAGTACCTCTCCAAAATCTCCTTCCTCTACATTATACACGTGTCCTAATGTTACATGATCCATCAACATATATATCAAAGAATAGTCAAAGTAAACTTGAGAAAGGCATGTAAGTGCCTCAGCTACCTGGGCCTAGGCCTGGGCTGCCAGGGCCAAGTGACAGCCCTCTCAGGACTACAGTCCTGGAGCATCCCAGGGACACTCAGCTTGCTCTGTCCTTTCTTCTAGTCCATGATTTCTGCTCTGTTCATCTCTTCAAGGGTTCTGTGGTTTTTAGAGGGACATAGTGCTGTGGAATATTGTAGATGCAAATATTTTCTGCCTAAATTCTGTTCAGCCTTGGGAAAATCTGTCTTCATGGTGTGGCAGTGGCACACTTGAATCCTGAGTTTGGATAGTGTTGCTGTCAAGCTGAGGCTACTGGGTTGTGGTGGGGACTGGTCTGTTTGTCAGCAGCTCATGGATGAGGATCCAGATCACCATGAGGCTAAAGAGTACAACCAAGCTCTACCCTGTGACCTGGATTGGAACCTCTATACCCTTTAGATGTCCCATGTTTTTTCTTCCCAGACCTCAGTCCCTCCTACTGTAAGAAGGATTGGTTTAAATTAAAGAAATTATGTTAGCTTCCCTTTTATTCCTGTTCCTGCAACTTGTGTAGAACAGGCATGTATGGATGCTTAGACTCAGACCATAGGCTTGGGAAAGACTTATGCAGCTGCAAATGTCAGAGGACCTTCCTCACCAGCCAAAGCCTTCTGCTTCATCAAGGATACCTGATGTTTAATGCTGTAGTTAGATTTGTATTTTGTAGCAGTCAAAGGTCACAGTGTAAGAATGACCATAGATAGCCAAGACTGGCAGCAAGGAAGCCTACCTTTAGTCTGTGAGGGACATTTCCCAGACAGGCTAGAAGGTAGATTGGACATAGGAGCTGATAAAAAAAAAGATAAAAAAAGATAAGAGGAAAGCCTCATCTGGAGATTCCAGCTACAATTTTGCTATAATGTGCTGTCTGTGCAGAATGAAAGGTAGCTTGGGCTGGTAAGCTGTCTATCACTGGGACAAAGGGAGCTGAAAAAAACCATCCTTTAGAAGGAAGAATTTATTCCAGCTCAGTATTTCAACTGTGATCACTTGGCTTCCCTATCTTCTGGCCTATGGTGAGACAGAAAGGAACATAAGAACATCTTTCCTTTATGCCAACAGTGGCCATTTTAAAAACAGAAGGAAAGCCACATTTGAAAAGTATCATGTATTAATTTTCATAACATTCAAACTAGAAAATGAATATAGAATTTTAAGATCATTACCCATGATCACTGAAGACATACTCCTGAAATTTGACAGGGAGTCTTCTAATTTAATCCAGAATAAATAACTAAGAATGTTTTTTAGGAATCAAAATAATGTACAAAGACTGCTAAAAACAGATGGTAAAATGGGAAACAAGATAGACTTGGTTTAAGTTGTGTGATAATACACCCAACATTCAGCAAGAGATACTTGACAGAGAAGAGGTACCTACCACAGCAGGGGTTGATGCACAGTATTTAACTTTACACACACACACACACACACATACACACACACACACACACACACACGCTTGCATGCACACGCACACACTCACCATATATATTATACACACACACAAACACACCATATATATTATACACATACACATATACACACACACACATACATACACACATTGTGGGAGTGTCTGGTTTGTCACAAATGGCTCTGGCATCATAATTATAAATAAATGTAAAGGAATCAACAGGCATTATCTACTGTTCAAAGAACCCCTCCCCACCTGTCAACCCCCAAATGCCTACCACATCCTCATTACCCGGAAGGAAGATCACCTAGGGTAGACCTGGACTCCTGCATTTGTAGATTAGGTCCACACAAGCTAGTGACACCACCTGATTGGTTAACATAATAGACTTGGAAAATAATGTATCGTTGACCTCTTAGGTTCTTGAATAAGTGACAGTACAATGTTGTTGTGAGTTCCTGGCTGATAGTAAATTGAACAGCCACCAGGATCTCCAGCCTTCCTGCTTCAGCATGCCTCTGTGTCCTCAAAAACCTTGTTGTCAGAATGACTACAGGAAGTCTATGGCCCCCAGATGTTGGCCTCTCTTAACCACAAAGGCTCACTCAGGAGGCATCCTGTATGCTTAGAAGAGTACAGGTAGGAGTACTGGCAGGAACTTGGTCTCAGACCTTGGGGCATAACACAGGAGTTTGCTCTCACTTGGGGATGAAATTTACTCTTTAATTACAGAGACAGAGTCTAAACATGGAGTATGGACAAGGTTTCCTTCTTGGGACCATAATTGGCTGCTGTGGTTCTGAAACCCATGATCACTTGCCTCTGAAATTTCAGCTTTCCACCATCTAAGAACATTGAAGAGTTACCACATCATAGAGATGTTTATTTGAGTTGTCTGTGAAAATAACAGCATGAAGAGCAGGCTTAAGAAAATGAAAACTCAGAACAGGCTGCTTGGCAACAGCTGAGCACAGAAGGACCCAGGTCCTGACTCCTCTGTCTCAAGAATAGTGTTAGAAAGCAAGGCATGGGGGATGACTGGATTGGACAACGGAACCTTGCTTGTGGCATTAGTGTTTTTCCAGGAGAGATTGGGAAAGCTTGCTTGTTCTATGCTCTGCCACTTGCGGACATGAGAAGAAAGCAGCCATCCTTGAACCAGGAAAAGGGACCAAAAACCAAGCCTCATTGGTACCTAGACTGCAAGCTTTAAGTTCACAAAAAAGTGAAAGAAACCAGTGTTGCTATTTAAAGTGCTCGGTCTGCTGAATTGTATTACAGAGGGGTAACAGTGAGCACTTGGGGTAAGGCTGTTTCATGATTTTATTTACCATGCTAACTTTAGTGCTATTTCACCCACCAGCACTGGTGTTAAAGACAGGTTGGAGATAGAAATTACAGGCTCTCCTTATAGCTTGTAGTGCTGGGCTAACAAAGCAAAGACCCCCACACACCTCAGAACAGAGCTCTGGAAAGTCACCTTGAGTCCGTGACCTCAGAAGCCTTATTCTCATCTGAGTTGGCTCCTCTCTGGCTTGTTGCCTTTGATGAATTCATTCGCTTTACACCATGTTTATGAAGTCGCATTAGACCCCTAACCCTTGCCACACTTGTGGTACTGGGAGATAAAATCTGATAATGTTGACATACATACAGTATAACACCCAAAGACTGTCAGGAGGCTCTGCTAGCCTAAAGTCCATACCATGAGTATAAGAACAGTAAACTGCTATGACCTTTGAAAGCAAAGATATATATGGGAAAGCAGGGAACAATTCTCTACTAACTTTCAGTGCTGTCCCTGCTGGGGTGGGCTTTTCTAGAGTCAGTAACCTTGGATGTGCACTCAGCCCATACCAGGATAGAGCAGTGCTGACCTCTTTGATGTTATTTCTGTACACCGACTTATAGGTACAGTCCTTCCTCTGTGAGGCACCCCCACCCCACTGCTCAGACACATCATTGTTCTCCCATGGTGTATCTTTACTCACAGCTTTGATGCCAATGAAACAGGCTCCAACAAGCCTGTCTGTCCATACACAAGCCTTCTGTCTGGTTGCTAGCTCTTTGTTCCTGCTCTTTGTATCACATGCCATGTACAGAACTTGGAGGTATCAGAAGATAGCCATGGTCGTACATAGGCTCCATAGCTATGAAGAAAAAGTCTCCACAGACTGGCAAGTGTATCAGTATTCCTGAGTCTCATTTTCTTTATGCTTAAAAACACGTGTCATGACTGTGTCTTCCAGGAAACAGACTGTGAGATAGACACTTGCATGAGGTGATCCTTAAACACCGAATGCTAATGACCATGTTTATGTACAGAGTACTGTATAAGTTAGCACCACAGGGAGAAAGGACAGGACAACTTAGGCCTTAGAAGAGGATATTCATGTTAGAGAGTAAAACAATGGCCCAACCTAATTCTCTGGCAGCAACAGCCAGTTCAGCTTTTTGTTAGGTCAGAAAAGACCCCAGGTCTCTCTGCATACATTAGTTTCTCCATACAAGCTTTTGACAGAGGGTCAATGGTAAAGACTAACTTTGTTTGGACATGAGAATTTCACTTCTATGGGGACCTAGGCAGCCTGTCATAGTGCGGTCATGAGCAATAGGCTCATGAAGATGGATAGGTGGAATGTCTATGGAGTGTCTGACACTCCATCCCTATGGCTATCTTGTGGTGTTCTGACCAGCATTATGTCGCTATGTCACTGTTGCCTTGTCTCCACTTCCTCTTCATTTTTCTAAATTTATAGACAAGGGCATGACTTTAGTTACTTGCCTAATTGTCAACCTTTAAACCACAAGACTTGATCCAGAGCTTGCCCCACAGAAAAGCTTAAGGAGTTATAGAATGGAGAAGATACAAAGGCATTGTGTTACACAATAGAAAAGACATAGCTTCACACAATGGAAATCTCACGGTAGCCGCTGAGGTAACTTTTGCAGTAGTCTTCCACAGTCGTCTTTTTATAGTTGGTGATAACCACATGTGGTTGTTCCGTTTTCTCTCTCAGTTGCTTTGGACTCCTGGCAGACCCTGGCCCTATCTTCAGTGATTGTAGATCCATCCATCAAACACTTTGATGTTGCCCATATCAGCACTTCAGTCACCAGTAACTTCTCCATGGTCCAAGACTTCTGCTTACAGGGTAAGGGAATCCCCCAGAGAGGGTATAGCAGGGCCATAGCCAAATACTGCCCTGTATAGCAACCAAAAACAGACAGAAGATTCAATATGACTTTGGAGTACCTGACAGGAAACAACTAACAGAGAAGGGGAGACATAAGAGTCTCTCCACTCTTCACCGGACACTCTACAGTCAGTTTTCAACTGTTAGCCAGCCTTGAGCCAGTACAAAAGATCAGCAGACAGAAGTGGGATTATTGTGAGGGTAAGAAAAAGAGAGGTTCATGGAGTCAGGTGGTGCCCTTAGATAACAGGTGGTCTCTCATTGAGAGAAAGTGTGTGCACCCTGGATAGGCTCCTGAGACAAAGCCAAGACCTATTGGAAAACAATAAGAAATGCCTTGAAAGCAATTTAAAGAGTGATCTATTGGCACAATCATCCCTAGATGCAAACTTCTTTAGAGTTTCTAGTTGGTGATATCCAAATAATAACTAGATGACCATACAATTCTAATATTCCACAAAGATTTTCCCTTTCTGAGAGTGGCTGAGTGCAGTTAAAATTTGCACACCGAGTTCTGAACCCTATTGACGTACACAAATCGAGAAGTGAAGACTATACAGCAATGTGCAAGTTGTGTACTACCCAACTCAACAGTGTCATTCAGAGACTAGGCTTTGAAAAAAGGCAGAGCTTATACAACTCAGCCAGTGCAGTGAAACTGTCCCATTTCCAGAGCCATTCTCAGCACTGAATATGAGGAAGTAGATTAAACTGTGTTGGAAAGCACATGGCTGTACAGGAAAAGACATAGTTCAAGACAGATCCTGATGAGCACATCACAGGCTAAGGAAGCATGAGAGGAGGCCATAGGTGACAGACCTGAGGAAGGTACCAGGAGATGGAACATAGAGGGTTATGTTGAATAGGATGCCGATGGGGACCTATGGAACTGTCTTTAAGCAAAGGGATGAAAAGAACACATTTATGAGATGATTGAACAAAGAAAAACTGGCCATTTATGTAAAATATCTTGATGGAGGGTTAGGTTTCTACCACCTGTTTTATTCTCAGCCCTGACCCAGTGTACAGAATGTATGATTGAGGTCTTCTATAATGACTAGAAGATTAGATAGATAGATGGGAGGATGGACATGCATGTTGATGGATGTATGGTGGGATAGTATGGGTGGATGGTGGATGACTTAGTGGATGAATGAATAGGATGGATGATTGCATACATGTATAGTAAGATACATGAATAGATGGATGCATGGATAAATGGATGGATGCATGCTTGGAAGAAGCAATACATAGTTGTATGAATGAGGTAATGGCTCTGAGTCTAAGCCTCTCTTTCTCTGTGTCTTCTCCAGAATGTTCCCGTCACCAGGATTGCCTTGTCACTACCCTGCAGATCCAGCCTGGGGTTGTGAGATGTGTGTTCTACCCGGATATACAGAGCTGCATGCATAGTCTACGGAGCCATACTTGCTGGCTTCTGCTCCATGAAGAAGCTGCCTACATCTATCGGAAGTTGGGTGAGCCTCAGACTGAGACTCTGCAGCCATGTCTTGGGGTTGGAAATGGCTGGGAAGGATATTTGGTTGGTGGCTTGGAGAGAAGTGGTTTTGAAACTCTTAAGGGATACTTGGCCAAAGGTTGCTGGCTAGATAGCATTCTTCTGGGTGAAATAAGGGCTGTTGGATAAATTTCCATTTCTGTATCACATTTATTCTTTGATCACAGAAATTCTTTGAATTTCATAAGATAATTAAATGTGTTGTGTTTTATTAATGCTATGTGGTTAGGAAAGCTCTTACTTCATACCTTATCTTGGCTGCAGGACTGGCACCATCACCTCCTGTTGGAGATCAGCACTGTGTGGCACAGAGAAGTTGGTGACTTCTCTTACTTCACACAGCTAGTGATGGCAGATAGGGAAGAATCTAGGGGCAGATCTGTCTCCCACTGCCAGCCTCTACCTCAGACTTACCCTGCCTAACAAGTAGATCATAAATGCCCAGAGGGAACTATTTTAAGTTCACTTAAGTTTAAAATCATCCAGGATTGGAGCTATAGCTTAGTAGTAGACTGCTTATCTAACATCACAAGGCCCTAGGTTCTACCCCCAACACTGCATATAAACAAATTATTCATAGACCATTCACAGTATATGCCAGGCATTGAGGCCACAACCAAGGGGAAGATATAAATCTGTCACCAAGGATACCCATAAAGAGCTGTGAGCCAGGAAGCATGAGCCAGAAGCTGTGTAGAAGACCTACCAAACACACTGGGGAAATGTATGGCTATTGAGGTGTTGGCTGTACTGTGATTCTGGAGCAGAATCACACATTTTCTCTAGAAAGGATCATATGAAAAATATAATAGGCTTCATGACTGTTTACCATTATTAAAGATATTCAATGCTATTGTAGGCTCTTGGTCTTATCTTTTACCTCCAAATTGATATTACAGAGTTGAGCTGGACAGATTTTTACTAGGATATTCAGCCAACAGTGTAGCTAATCTATGTGGGAGTTCTGAAAAATTAAGGTTGGGCTTTAAAAAAACAAATTAGATGCCTCTCTGTTAGTTCAGGACTGAAGTTCTGTGGATATCCATGTGCTGAGGTTAAATACAAGGAAGTTGGGAAGCATCCAGTATGTCTGCAAGGGTTCAAAGGGAATGCTGCCCTCTGGCATGTTTCCTGAGTTTGTGCTTGCAGACAGCCTGAACAGGCAGTGGGAAGCCTGCTGGATGCCCTGCTGAGATGGTGTTTACACTCGTGCTCCTGCCCTAGCATATGTCCAGCCCATGGTCTACAGCTGCTTCCACGAAGCAGAAGAAGTCTTGGCCATATTAGCAGCCACAGTCCTAGACAAATACATAAGACCCTTGATTACAGTTGTTGGGAATAACTTCAGTCAGGATTTGTGCTCTATGTAGGCCCTACTAGAAAACAACTGCCTCTGTCCATCCTGTTTCCATCTGCAGCTCTACCTCACACTACAGTAGGTTTTTAACGAAGAAGTCTTCTTTTTCTCTCTGTCCCTTTTCTGTTCTCTCACTCTCCTATTTCTCTCTTCATATTTTCCTATATCACTTGCTTTTTTCCTTCCATTCATTTACTCACTCATGTATCTGCCTGTCCTCCATCCCTCTGTCTTCTCCTCCAGCTATCCTCTCTTTGTCCATTCCTTATTCCTTCACCCTGCTCAGCCACCCATCCATCCTCCCAACTCTTCTTCCAGCCATCTATCTGTCTTTCTCTCCTTCTGTCTCTCTATCCACATGTGGAGTTCCTTCCATTGGCCATGCATCAGGCTTGAATCACACCCTCTGTTGCCATTCCTTTTTGATACCATTGTGTTGCAGAAATGACACCATTCCTGTTTCACATGAGGAAATTTGAAGGTCAGACCTACTACAAGCTTTGGGCAAATTCATGAGTTCTGTCATGTGAGGGTCAGGTGTGTTCCCAGAGCGCTGTGGGTTCTGCCTGCTGAGTTATGGCCAGGTCACCAACAGACATCACAACAGGTTTTTTTTCTTTCAAATTAATAGCCCTCTGAAATATCTGCTATGGAATTTTTTTATTGAGTATAGTATTTTGTTCTGTCTACTATAGGATGTATAGACTCTCCAGCTATATATTAGTCACAACTCTCCATAAACTAGCAATAACTCAAAAACATCCCTAGGCATGATCAATATCTTCACTGGTTATAAATCACTGCATATAGCACGGTTCTTCAGGCATGGATGAGCTTAGCTTCTGCTCTCCAGCCTTCTCTCTTGCACTTCTGTTTGTCATTGCTATCATAGACACAGTTTTATAAAGTGATCATTGTAAAAAATTAGAGCAGCTTTGTTTTCTGTCAAAAAAATCTCAGAGCAGAGCAAGCCTATTTTAGGACAATAAGGCTTTTTAAACACATACATGCAAATTTTAATATTTATATTTTTCTTTGTGCAAGGCCTAAATCTTGTGAGGTACCATCCCAAGAACCCTTGGCCTTAGGCCTGGTACCTACTAATGTTTACTGAATGAACTAATAGGGGGAAAGAGAGGCCTGAAGGGAAATAAATAGGGTAGCTCTCAGTGAACTGATTAATGTAGCATGGCATTGGAGAACCTCTAGTACACTGAGCAAGGCTAAGCAGCACCAGCGATGATCTTATGAACAAAGACTTGGGACAGGAACCCCACCATAGGAGGCCTGGATTGATGAATCAATAGGTAGGGGGCGAGCTAACGAGACCTGACTTATGTGAACAGGAATGGTTGGGATAGGGAAGAAGGGATACCTCTGAGTCCTGAATTACCCATCACAGCCTAACTCCACCCTAGGACTGTAAGACCTTTAGTTACAAGACTGAAAGAAAAGGGCTCTTGTAGTTTTATCAAAGAACATATTCTGGCTGGACTCAGCCCTCTGCCCCTGAACATATGAGGTAGCAATGAAGCTTGGTCTTCAAGTGGGTCCTCAACAATGGAAGCAGGGACGATTCCAAAAACTGTTGCCTGTCTGTGGGATATGTTCTTCTACAGGGGGTGGGGAGGGCTGCATTGTCTGGTCTCAGTGGGAGAAGATGTCCCTAGCCCTGCAGAGACTTGATGTACCAGGGTGGAAAAAATACCAAAGGAGATGATTCTCCACTCTCTCAGAGGAGAAGGGGAGGAGGGACAGGGGAGACTAGAGGACAACAGTCAGGATGTAAAGTGAATAAATAAAAACTAAATGAATGAAAAATAAATTGTAAGAAGACTTGCCTGTTGTCCCAAATCTGTGCTAGCTGACTGGAGAAATGCCTTTATCCATCTCTCAGTATGAGAGATCTGGACATTCCACCTCAGGAATAAGAGAATAAGACTCATGCTTGATGATAGGTTCTACTCCAGACTCCTGGTTGATGAACCATCTCTTACTGTGGGCCCAAGTGTCTCTTTTTTACACTCTCAGGTGTGGGTTAGCATCTACTCTTCGGGAATATCAGAAGAATGCAGGACATACTTCATAAACAGGAATCAAAAGGCCCTTGAATGTGCTTTGTGCCTCATGGAACAGCTTCTGCTATTACTAGTTATACTTGGTGGTGTTGACATTGAATGCTAACCTGGACTAATTCTTAACTATTGATGCAAATGAATCATGGACATTTTAAAGCTCATTCAAACTACAGGGATTCTTGTCTTCTTGCTGAACACCATCTGGAATGCCAGTTCTCACTGTCTGTCCATCTCTCTGCCTTTGCTTTCTCACCAGGAATCCCTTTGATCCAATCTGATGTAACATCCACACCTTCTGTACGAATTGATTCCTTTGGCCAGCTTCGGGGTGGGTCTCAGGTCGTCAAGGTGGGCACCGCCTGGAAGCAAGTGTACCAGTTCCTTGGAGTTCCATATGCTGCCCCACCCTTGGCAGACAATCGCTTCCGGGCACCAGAGGTCTTGAACTGGACAGGCTTCTGGGATGCCACCAAGCCAAGGTATGGAACAAGTAGCACTATTTTGGTGAATACCTAAAAAATCGCCTATCTTGGGCTAATCTATCACGGCATAGCCAATATTCTAGTTAAAACAAAATATGAGACTGCATTCCATTAAATAACACTAGGGTGACACAGGTGCCCAGTTTCAATGGATCAGTGCTACTGTACTTAGAGGCAGGCCATTTGCTGAAAAACCTGTGTGTTCTGTTCCAAGCAGGTGATTCTGGAACCCAGGCCAAGGAGGTGCTGCATTTACATGGCTCTGCTTAAGTCTCCTTAGGCACTTTCGTGCAGGAACTTGAGGCTGTGGGAGAATCTTTAGTAGGTTCATATGAGGCCGGCCTGAAGTGTTCACATGCATCACACCAGTCTTAGAGTTGTCAAAGGCAAGAACATCTGATGTACTAAAAGTGCTTTCTGTTTTTTTCCTTTCTCTTCTTCACCTCTTTCCTTCCCTTATTCTTTTTCTTTCTTTCCAAGATAGGATCTCACTATGTAGTTCCAGGCTGGCCATGAACTTGATTTCTTCCTGACTCAGCCTCCTAAGCACTTGAGACTACATGTGTATTGCCTGGTTAGACATGTAACTTAGTGGAATTGGAAATCCATCATCAGGGAAAGATGAAAGAGTCAATGAAAAAAAAAATTAAGAGTACCTGTCCCAACTAGAGCAGTATAAGGAGCTCTCCTTCTCCTTCCCCTTTTCTGAGCTCATTACTCAGATCTTATCATTTCTCTTCTTCAATCCTCTCATGTTAAGCATTGACACATGATGAATAATACTGCAGTATTTTATGAGAGAAGCATGTTAGTTCTGTGGAATGTAGGCACTAGGTACCTCTGCTACCTACATTCCTCCTTGGGACTCATGGCTCTGTCCTCAAGAGGAGTATTTTCTTTGTGCACTGTGACGCTGGCTGCTGAACAGGTGCCTACCCCTAGAAGTATAGGATGAGGGCTCCTGAAGCCCTGTGGTAAAGACAATGAGATCACCTTAGTGGAGTGGCAAAGGTAGTGTGATAGAGTCGAGTTGCCCCCTCCATTAGAAAACCCCAAGCCCAGAGGCACTAACTAGAGAGCTTTTCTATACTAGGATGGATAGAGAGGCAGAAGAGGTAGGAGATTGCCCAGATCCTGGGGAGACAGTGCCTAGAGAGCTTAGCATTGGCAACTCTTGGGAAATGAGTCCAGTGGCCTTGGGTAGATGATACTTATGTGATCATTAGAAGAGGTCCAAGATGAGCTTTTAAACAAGGGGACAGCCAATCCTCTTCTCTGATGTGGAAGGTGGGTCTTACATCTGTTCTGAGGGCAGAGTTTGTGCAATTCAACAAGAAAGGACCAAGGTCCTGCCAGCTCCCCATCTCCTTCTCTGACCTTGGTCTCTGGCAGGCATGTTTACTTCTGGATGGCAAGTTTCTCCACAGGCATATGGCCAGAGAAGGTCATAGACAGGCTGCTACTTTCTGGTCATATCTATGACCTGGAGCTTCCTGACTGCTACAGAGCTACAGAAAAAACAGACCTTTCACTCTGGCTACAAGAAGTGGTTTTGGAGGAGAGGGAAGAACAGCAATCATCTTGCTATTTCTCTGAAAATCCTGTGACTTATTTCTGCAGGGCAAGCTGCTGGCAGCCAGGTACCCGTACCCCTACACCTCCACAAATCAGTGAAGACTGTTTGTATCTCAATGTGTTTGTCCCTGAGAACGTGGTGAGTGAAGAAGCACTTACTGTGTTGTCTGGTGAATCCTCTGGCAGTCCAGTTCCCACCGTCCCTGGGCTCTATGGGATGTGTGCTCCTACAGCATTATCCTTAGAGGCACTGAGCTCCCTTCTGAGGGTCAAAAGTGAACAGGAGGACCTCAGAGCTTTCCAAGAAGGCTCCCATGTAAGATGTATAAAGATGAAGTCTTAGACTGTGATCTAACTTCCTGTATTTGCTTAAGAAGCCACCGCTGTCTTGTGGCTGAGTGATTGGAGAACCACAGCCCATGAGAGGAAGGGAAGCAGGAACACTGGTAACAACACTGAGGGAACTCGGTGTGATGGCCAGCCTTGTTCCCTCTGTCTCACTGATTGTGAGAGTAAACTATACCTTGGATCAGACATCGCCTGCTGATCTCAGCGAGCAGAGATGTGAATGCTCTCCTTAGCCACAGTACAGACTTATGGAACCTTGAATAAAGGGAGTGAGAAGTTTCCATTCTGCCCAGAGCTGGTCATACTACACACCAACTATGCTGAACTAAATCCTGAAAATCGCATTCCTTCTGGCTTCCACTCCTTCAGTGTCTTACAGAAGGCAACTCACGTTCTATGACCCCAAGGTAGCAGCTTTGAGGGAGGGAAGAAAAGTAGTGTGGCATCTGTTCTCAAAGCTCCTGTGAGAATTAAATCTTCATATGTTGGTGCCAATCTGAGACTTTATGGTCCCTTGGGAAAGGCCATAGAGCTGGGGTGGTAGAGTGGCATGATAAGATGGCACGGTAAGACCACAGTTTAACAAACGAGGGATTCAATCTGGACATGAAGAGGAATTATGGCCTCTTGGGCATAGCTACTGACAGAGTGGAAAGAGGATAAATAGGGGAAGTGGTGCCCTGTCTGCAATGTGATTTCAGGCCTCCAAGCCCCTCCCAGAAACCTTAATCACTCTCTCAGGTGAGAGGACTGGGGGCTCAGTCTGGAATGTTCCAAGGTCACTCAGCAGGAGAATAATTACAGCAGGCTGCTTGGGGCTAGAGTTTAGTGGTGAATGCCTTATAAGAAAATTTTATACATATGACCTCATCCATGAGAAGATAAAACACAGGTGGATTCTCCACCTTGAGGCTAATAAGAGCTAGCTGATGTTAGGACATGCGTGGGCCACTGAATGTGCCTTGTTTCTTGACTCTGAAACTACTGCTTCCTCCTGACCTATCCTGTGGGTATTTGGCTGATTGTGTTAAGCCATTGTTATAGCCCCATCATGACCTTCAGGAAGGGGAGTTGTTCCCAGCAATGTGGGATCTGTGCACACAATTGACAGGTCCAGAAGAAGAGGCCCTAGTCTGTGGACACTTTGAACTGCCATTGCCACAGAGGCTGAATGGACCCTTGTGTTATCAATAGTGGATAACTACAGCCAACTGGATCATCCCTTCCTGGCCTGACTAGTACAGCTACTCAGCTTTGGGAGAAGGGCAGAGCTGGGCATTACTCTGCCCTATTCCACAGACCCTGAGACAATGAGGCTTAGTGTCAGAGCTAGGCTTCTGTGAGGTCTAAAAAAAAGCCTGCCTGGAGAATCCATCCTCTCACACAGTAGGGATCTTGGGACAGAATTTCACCCAGGTAAATGCCTCAGGGTATGATGGAGGAAAGATCAGGCCTGACATTTAAGACTTATCACAAGGACCAGGAAGTCTTCAGAAATAGACCAGGATCAGACCAGGGAGGAAGTAGATCTCTAGGTCTGTACTGAGTGGTTCCTACCCCTGCACACTGTGAAACATTACCGGAGCATCCTTACTTCAGTGAGCCTCGATTCTCCTACCCATGGAATGGGGAACAGTAACTCCTTAGAGCTGACATCACAGACTTCCACAGTCAGGCAGCTTCAGCCACACTTACTTGCTTTTCTTACATTATCAAAGCTTGAAGTTCAAGATCAAAGGCCATGGGGATGCCCCTCTCCCCATTACTTATCTTGTTAGCTAGCCCTTGGCACACTTCTCCCTTGAATATGCCTGTGTACAGCCACAATCAGGTCTCCAAGTAAGATGACTTCCTGAGGTTTAGGTATCAGTATATGAATTTGGAGGAAAAGTCATCCCCTTGGATAGGGTTAAATGCGTACCAAGGCAGAGCTGGCAAGAGGACTAGTGTGGGCTCAGAGTCTGTTTACAAGAATGACAGTTGCCCCTCTCACAAGCTCAACTTCAACCACTTCTCTCTCTCTAATCCCTTCAGGTCTCCAATGCATCCGTTCTGGTATTCTTCCACAATACCATGGAGATGGAAGGCAGTGGTGGTCAGCTGACCATTGATGGCTCCATCTTGGCTGCAGTTGGCAACTTCATCGTAGTCACTGCTAACTACAGACTGGGGGTCTTCGGCTTCCTGAGTTCAGGTGAACTGTTGATGTGTTGGGCAGGGTAATCAGCCTTCCATCACTATAAGAGATAACTAAGACCTTTTGCTTAAAAGAGGAAGTATTCTAGTTTCACTGTGAATTTGTACTCCTAGTCATACCTTCCATCCCAACCACGTAGGAAAAAGAGAGTCTTCCCTTATCTACCTACATAGACATCTGTGGTAGCGGCAGTGGACAGTGTTGGTCACTGGTGGAGAGGGTTGGGCATTGGAATCTGAAGATCTCAGGCCAGTACTGGCTTTTGTGGTCAGTATGACCTTAGACCAACCTCCTTTTCTCAGCGTATGAGATCTCTCTTCTTTAAATAGGAATAGTTTTCCTCAACTTTCAGAGCTAAGGAAGATAGTGCATTCAAGAGGTTTGTAAAGTCCATGAGTATAGATAGGGGCTGAACCTCATCACTGATTTCCAAGGGTCTCCTCTGAGTCCTGGGAAGACAGGTTAAAAACAGGAGGACCAGAAAAATGTGGAGGGGTGGGATGAGCTAGGGGGACCATTTGCTGTGAGGTCTTAAAAGCCCCAGAAGAAGTGTTCCACTGGGCCTACACGGCAGGCAGTAGTTAGTGCAGAGCATCTTATATCTGACGGAGATGCTAATGAAAGGCAGCTTTAGGTTTAGGTTTGGAGCAATAGGTTCAGCTGAGAGCCATGGGTGTGAATGGAGTCTTCTTTATTCTCCATCCTCTGACAGATGCTGGGTAGTGTGTGAAGCGAAGGTTGTGTATGGTAATGGATGTTGTGCAAGTTTTTCTGCAATGTAGAGAACTGCTCAATTATTAACTTTCTCTTTTAAAAAGGAAAAATTCCTGTTGGTTTTCCTATCCTCCAGTTAAACACAAACTGTTTCTCAGGGCTTTAAGTGATATTCAGGGCTTAGCTGACTGAAGCTGGCCCCAGAGAGCTCTTTCCAGACATAGCTAACTTTGGCTTAAGACTTCACTAGACAGCAGAGTGACTTTCCATATGTCCTCTATCCTGGGGGCAAATTAGGATTTCAGGGAGTGAAATCTTCTTTAGAATTCATACCCTTCTCAGCAGGCAAATTCATTTTGATCTCTGGGATAGGCATTTGAGGGAAAATCACCGAAACTTCCAGAACACCCAGTCCTTTCTGACTTACATCAGTGCTACTTGATCATTTGGGAAAAAAAATCTAAAAAGCTATCAGTTGGAGGGAAAGAGTTACACTTCAGAGGACTTCTGTTTACTAAACACTCTGACTGGATTCCCTCAGTCCTGAGGCAGCACTAATGCCTGTCTGCCATGCCATTTTCCAGAAGAAAACTCAAGGCTTAGAGAGGCCAAGTGCTCGAAGACCATCTACAGACAGTAGCAGACTAAGTTTTAACTTGCCTTTGCTACTCAGACAGCAGCAATGAGAAACTATGGCTTCTTGAAGTGGCTTCTCAGAGGTTTGGAAATTACTCTGGACACCTTGTTCATGATGCTTCCTCTTGTGCTGTTATTTAACCCAGAAGGCAGTCCCTCGTACTTTTTTTACTTGACCCCTGGTTGCAGGGTACCTGCCTCATCCCAGAGCTTCTGGGTCTGTTATACTTTGCTTCCCCTTAGATCTACCCAGGGAGAGAAGGATTGCAGGTAGATAAGGGAAACCCATGTTCTCTACTTTGAATCCTATTGCCTTCTCTTCTGGCAAAATATCCAGTCAGGGCCCTTGAGTACTGAGTACAGGGAAGAGGGAGACAGGGTAGACAATGCACCTCCAGGCACTTGGTAGGATAGGAACAGAGCAGTTGTGCTCTGAACCAGGAGCCAGATGGAAGACCATCTGCCATAGTAAACACACACTGACATGACCTCAGTCACCAGGTACTCTGGGCCTGTTAGAAGGTCTTGTATCTTCTGAAACAGTCACATAGTGTACCATGGATACCCCCTCACTGCAGCTATGTCTACTCTGAAGATAAAGTTGGCCCTGCTACGAGCATCACTGAGATATTTTCTAAGTCTCAACATGTTCAACTGTATTTCAGAATAAATGCATTACTTTGATGCCTACTTCAGGGCAGTCCTGTTACCTTTATAGACATTAAGTTGCTCATCAACAGGACTGAATGAAGCATGTCCTACAATCACCCTCTCTTTACACACAGAGAGATTCAAAATGCATGGACATTAAGCAGTCTTTCGAGGGCCCCTGTTTGAGTCAAATGTTAGAACCAAGATTTCATCAAGGCCTATACCTTTCTATTTTCCACTGCAGTCCATGGACAAGACTAGGTCCTGTTGAGTCCCTCTGGAATTGTTGAAGAAACAGATGAAAGCCATTCATATAATAAAGGGACAGTTAGATATATACTGGGTGGTTCTGTCCAGAAGGCTGGGCACCTGGAAGTGTGGGCCAGAACAGTGAAAGAAGGTACAAACATAATAGCAACATGATATCCAGAAAGCCTCCACTTGTATTAGCCTCCCTCTGTAAGCCAGTTCTGGTGTGTGTGTGTGTGTGTGTGTGTGTGTGTGTGTGTGTGTGTGTGTGTGTGGTGTGTGTCTGTCGTGTCTGTCTGTGTCTGTGTGTGTACATGTATAGATGAATCAGGATCCTGAGTGCACAGTGTTACACGGGAGCCTCACAGGTGTGCTGAGCAGCATTGGGCCCTGCTGGAGCTGACTGACTGAGTAGGAGGCAGGCTTTGAGGGCCTACAGTTGGGAGATTTGATGTGGTGTCAATGAGTGGGTGAGGGTTCTGGAAACCACCACTTGTACTCTGTACTACTTGTCATAAAATTCTCAAAAGTGTTTATAGACTTGGATTGACTTTTGAGACAAAGAGTTCTAATTGTGAGTTAGGATTTGAGTTCCAACTCAGTCTACATTTGTTTCTTGCATCTAGACGGTTTGTTATGCTTCAGACAAGTGAAGGCCAAGGTTGAAGCAGACCCATCACAGCACAGTGGCCTATTGCCTGCCTTTGTGTGCCTGTGGAGAATATGCACTGGGAAGTGTAGACACCAGAGAGTCTGTACACTGGGATGTGTATGCACTGAAAGTTTCGGACCTGTGCCCCAGGGTTACTTTCTGCTCTCAGTAATTCCTGGCACAGTACCTGGCACAGAAGGAAGCCAGATTTATCCTTGTCTGATGAAAGTCTTGCTAAAGAACCCAAGTTCTTATTTCCCCAGAATCTAAAGACCTCCTAACATCAATATTAATCCTTATCACAGGGAGGGAAGCTGACACAGGCAGCAAGTGTCAGGAACAATTCTCTTACACTGTTCATGGCATGCAGGCTATGGATGTCACTTCCTAGATCCACAGGTTTTGCTCTTACTCACTCAACACCCTGTTCTCCTGAATTCCCAGAGGTCCAGGGGAAACAAACACATTGATCTTGACAAATGGAACTCAGGAGCAATCCAGAAAAGGCCACAGTGAGTGCAGTGTTTGCCAATAGCTTCACCAGACCCAGAACATGAAAAGCATTTTAAGAGAACAGAAAGGTCCACAGCTGGAAGAGTAGTTTGTGTTATTTATGTACTCCAGGCTGGTGTTCTCTTCAGCTTTGCAAATACTGGGTCAGGCAACCAGCATGTAAGATTTTCCTACCTTTTCTATTTGAGAATATGGGGTCTTTCTGATACTTTCTTGTTCTTGTGGAATCCCCTCAGTCATGTCCATACCCGTGAAGTCTCATGAAGAACTGTGAACGGAGCTTGAGGGAGATGCGAGCTCTGTGTATATTTGTATGCACATAGTGATGGGCATTGTAGAGTGTGTTCTTTCCTTTCTCTTTGCTGTGACAATATATCTAACAAAGGTACCTTAAGAAAGCCAGAGTTTGCTCTGGCTCACTCTCACATTTTGAGAGTATAGCCTATCATAAATGGCAAGAACTTAAGGTCGCTGATAACATTGTCCCCCGCCCTCAGACACAGAGAGAAGTGAACACTGATGCTCTGATCATTTTCTCCTTTTCACTCAGCTCAAG
This sequence comes from Grammomys surdaster, assembly GCF_004785775.1. NCBI lineage: Eukaryota > Metazoa > Chordata > Mammalia > Rodentia > Muridae > Grammomys > Grammomys surdaster. The sequence goes on along the minus strand of NW_021604669.1, from coordinate 7,683,900 downwards.
AGCCCAGCAAGTGGGATGACACCTCCCTCATTCAGGGTTGGTCCCCCAACCTCAACCAAGGCAGCCTAAAAACTTACTCACAGTTGTACCCAGAGACTACTGTACTAGGTGATCCTAGAGCATGCCAAGCTGACAGCTTCTAAGGTCAGAGTAAGAGAAGCCAAGATGTGTGTGAACTCCGGATGATACCAGAGTGAAGAAGCCTAGTATTCACAGTCTGATACTGGAAGACCAAGTAGTACAGTAAACCAACAGGGAGGCTCTGTTATTGCAACATGAAACAACCAAAGAACACTGTGGTATCTGAAAAGAGCTAAGGAGATGTATATATTTTTGTTTTTGTGTGTGTATGTATGTGAGTAATTTCATTTAATATGACATGCACAGTGAGCAAATAGTTATTAGATTCTGTGATATAGGAAAGAGACATGGGTTCGGTGGCACACTTCTAAAGCCACAGAAGATTAGGCATAAGAAAGACTGTTCTCCCTTGCATGGTCTGGTCTAGCCTCTGTATGATAGATCCACTTGTAGTGGGATCTAAGCCATCAAGTGGAAATCATGGCCTTCTCTGGGCTGGAACTGAACATGAATAGCATCTTCTCTGAGTACCACTCCAGCGCATCAGCCAGTCCTCTGACAGATGGGAAAGCCACGGCTCAGAGAGCAGAAATGTGCCCAGTCTCCTGGCTAGTCAATCCAAAGCTCAAAAGCAAGTCAGATTAAGTTTGATTCCAAAGCCCAGGTTCTTCACAGTGTCCCCACCTGTGTTTATAGCTTATGATACTGGCCTAGACAAGAGCCCAAACCCCCACAAGGAGCCTTGTTTCTGACATAGCACTGTGATTGTAGCATCAAAGCTGTTAGGACACACAGGCTAATGGCATCCTTCTTTTTGCAGGCTCTGATGAAGTACCTGGCAACTGGGGGCTGCTGGACCAAGTGGCAGCTCTAACCTGGGTGCAGACCCACATTGGAGCATTTGGTGGGGACCCTCAACGTGTGACACTGGCAGCAGACCGTGGTGGGGCTGATGTGGCCAGCATACACCTTCTCATCAGCCGGCCTACCAGGCTCCAGCTCTTCAGGAAGGCTCTGCTTATGGTGAGTGGCTTGGCTTGCTTTCAGTGCTACTCAACGATCTCCATGACTTTGGAGACTAACTGGCTGCAGTTGTTGTTTTCTCCTTCCTCATGCTATCGTTGTTCCTGCCCTGGCTATCACTCCAGGCATGTATGATGCAGGAGGCTCACAGGCTTCCTGACTGCTTTCCTCTCGGGTGGAAGAGTCAACATGGCTGTGTGTCTCTGTTCCCTGGATTCTTTTGGGGGTTAAGTGTTCTTGTCAATGAAGAGAACTCACTACTCAGGACTGCATCCAGCGGGTTGAGAAGCCCCCTGAGTGGGAATGGTACTTTTGCTGCTGCAAATGGTTCACTGATTTAGATGGTGACAAGAAGGAAGAAATTATCTAATTGGATAAATCAGGAGCTATTATGTCATAAATTAGCTTCTGCTTGTATAGAGCATCTGATCACAACACTGTGTTAGATGCTGGAGTGCCATGATAAATCAGATGCACCCCGGTCCACATTAGGGTTGTGGATTCTAGGGCAGGAGACACAGCATACACAGATAAATACTTTAATGGATCACAAGACATTTGAGAAGAATCCTCTGACGAGGATAAGGGATGATAACAGTGTGAAGGATCATGGACCTGCAGGGAATATCTGAGTGAAAAGCTAAGGGCTGTGGAAGCAGCAACCACAGTCAGAGCCTTGGTGACAGTGGCAGTGTATGTCCACAGTAGTGCCTGACTGGTGCACAGCTTAGGGTTTTCCTCTGCACATAGAAACTACCCAGGGGTTTTCCTCATGCATTTGTCCAGTTATTTGCTTATCTCCTCTTATGATCCTATCAATTTGTAAGAGTCTGATCAGTGGCACTAAGGACATTCCAAAACTTGGTCTTACTAAGTAAGCTAAACTGGCCAGTGAGACTCAGGGATGGAGCTGTTTCCTCCTCCTCAGTCCTGGGAGTATAAGTATATAGTACTATATCCAATTTTTTATGTGACTCAGATTTTATAGATTATTTAATACATGTTCTTATTTATAGATTATTTAATACATGACAATTATTGCTATGGTAGTGCCAGAACTATTTTTATCTTCTCACATAGGTACTCAGTACTCATTGAATGTGAGCCCTGTACTTTCTTCTCCACAAAGCCACAGGAATTCTCTCTTCTCCATCTGATTTACTCTATTCTAGAATTTCATGCTGGCAAAAACATGGGGTGTTCATGATTTCTGTATCTCATGTAGCATATTATCTCTAAGGTTTCAAGAATGTAGTATATTTTATAAATATACTCTAGATATGAACAATATTCTATAATGGGGATAGACCAGTGTGTGTCGACATCTACTCATCTGTCAATGGACACCCATTATTTTCCTTTCGGCTACAGTACTTCTTCCTAGAACAAGAGGTACATCTGAGGCTTTTTTTAAAAGGCAGGAAACTGACTTGAGATCCTGTCTTGGAAATGGTCCCTTAGAACTGAATAAGAAGCGAGTTTGACACATGAGTATTTCAGGCATAGAAGTAGTGGGGTCTCCAGTAATCCAAGCTAAGGAAAGATCGAGGTATTGGGAAAATGTCTTAGTCAATGAACTTCAGAGCATGTGTTTAAAAATTCAGAAAATCTGGATCAGGTAAATAAGTTGGATATGATAGTATATGTTTATATTCCCAACACTGGGGAGGAAAAGACAGCTCCATCTCTGAATCTCACTGGCCAGCCTAGCTTACTTGACAAAGCCAAGCTAGTGTAATACCCTATGTCAAACAATTATAATACACAACAACTAATGATTTGTGCTTAAGGACTGACATCCATGGTTCTCCTCTGGCTTCCACATGTGCATGCACACAATTGTACCTACACATAGAGTATCACACATGCATGCACATGCACATGCACATGCACACACAGAAACAAGCGAAGATGAAGGACCACTGCAACTAAAACCTTAAGACTAATCCTACATAGACCTGCTTTTGCCAGGAATTCTAAACCAGATAACTATATACTCCAGCCCCATTTAGCTCTTCTGAGACCCATACCTTTGATTATGAGGGAGGAAAATGTTACTGCTTGCCCATAACTGATGTTTGATGTTGTTGTCACTGTCCCTGTCACAGAGAAGAGCCACTTGCCTCTCTGTTTCCTTCTTTGAGATGCAGGGAATTTTCCATTCCTTGGGCTTTTCCTTACCTGTTATATGGTTTCATTCACAAAGAACACCCCCATCCTTTCCCCCTACCCATTCATCGTTTAAAAATACATCCCAGATTTTTGTCTCATAACTAAGCTCTTTCTATTGTGTCTGTTGCCCAGATATTTCCTGTACAGCACCTGTCCTGATTTCCACAAGAAACTGATTACGTTCAGGGTCAAGTCAGACTCTGCTATATATCCCATCTCTGGAGAAGAGTGGCTAATACTTGCCCTCCATAGGCTCCAGGAGCCTGGCTCAGTACACCTAGCAGTAAGCAGGTGCTATACAATGACACAGGCAGACAGTGTGCAAGTGAATAAGCAGGTAATCCAGTGTTCTCAGGGACCCAGGGATCCCTGTGAGCCAGATCCTTCCTGTCATACTTTTCTTATGCTTCTTCCAGCTTAGTTCCATTTTGAAGTACATCCAAGTGGTGAGAGCTTGGAACATAAGTATCTTCTAGTACTTGATGTTAAACTCAGTCTTTTGTGCTTTAGGCTGATCCTGGAGGTATTCCTCCCAGACAATATCAGCAACCAGACCCTTTTTAGGACCTAGAGATACTTGAATGCCTTCACTGGGTCCAGAAGGCAGACTTTTCTTTGTGGAGTTTTAAGTGTTTGGGGAATGTCAGAAACAAATGGCAGTGCATTTAAAAATAACCGCTCCGTCTGTTTTACACATTTGGAAGCAGCTTTTACAACTACTCTCAGAAGTCCTTGGGATCACGTGAGCTTATTTGGAACTGAGCAAATAGAAGTGCTTCAATACATTCGTGGCTCTCATAGTGTTCTTTACCAACAGATGTTTGGGGAAGGGGTGGGAGTTGCTGGCTTATTCCTAAGATCTAGTGCTCTCTGCGAACCCCGGTTTGAGGACTGTTGACACATCCCTCCAGAGAAGCTTCTGTGCTGATAATTAATAGGCTATATTTAGTGTCCTGTACTTGACAACAGTTTCATTATCTTATCTTAGATACCTCCCACTGACTGGCACAGGGCCTTTATTTTACTTTCTAGCTGGAGATAAGAATTCTGAGGCTTAGAGAATTTCAGCAACTTACCAAAGTACACATAGCTGAGAAGGGACTTCAAGAGGGATAAAGACTTAAATCCAAGTCATCCCTCATCCCTCATCCCTCATTATGACACTGCTCCTCTGGTAACAGAGTTTTCTCAGCATCTAAATGGGGTTGCATACCCCTTTAATCCCAGCACTTGGGAGGCAGAGGCAGGTGAATCTCTGTGAATTTGAGGCCAGTGTGGTCTACAGAGTGAGTTCCAGGATAACCAGGCATACACAGTTAAAGACTGTCTCAAAAACAAACAAACTAACCAACAAACAAGATGTACTAAAAAGTGGTCAAACTAGGACTAAGTAGGCCTTCATAATGATCCTCGGGCAAAACCCTTCACCTTATTTTTTCTTTTTTGCATAAAATCAGTATGTTTAATTCCACTATTCAATATATTAAGAATCTATTGTGGTATAAGGCTTCAAAGGCCCTGCCCACTCAAAATATTTGAGCCCTTTACTACCTCCAATTCCAAAGGAATATACTTCAACAGATGAAAAAGTCCCAGGACAGCTTACCTGCCCTGGACCCGGTTTGAAATCATTTGGTATAGCAACACATCTGACAGAGCTGAGTTAGGCTGGGTTTCCAGGGAGGGAGACAATCTGTGAGCTCTGTGCTTGAGAGTAGAAACATTTCCTGCACTGCCTCAACATTTACCCAAAATGGTCTGTTGCTCTCCTGATTCTCTGGAATCCAGCTGAATCTGTACCCCTTCCAGCTTTATTCCCCTGTGACCATGGCCATCACAAATCCTAGAAAGTGCCCTGGTGTGTCAAACATCAAGCCTATAGACAATATATGTCCCAGGATAGCTATGGAAGTGGCCCAACACCTTGGTAGATGACATCACGGACCAATGTCAAAAGATCAAACACCCTTGTAAGCATATTTATCCTCGGTGGTCAGTGTATGTTAGGTCACTAGAAATTTCTTTCCCGAGGTCCCAACCCTTGCCCCTCTCTCAGTGTAGGGAGAAGTTTCCACTAGTGACAAGATAACATAGTTATCAGCTTTGAGGAATTCTGCCTTATTCTTTTTAAAAATTATTATTTTATGCGTATAGGCATTTTGCATAAGTGCATGGTATCTACAGAGGCCAGAGAGGGTGTTGGAACCCCTAGAACTAGAGTTACAGATAACTGTGAGCCAGGGCATAAGTGCTAAAAATGAATCCCAGGTTCTTTGGAAGAGCAGCCAGTGGCCCTAACCACTGAGCCATCTCTCCAGCCTCTTGCCTGACTTTACATTGTTATTTTCCTAACAAGTGTGATTCACATTCTATCATATCCAAATACATCCATTCTTTCAGGATTTTAATTATGTTACCAGGTTCTTAGCACTCAGCATCATTTCTGGTTTTTAGTCCACAACCAACACCCAAGAGGGTGAGAGGATTCTGACATGGTCTTACAGACTTTTGCCTGTGGTTGATGCTTGTCACACAGTGGGAGTGTTCTCCTCCAGATGGTCTTGTTCTAAATGGTCTGGCCAGTCTTGAGCATACATACTTACTGGAAGACTTTAAAATGGCTTTATTGTCTTTTTATAATAATTCTCCTGGGAATTTAAGTATAACTTCATAGAATTTAATCTATTGATTTTAGGGGTAGATCTACATCAATGTAATGTCTAGTGTTGGTCCATGAATTGGCTGATAACAGAATGGTGAATACAATATTTGAGTGTCCTTAGGTTTTTTTTCATAGGGTTTTAGTTAGTTGTTCCACGGAAGTCTGTATAATCATGAGTTGAGACTCTTAATGTGCCGTAATTTGGTTGCTGTGTGAATGGCATATTAGTTTTTATGGTGTTTTCCAGTTGGTTGATGCTTGTGTTCAGGAACAAGCTGATTCAGAAAGATTCCTACCTCTAGCATTAATTTGAATGTCTTGCCTGCTGGGTACATGAACTAGCTTAGTTCTGCACTGTTGGAGCAAACAAAGTCTCAGATGGAGTGATGTAGAGACCCAGCACCAAAACAGCTCAGAGGACAGAGCCAATTCCTTCTATTTTCAGAGCATTTTATGAGAAGCTGAGTGCCTGTGATAGTTTGAATGAAAATGCCCCCCATAGGCTCATAAGGAGTGGCATTATTTGAAAGGATTAGGAGGTGTAGCTCTCTTGAAGATATGGTCTTTTTGGAGGAAGTGTGTTACTGAGGGTGGGCTTTGAGGTTTCAGAAGTGGGCAAAGGCTCACTCTCTCTTCCTTCTGCCTGTGGTTCTAGATGCAGAATTCTCAGTTCCTCTCCAACACCATGTCTGCTTGCATGCTCCCATGCTTCCCATTATGATGATAAACAACAAACCTTTAACTGTAAGCCAGCCCCAGTTAAATGCTTCTATTTATAAGAGTTGACGTGGTCATGGTATTTCTTCACAGCAATACAAACCTTAACTAGGATAATGTCTGTATTATCCTGAGGGCACTGGTTTCTTATAGAAGCTTCTCTATCACCCAAACATGGACTACTCCTCATCAGTAGGGCTGAGTTTGAGTAGTGGAGGATGTAGATATCAGAGGGATGGAGAGAAAAGAAGGACCCTGTTGGTCCATAGCTTGTGTTATAGGTCCTCAGTAGATCTCTTCTCATCCTCAAGACTCACTGGGCACATCTTTATTCTCCATCTTTCTTGATTGTGTTGGCTAAGGGTTTGCATATTCATCTCATTTGTTACATGTTACCAGTTAAACTTCTCTGTAAAATCTACATTATGCCATTATATTTAAAAGTAAATGTCTGACACCAACCCTGTGCTTTACTGTCCCTGTGGACTGTGTCACCATCTCTGAGCTCTTCAGTCCAAAGCTGAGTTCATTGTGTCTCAGTCTTTGTTTCTGAGATGCACTGAACTTGAGGCACTGAGATCTCCTCTTGCTATTTTATCAGCAGCACCTCACATTTTGAAATGTGGACAATGCTGGTTTCTTCAAGCTCCTCATTTTCTGAACTGGGTTTCTCTTTACTCAAGAATTTGTTAAGAATTTAGATTCATGGAATTTTTTTTCTCATCCTCTTTCAAGGTGGTCCACAAAGCACCTTTAATGGTTGTTTAATATAGTGCAAAAAAAAGTTATCATTTTCAGGATGTAAGCTGACTGCCTTCTTCATAGACTGATCTTCCTGTAAGAAGTATTATATAATTGATTCTCGTCTTATATTTCATTTTGCTTCAACGTGTAGCAAAAATTTCCCTTGTACTCATTTCTCTCCCTGAAAATATTTCCACACATTCATCGGGATCACCTGAATCCCATGATAGAGAATGTCTCATAAATGAACCAGTGTCTTCCACCACAGAATTTCTTCTAGACAGGGATACAACTTCCATAGCCTTCCTTCCAAGTAGAGTGTGGGCCTGGGACTAGACAGTCTACCTTTCTTGGGTACCCTCTTTATTTTTAGGCTATGTGCCCTTAGAACTATGTGATGGTGGACTTTCCAACATTCACCTTCCACCTATCATCCAGGACTTAGTGAACAGTTATTACTCTTCTTCTTACATCCTTCCCAAAGCTGCTTTCCTCCCATAGCCAGGCTAAGCACTACCCATTCAGGGCTTACAGACTCTTCTTTCTGGATGATGCTTGAATTTTTGTAGACCCTCAGACTCAGCTGTACAGCCCTTGGATCTCTTGGAGGCTTTAGGCTGCTGACTCGCCCAGGCCTACAGGACCTGCCCACTGACCTGTGGCCTGCACTGTGCTTCCTAAATATTTGTGTAGCTATCTGTTACTCCTGCCTCAGCATCCGTCTAAAGAGTCATAGATGCACAGAAGCTGCTATTTTCTGCACACCTCTCTTCCTCAGAAAGTGTATCTTTATTAATGGCATCCTGCTCTGGGACATTGGAGACCTCCACAGCCACAAGCCTCAAGCAGTTGAGTTGAAGAGGTATCCAGATAACATTTATGTAAAGAAATTCTCAGGAGACTGAGTAGCTCAAATACCACAAATAATGTGAAGATAGTTGTTATGGTGATCTCTAGAATTCCACTCTCCCTCTTGATCCCTCCCATCTCACAGGAAGTGAGATGGGGACCCCAATCCAGAACAGTATCTCTTGCTGACCTTTATGTGTGTCCTTCTGGTTGACCTGTTCACTCACAAACCATAGCTATAAACTCCTGAGAGACATTTTCATGCCACTCAACCCATAGGTCACTCACCCAAGGTTAAATATTAGTTTTACTTTAATCAAGAATAAATACATGATTTGGCAAAGTATAATGCTTGCTACTTAGAAGTACCCCCAAGTTCTACTCAAAGTTCTAATGACATTGACCACAACAGAAAACAGCACCGAAGATAGTGAGCAGACACACATCGGGAGCCAGAGATCATGGCCTCATAGCAGAAGTCACTGACCTTGTATGACATTTGTTTCTCACACACTGACCAGTATTTTTGAAATAGACTTTGGGAAAGATCTTGAAGACCACCAATGCCTCTAGGTGTAAAAACGCTGGATCTGATGATATGTGACGTCATGTCAAGGCATATGCTTGTGCCATATGCAGGCTGAGCCCAGATATATGGAATGCACATGATGGATGACAAATTCCACATGTATTGCTCTTATCAAAAATCCTTGTGATAAACAGGGAAGAATGAGCCATGACTATCCTGTCTCCCATTCCAGCAAGATATAGGGGAGAGACAGGATGAAGGCTTCTCTTCCCTGAATGTCCTGTGGGTTTTCTCTCACCTCTCATAATCATGTATGGCAGCATTCAGCTTCTCCAGTCCCCCTTTCCCAGAGAGGGACATTCTTATTCATGCAGATGCCAGCCCTTCTTATAGGAAAATATACAGGATAAATTAATTCTCTAAAGCCAACCAGCTTCCTTAAAAAAAAAATGAAACAAAACAGCAGCAAACAAACAACTAAGCATTCTAATCTACTTGGTCCAACAAGCCTTGTATCCCTTGGAGATCCATGGGAATAAGAGGACCTAGGTAACCCTCACTCGTCCTCAGCCCATTGTAACTGTGAGGGTTCCTCCTGTTTCACATTCAGGGTTACATATTGTTGTTCTTCTTATCTCTGTGCTCCAGCTGGAACCCCAGCATTAAGGAATTCCATTTATACCTCATTTATACCCATTTGACCTCAGCACAGTATTTCACCCAGGTATCTTCTGATTGGCATGAGGAATGGGGGTTCTAAAGTATAGAACCACAGCAGCTGGATGAGTCAAGGCTGTCTACCTGAGAAGTTTTTGCAGTAGAGCAGCCTCCTCTCTCTCTTGTTTGGCCTCTCACTACCCTATAGTCTCCTGTGACTTAGCATGACCATCTACTCCTGCCCACGTGACTTCTGTACCCCTGAATGCTGAAGATTCCACTCGGCTCAGAGCTCTAAGCCCTTCTGAATATTGTTTAGTGTCACTGGTCCTTTAGAAAGAGAAGAGACATAGCCTAAAGGTTTCACTGAACCTATAAAGGTAGTTTTGCTTAAGGTAGAGGTCATTCTGGAGATCTAAGAAGGCCATCTTCCTCATGTTCTTTCTCAGATGGATGCTCTCCATAGGATCTCAGAGAAGTGCCATTTGGATTGTGAGCTGGAGTCAATCTCCAAGTACTCTTGCAAGAGTGGTCTGTTCTACATACACACACTCATATACACACACATTTCTCTGCACAGTTCACAGTTCTAAGCACTGCCACATTTCATCATGATTCAAACATGATATGGCTCCTCATTACTGATCAGACAACAGGGAAGAGTTCCTCTGATCAGTATGTAAAGGCAGAGTCTGTGTGATTTCCCTTGATTCCTGAGATAACCAAGGAGGGACTCTGGCCTCCATAAGATCCCAGGTGGCAGTCAAAGCCTTCATCTTTTGTGCACCAGCCAGGGCACTAATCTTCAAAGTACTGCGGTGCCGAAAAAAGGGAACTCTTGCGTTTGCTGCCACTGTACATTAGAGAGAGACTTTTCTTCTTCCGGTCAAAGGAGCTGCTGTCATCACTTGTCAGGGACAGGTAGGATGCGATGCTTTCCCGAAGACCATAGCTGAAAAGGGATTCATCCACTCTGAGTGGGTTCTCAGCTCCCTCTGGACCTTCTTGCAACCTGTGTGTTAAAAGATTCAGACAGAGAAAGTGGAAGAAGAGAGGGATGTTGGACAGAGTAGGTGATGGACACAAAGAATGTGGAATGATGGGAAAGGCAGAAGAGGAAGAAGGGGAGGATGGAGAGAGGAAGTTAGGTTTATGCTAGCTGGTTTTAATTTCATTTCTTGCATTTATGGGCTGTATGATTTTGAAGCCACTGTTTCTTCATGTGGCTTAAACTTTCCATGATAAACCTTAATGAATATTCTTTATGGTATTTATAAGAAATGACCATTTGATTCATGTCTCAGAAAATTCTTATCTCTGATTTGCTTTAAATTAACAGACGAGGTACCTGGGTCTGTGACCAATTAATGAGATACCCACTGATTACATCCCACACATACGCACCTGGAAACTCAATAGCTCTTGACAAAGTAAATAGAAAAACTACTGGAAGTATTTTTTTCCTTTCTCAGAGAGATGAGTTACCTTAAGATTTGAGTGGAATGTTTAAGCTTTATAAATAGATTCTAAATATTAAATTTATTTTAGATTTATTTATGTTTTATAGTCTTGGATTCTAATGATCAGACAGAGCAGGGTGACGTGATCTGTTAAAAAAAATGTGGTGGTCCCATTGAAAATGAACTTTGGCAATGGTGAAAGCTCATGAAAACTGTAGATACTATATGCTATGTGACACCAAGGCTGTATTCACCAAATTCAGAAGTTGCCCTTGCTCATGGTGCCCACAGGGGCATCAGTACTGCCAGGTGCTTGCTCATAAATTTTCTTGTTCCAGGAGTACCCACAATCTGCACACACAGACACACAGACACACAGACACACACACACAGACACACACACACACACACACACACACACACACACACACCTGGATACCCTCTTCCAGTCAAAGGTCTTCTGGCGCAAAGTGACAGGTGAACCAGGACTGGTGCAAGGTGAAGGGTGAGCTGTTGGAGCAGGTGTGTTCTGTGCCAGGCAAGGTGTGGTGAGCACACAGCATAAACCATCAGCCACCTCTGTGAATGGAAGTAGACAACAGTCAGGGAACCAGGCATGCCATAGACAGTGAAGGGAACAAAACAGAGACCCAGAACACTACAGGACCCTGGTTATTGTTATGGGAAAACTGAGACCAAGATGCTAAAGGGCCACAGGGGTTCACTAATGTTGCTATGTACTGAAGGATATGAACTCTAGTCTTATATGTAAACAGAAAACAGATGTGGTATTAGAATTAATCCAACTTGGGTTTGTGATACAGCTTTGATCTGAAGAGTCTCTGAGCCTTGCTCTCCCTATGTGGAAAAGAGAAGGAAGGAGGAGGTGGAAGAGAATAGTAGAGAGCCATTTGAGAGCAGAGACTTCATACTAGGTATACTTTCATGTAACTGTACCTGACTGGGCCCAAGAATAGAGCCATGGGCACATAGAGTACAGGTTCCTCCAAAGCATAATAGTGTGCACAACAGGAACACAAATGAAACAAGAACAAAAGTAGGAGAGGGAGAAGAAAAAGGTTTAGAGAGTAGAATAAAGGAGGAGACATGTGGAAAAAGCAGAAACAATATAAAAGATATAGGAAGGGAGAGGAGAAAGCAAAAGCCAAAACACAAGACAGAGAAAGTAGGTGATGTAAGACTAAGGAAAACCTCTGACCCTGCACACTCTGTAAAAATGAGCTAAGCCCTCTGTTTCCCCACCACTAGCACCATTGGGCTGTAGAACTTCATCTCTCCTGAAGCAGCAGGATATGACTCCTGTGAGTTCCAAGCTTCTCATGCATCATGAGAAACACAGACACTACTGTCCCAGGCATCTCAGGACTAAGGAGTCAGTGCCTCTTTACTCAGGTCAAAGGTCTCAGACCTGGGGAGACCCAGAGGCCTAGGATGCTAAACATGCAGCATGTCTCTCACAGGACACAGTTATCTTTGCTTCAGTCCACCTATCTAGACTTTAGAGAGCATCTACATCCCTGGTTGCCTGTTTTCATCTAATCTGTGCATCTTTGTCCTTGTCCATTAATAAAAGGAAGCTGACTGAGAAAGCATCTGAAACAGTGACTTATTGGGCTAGATCGTTCAGTGGATTCTCAGATAGTGAGGGAGGACATGCCGCAGATATGAAGTCTAGAGAACTACAGCTCTACTACATGGCAAGATGGATTCTGACAGGGCTGTGCTTTAGATCTACACACACACACGTTGCATGACATGGAGTAAACAAAGCCACTCAGTCGACATGAGCCAAAGGCTGAGCTGCCCTCACCCAGTTTAGCTCACTGAGGGTCTGTCTAAACTTTATGCAGTTAGTAATTTTATATTTTGGATACAGAACAAAACACCATAGAAATGGGAGCAAGTGTCCTGACCCATTGACTTGGAACCAGTCACACATGCCAAAAGCAGTGTATGGCTTTGAATAGAAAATCCATAACCTTGTCCTGCCTGTTGGTTGTTGTACACCATCTCATTCACCCTGGCCCCAGCAACTCTGTTCTTGATCCCATTTTCTCAGTGAGATCTGAGCCAAGATACAGGAAGCATTTGGGTTCCCAGGCCCTCTGAGTTGGGCAGCAGTGAGCCTCTGGCTGTAGCCCTTCAGTCCATATGATAGTCAGAAGTATTTTTCAGGAAGGTACTAGCTTAATATCACTTAAGACACTGCAGTAGCTTAATGTCCTTGCAATAGTCCAGAAGCTCAGGTGGAGGTGGGTGTGCCTAACCCAACAGTATGTGGTTTCTGATGATGAGAACTCTAGTGGGTGGCATCAGCTTTATGTTTTCTATTGTCTATGCAAAATTTATGGTTAGCACACTCCTCATATGATTGTTATTAAGAGTCAAATACCACAAACAACCCTTAGGCCTAGGCAGTTGAAGTCCAGGACTCCCTTCCTCTTTCACTTTTAGCAAGCTATTAGCTTTAAGAAGTGATACTTGAAATTATTTTGCATCTGTAAGAATATTAGGCATGACACAAGGACCATTGTGTTTAGCAGTCACGCAACGCCCCACAAGAGGCTGTACCTACTACCTTTAGGGAGTGAGCGGTCAAAGCCTTACCCAATATCCCTCACAACTTAGTTTGAACACACATCAGCCTATCCCAGCAGCCATTGCTCAATACCTGCTGTTTCTTGTAGGTCAGAGGTGTCATCTATGGGTTCCTGTCTCCTTGAAATGCCCTTCACTTCTCCTGCTAAAGACCTCAAATCCTAAAAGTTGTAAATGAAGTTCCCAGTACAAGGTCAAGAATCCTGAAGGGGCAGGGAGATGTTGGCAAAACAATCCCATTTTTGCCTCCCTCCACCTGGGCAGTGGAGCCAAGGAGGAAAGGGCTGAAGGAAAACAGTTGTCATTCTGTAGGTTCTCATGGCCAAGTGGCAGGTGAGAGTTCAACACTTTCCACATTCCAGTTCCACAAATTCTCACTGTGCCCCTGACAGGTCGGAACAATTAGCATCCTCTTTGTACAGGAAGAAAGTGAGACAGGAAGAGTCACACAGCCCCAGGTCTACAACTGCCACCCAGCAGACATGAGATACAGAACACGATTTCTATATCCCATCCCAAGAGTCCACCTTTGGAAACATAGTTAACTGCTAATTCCTCCTGTCCATGGACCATAATTCTAACAAGAAGGCTGGTATTTGGAACTCCTCAGTCTAATGTTTCTCCCACTAACAGCACTTTATTTCCACAAGTCATGTGATGCTCTAGCTTCCTGGGGATTCTTCCCATCTTGGTGAGCCTAGGAGGCACATTTCTCTTCTGGGAGCTTGCTCGTGAACATAGACAAGACCACAATTAACTGATTGAAATCATAGGGAGAGAAAGGCAGCAACATACTTTAGGGATAGGAAAATGGCTACTCATTCTCATTCTATGGCTGCCTCACAGAAGTGGGGAGAGACTGGACTTGAAGGTTGAAAAGTTTTGACAAGCAGCAAAGAAATGAGTAGTATTATCAGAACAACACTCTAGAGTGTCCCTACACAGACAAACACCTTAAAGAAAGGCAGAATGTCTACGGTGTATGGCTGTGGGTGTGGACACAGAGCATCCTGGTATGGTTTATTTATGCAGAGAGGACATGCTTCTATCCAGGCAGCAGGCACAGGTGGTCTTGTTTAGCTGAGGAAATGAACTTGCATATGAAGAAGACAACATGGGTAGGATAAAAATCAATGGCTTTTCTCAGTGACCTGTGCCACTTGCCAAACACTGTCATGGAGCAGCACACAGACCTCACCCCATGGACCTTCACTATCTCTTACCAGAATAATGAGTCACCAAGTCCTCCAGGCACTGGAAGGTGAGCCTTGGTGATATATAGTACCAGTTGTTGGGCAGGCGGAAGATGCGGTAATGCTTCACCTGCCTGTGTCTTACTGACAGTGAGTAGAAACCTGCAAAGGAGACAGCAGAGATCAGGGGTAGCCATAAGGTTCCACATAAGGGTAACAAGCTGCTTCAGCCCCATCTTTTAGGTTGGTTCACTGTAGAGCTTCTACATGTGGCTTGGCCAGCCCAGAGGGGATCTTACCCTTTTTGAGGTAAACTCTGGGATTCTGTGCATTTGCTTAGGGAAGATACAGTGTCAGGAGCCCTTGAGGGCTTCCCAAATGCACACTTAAATGTTTTAACTACTGTCCTTCCAGCCTATGTATCCCCAGTGTCACCACACCATGTGCTTGGAAAGCAATCCTATCTTGACACTTCATGCTCCCTGCTCCTCAGTTTAAGCCAGATTTTCTTAGAAACATGGACCAAGTGGCAGTTGGGCCGTGTTCTAAGTCACTGAGAAATCTGTGAAAGAATAATTTCTTTTTCAGCATCATCAGTGAAAGATAATCCACTGGCATGTACCATCATCTCTTGTAGCCTTGGTGTCCCCAAGTGTAAAGTAAGACCCTTGGGCTTATATCATGTTTGAGTCCCTCCCTCCCCTGCTCCATTCTTTTCTTTCCTGAAATGGCTCACTCTAGAGGCAGTGAGAAGGGATGCTACTGCTCCACTCAGCTTGCTGTCAGTAAAGACCTGGGAAAGACTGTCCTTGAATACTGTATAGAGGCAGACATGGAGGCTCAGAACCCTACACTCAGATGTATCCAGAGTCATTTCACTGGGGATGACATCCCTGGGTACAGGCCTCAGCCTTAGCTTCCTGACTACCATAAGAGGCATATGTATCTAGTTGCTTTTCAGTCCTAATTTTAGAATCACTGACTACGTGATTTCTTGTCATGCTGACAGAAACTAGAAGTGTGGCAAACAGATCTGAGTTGGCAAGTAGAAAATCATCAGAACTGTGCACAACCAATGGGAGGAGTCTTCTACCTGACTCCACCCTCTGCAGGACTGAAGATGGGATGATTTGGGCATGAGCTGTGATCCTCTGGGTCCTCTATCCCTTTGGTCATGTCAACCTTGGAGGCTTTGAATACTCCGTGTGTATGTGGAGACCCTTGGAACTTAAGTATGGCTTCTGTCTCTGTGTTGCTCTTAGCTTGCAGGCTTTGTAGAGAAAAGTAACTCTGGGACCTCTACAGTTATGTATTATAGTCCATGCTTCCCCAGAGTAGACTGACATTCCCAGGATCATGTGGCTCTGGTCCTTAGTAGGTCCTGGGGAAAACTCACAGATACTGTGTTTTCTGTCTTGTGAACAGGAAATAGGCTGAGAACTTGAATATGTTTTCTCTATTTAAAAAAGCCTCAACCTTAGACAAAGAAATACAGGCAACTAAAGAATGCTAGGTGTGGAAGAAAGAGTCTTCCTCAGCAAAGGTTAGCCAATACTAAGTCATCATCCCTAAAAGCATATATACAAGTAATGTTTTACAGTGGGAGCAGATTGTACTTAGTTATTTAGGAATATGTATGCACACACATATATGTACATATAACAACAACTACTGAAAAAGAGATCATAAAATTGAAAGAGACCAAGTTGGGGGTGCATGTAAGGGTTTGGAGGGAAGAAAGGGAAGGAGAAATAATATAACTACACGATAGTCTAAAATATTTAAAATGTCGATAAAAATAAAAAAGAGAAACAATCAGTTCTGTTATCTATAGACACCCTATTCTCTCTCTCTCTATATATATATATATATGGATACATATGTGTGTATGTGTGCTATGTATATTATATGTGTATATATAATATACGTATATAGGTACATACATACATACATACATACAATATCCCTAAACTCTATAAGAGACTTTCTTGCAGTGACTATTTGTGAGTCATTCTTATCCATTTATATCCCATAAATTTTTTCTATGAAATAGCTCATTACAGTGGGTACCCTGAGTTTGAAAGAAGGAGTGTACTGGGCATGAGAGGGTACTGTAAAGTGTCTGGGTCCTGTATCTTAAAACCCTAGGAGCATACAAGCAAGGTGATAAGTACTTTCTCAGACTAACACCCTGACCTGGTAAAGAATCCAGGCTGAAGAGAGACAGTCTCCTAGCAATTCAGGCCTGCCGCTCCCCCAGGGACTTGGAGGGTGACAAGGGCTTTGTTGTTTCTCTTTTTACTTATACAGGAAATCATAGTGATAAAGATCTCTGTGAGTTTACGAGCTCACACCTGCTTGTCCTTATTCTCTGAGATGCCCCATTTTACCCCAGCCCAGAAGTAACTGCTGTTGCAGGCCTGTGCACAGCAAGAATACGAGAATACCGTGTGCACACCATTTCAGTCTCACTATGACTTCACAAATAAGCAAACTGAGTTCAGAGAAGTAAAGTCAGCCCAGGAATGGAACTAGTGAGCATAAGCCAGGCCTGTCCTAATGCCACAGTCTGTGCCAAGATGCTTCTCAGGCCTGTGATTCATGTATGCTCTCAGTTGAGGGAACTATGACCTGCCCTATCCTTATCTTCCTGTCTCAGGGTGGATGTGACACCGGGGAGCTGACCACAGACCCAGGTGTATTTATGTGTGTGTGGGAGAAGAGGAAGAGACCCTTAGCAAGGTAGCTGAGAGCACCATGGACTTTGTGGCTGTATGTTAAAAACGAACAAACAAACAAAGGCTCACCTTTCTTTGTTTCACTCTCTCGAATCATGAAGCTCCCAATCTTTGTGTCTGGCAGCTGCAGCAGTTCCTCAGCCTTGTCCCTGCCCAGACCTTCAAACAGCCAGCTAAGAGTAAAGAGGACAGCCTTAAGTGGTCACAAGAAATCAAGACTTACTAAGTCTAAAGTAAACACAAAGTCAAAGGCCAGTTACCAGAAAGCTACCAAAATTACACAGAGGGAAGTCAACTGTTGTTTCATTCATTCATTCATTCATTCATTCCCTCATTCACTCATTCATTCTGTAATCTTTCAAACAAAGTGCTCTTAGTAGCCATTTGTGCCCAGTGTTACATAAGGAATGACTAACAATATGTACTATATATGGTATTTCTTGCCCTGTTTCTTGGCACTGACTAGAGCGGGTCCTGATTTTATTACATCAGGTTGGTACACTATGTGGTGCTGTCCTGTACACTCTGCCCAGGCAACACTTCAATCATTGCACTGTTGTGTCCCCTTATGGTATCTAGGGCATCTAGGGTGTACTTGGTGGAGGTTTAGAAATGACAGAGTGGACATGGGGAAGGACAGAGGTGCAGTGTGGTCCTGCTCCTGAGGAAGTGGCACCCTTTAGGGAGGATGCTCATCATGGTTAAGCATAATCATCATGACATGTCTGTATGTTTCTCACTGTTGTCACCTAACAATGGGAATAGATGGAACCACCTCTGTTCACCTTCCCCATTGTGAGCACAAGTGATTAAGATTGCCAATAGCGAAATCAGGAGCTCTTCTTCCTAGTGGAAGCTTATGGAGTCTGCTGGGTTCTTTACCACTTGAACAGTGACAGTTGCTTGCTTCATGTTTCCTTTCTGCAGTGCATATTCTAGCTGAGGTTTTCTCTTGTTATCTTGATAAAGGAGGGTCCTGCAATTTGGCAACGCTAAGTCACATTCCCAAAGCCCCGCCATGGCAGAAGGAAAGCCTGGGTGTTACTTTGGTAGTGCCTGACACCTACTGAAGCTTCCCAGGAGGCCATGAATCCCTTGCCTGGCTGCAGGAGCAAAGAGCCTGGTGTGCTGGCTGCTCCTCTGCCAGTGGCTGCCTTTATCATGGGAGCACAGTCGATGCTTACAGAAGTGTGTTCCCTGTACTGCCCAGCACCCACCTCATTCTTCTAGGACCCCCCACTTCAGCAGTGCGAATCTGTACCACAACCCCTGTCATCCTACACTGTGATCTCTGCTGAACAAATGAGGATACCCAGAGCTGAGAAGCTTGTCCATAATTTCATGATCTGAAAGTGACAGAGGCAAGATTTGAACCCACAAAGACTGAATTTTAGCCCCTGAAACAGGGTGTTTCCTAGACATGGTCCTGGAGCACTGAGTAAGACAGGAACACTATGTCTGAGCAAGAAGGTCCAACTTGCTTCATTTTCCTGCTGGGGAATCAAGTCCCAGAAACTGGGAAGGATTAGTCCCAAGATTGGGGTAAATCCATCCCTTTAAGCAATGCTTTCTTTCCGCTATACAGTGCTAGAGCCTCTTTATCACCTGAGTCACCCATACACATCATGGCTGAATGATACTGTTCCGATCTATACTCACCCATGGTACACTCTGGCCACACAGATCCCTGGAATGTAACTTTCCCGGCCAGTGCTGAGAGAAATGGCTTTCCACCAGCCCCCTTCACTGTCAGGACAAAGAAGAAAGGGGAATACGCATGTGTAAATGGCAAAGCCAAAGACATAGTCATCAATCTAGCTCACTGCCACTTGGGACACTCCTCTTTCAAGGTCTGTCATCATCACTTAGACCTGCATTTCTCCAGTTGAAAATTTAGAGTTCCTGTGTGTATTTGTGTGTGTGTGTATGTGTGTGTGTACATATATGTGTAAATATATGTGTTATAGTATGTTGAGGTTGTCACATGTGTGCATGTAGCTGCCAGAAGTGATCTTGGGTGTCATTTCTAGGGATACTGTCCACTTTGTTTTACTTTCAACTCACTGGATGTATTCCTGTGTGAGTTGTGTGTGTGTGTGTGTGTGTGTGCGTTTGTGCTTGTGAATGATGTTGGAGATGGGATAAATGTTTACCATAGTATGCATAAAGATATGAAAGGACAACTCTGTGTAGTTAGTTATTCATTTACTTTCATCTTTACATAGGCCTCGGGAATCAAACGTAGATCACCAGGCTTGTGCACCTAGCACGTTCGCATGCTGAGCCATGTTGCTGGCCCCAACTTCGTTTTAGTGATAGCACCTCTCAGTAGCTTAGAAGTTGTCAAGCAGGCTAGGCTGGCTAGCCAGTAGTAAGGCTTTGTCTTTTTCTTCTCAACTCTGAGATTATAGGTGTGTTCTAAATTTTCCAACTTTTGGAGGGGGTGTTCTGAAGGCTGACCTCAGGTCCCATGCATACTCAGCAAGCATTTTACCAACAGAACTATCTGCCCAGCCAAAGATTTAGTTTTGAAAGCCTATATACCCAGTAGACATTCCTCACCACAAGTTATGTGTTCATAGGGGAACCTGTTCGAATGCTGACAGTTCCACCCCTTGGGGACCAACAGTTCATTTCCTCAGTTGATACGCACGATTGAAGAGTTTTGAAAACAAAAGCTTCCTGTACTGGTTTATTCCCTCAAGTATAACCAAACATCCGTTTGCTTGTCTAGATCAATGAGACTCCAAATCAAGGACACAGAGCCCCTAGCTTGTGTAGTTCAAACCATAATTAAAGACAGGAATGCAGGCACTGCTGTTATCACCTACAGTGCTTTTGAATTCTGCTTTGCCTTCCCAGCATGCCCTAGTGAATAACATTATCCTGCATAGTCAGAGGGTGCCACTGGAGGCTATAAAGTCCAGGGAGGGCAGGTGACAGCAGGGACCAAATTTCTCACCTCCCAGCCAGACCGGCACCTGTGTAGAACTGGACAACTGACTGTATCTGGAAATCTGTTGGGTTAGTCATGTTTATGGGTGCATACATGTTTTGAGAGGCTCACTCACTCAGAAATCACACGCAGTTTCTCTCCTCTCCGGAATATTGGAGGACTGATGTCAGGAGATGGGTAGTCATTCAGCACAGCCAGGAAGTCACTTTCAAGCCCTAGGAAGCAAAGAAGAGAGTTTTTACTCACCAGGTACAGTAGGCAATTGGGAAGAGAGAGAGAGAGAGAGAGAGAGAGAGAGAGAGAGAGGAGAGAGAGAGAGAGAGAGAGAGAGAGAGAGGTTGCTGGGGGTTTTCCTCTGAAACGATGTTTCTCAACTCTTTTGGGAGTCACATAACAGATATCCTGCATATCGGATGTTTACAGAACAGTAGCGAAATTACAGTTATGAAGAAACAACAAAGTAATTTTGTGGATGCAGGTCCTCACAGCATGAGGAACTGTATTAAAAAGTTGTGGCTTTAGGAAAGTTGAGAATCACTGATCTGGAACCTTCTAACTTATGTCTGTGAAACTCTACTCCCACTCATCCAGTATTCCAGGCCTCCTTCCCATGACGAAAGCCTACAGACAGGCCTTGTGGCCGAAGAGCATGCTTCTACCACAACCCTACCTTGTTCCCAGTGTTCCTGTCTGAAAAGAAAGGAGGGATTCCAAGATCTAAAAACTAGAGTCACACCATCTGGCTTTATTTCAGGGTCTTCCCTGTGTCTACAAGCCTCATCATTTCCATCTTGAAAATGGGATGATAGGTGAAAGACTCTTACCCCAGAAGGCTATGAAAAGATTCATTGTTAGAGAAATTCACATAGCACTACTTCTTCTTGAAGTGCTACTGACAGTTAATGAGTTGCCACACTCATTCCCCTCAGTGGTGTGGCCAATGAGGAGTTGTGTAAACTGGGGCAACTATTTCTCCCCATCCATGTACAGATAAGCAATTACACTTAAACTAGGTGAGCCACAATAATCAGACTGAAGTATGAATGGATAGATAGAGATAGATAGATAGATAGATAGATAGATAGATAGATAGATACAAACAGACAGACAGACAGACAGACAGACAGACAGATAAGGAGAGGGATGAGTTGAAAAGAAGATATCCAACATGAAGAGTAAAAAGATGAATCTGATCAAAATACACTTGTATAATTGTAAGTTAAAAAATTCTTAATACTGTTTCTTCAAGTGCCCTCCTTAGGCCCTGTGTGTCCCACATCTGTCAGAGAAACCATGAGGCTAATCAATTGTGATGATCCTCCAGGGATCCTCAGGCTCTGTGTTTAAAAAGACAAAACAACAACAACAACACACACACACACACTTCTTTTTTGGAGTGAATGAGTACTATGTCATGCCTTTAATCAGCAGGGATTTTAGTCGGGTTGAGACTGTACATAAAATGTGAGTACTTTCTGGTGTAGGTACGTTAAAATTTAAATCCCTTAGCTTGACATCTGAGACTCTACATGACCTACATTCTGTCTCCCCCTAATATGAGCTCATGTATGTATGTATGAGATTTTAATGACATTTGTACAGGGAAATGTGCTCTTTGGTTCATGAGGGCCCAGTTGGCTACAGAGATGCAATGATAAGATGCAAATCTCCTTTCTGATGCCTAGCAACATTTACTTCCACCCTTAGTGATTTTCCATAACCCATATGTGTTGATGCAGGTTAGTATTGGAGTACATTTGAGGGACAAAACACACTAAAAACTCAACAAAGATAGTTACCACTCTACCAGCTGGCTGGGCATCAGAACACATTCTTCTGGATTACATCTTATATTTATTCATTTAGTGGCTCTTCATTGAGGTCCAACCATGAGTCCACCATCAGTGAGTAAGCCCACCACTTCCTCCTCTACAGAAGGCTACATTCTAGCTCCTAGGATCACATGAGCCATTGCTTATGCCCTGGCTTCAGA
Source organism: Grammomys surdaster (assembly GCF_004785775.1). NCBI lineage: Eukaryota > Metazoa > Chordata > Mammalia > Rodentia > Muridae > Grammomys > Grammomys surdaster. Next base: position 7,661,507 of record NW_021604669.1, on the reverse strand, counting down.
AAGTTTAGAAGAACCCTGGTACTTAGTTGTTCAGGCTGGGTGCCTAGCAAGCCTCTTTTTGTGTTGTAGCGACTTGTATTGATACTCCAGCTCTGATCTCTAACAGAACAGTCTAAAAGTCTTATAGGCCAACTTTTAAATCTTTTCTGCAGACGGAACTGAGAGGGAGAGAGAGAGAGGGAGAGAGAGAGAGACAGAGAGAGAGAGAGAGAGAGAGAGAGAGAGATTAAATGTGAGACTGATTAAGTAATCTGAACTGAGCTTCCAGGCGTCAACTAAGTGCTGATTGGTGAATGAAACAGAAATCAGTTATCACAGTGAAAAAGTACACACAAAGGTGTTGTTCATTTGGGGAAACTGAGTCATGGGCAATAAATAATGTAAACGTTCACAAGAAGAAACCAGAAGTGTCCTAATGAGTCATTGGAAAGGAATAAGGGTTCTGAAGAAACAGCTGGGTAAGATCAGAAAGCTTAGACAGTGAGACTGCTGACCTGAGCCTGTGGGTGAACGAGTCTAACACTCTGCCTTAACAAAATTTTTAAAAAGAGGTTCTTCTCTTTGTGGCCCAGATATCACCCAACAAATCAGAAGCAGCACTCAAGATGGATTAGGTTTGAAGAAAGATGTTCTGACTTCTGATAAGGTGCAGAGCCAGCCTCTGGGGCATGAACCTTGGGCAATCTTGGAGGTTGCCTCTAAGTAAAGGAAGTACCAGTGCAGGAGGAGGTACTTCCCAACATGGAAGACTGGGCCATCAAGGGGCCCAGGATAAATCTTCCCTGAAAGTCTGCCCAGCTGCTGGGGCTGTCATTCAGAGTCTGGGTGCCCGAGGGTATACCACTTTTCACACCCACACCACCAAGGACTTTCTGTTTTATAACCATGATAGACGGGGTATGCTCTTGAGATAGAAACACATTTTCCCTGGCCTGATGTACCCAAATATGAAACTGCTGCTTACTCTATCAGCTGCCTCAGCTGAGAGCGACAGGCCTTTCCTAGACCTAAAAGCCTCAGTAGATGCTGTCCCTCTGTCCAGTCACACTGACTTTCCTCACTGCTGCCAACCTCAGCGACTCTAGCCTCTGGAAGAGACTTGGTGCTCTGCTAGACTTTCCTGAGGTTTTCCTTTGAAGCAGTCTCTCACAGTTGACCTGGCACATCTATATGACTGTCAGAGGATGTCCTTACCTGGCTGTGAGCCCCTACAAGACTGAGCACAGGGGTATTCTGAGTCACGCAGCCCTGGTCCCAGCCTGGAGCTTGCCAGACAGACATTTCAGGCATATGTGTGGAAAATATCATCAAGCAGACTCTATGGTAGGGTTCTCTGTGCTGTCCCAGAGAATTCCAGGCAGAGAAAAACTGATTGGTATATTGCCGTATAAAAAACGGGGTTAAAATGATTCCTAAAATATGGTATCTATAACAAGAATAGACCCTTTAAATAGAGCCTGTGCCCACCCTGGTGTTTGTGGCTTGACGTGGTCACACTATATGCTCAAGGTTAAAACTGTGAAATATTACAAAGCCATCTTTTATAGTGTCAAAAACAAAAGGAAACAGAAATAAAGAAAACACAAAAGTGCATTGTGAATGCACACATTCCATTGAAAAAAGACAGATCGTGGGGGTTACAGATTCACAGTTGCAGAGGCAGTTTCTTATGGAGTTTTCTTAACAGCAATGTTTTCACAGTTATGAGAGTAAACTATCTCCAGGACAGCCTTGTACTTGGTTATCTGCCTAAGGGTTTCAGGGACATTAAATGTGCTCCCTCCTTATCACCAGAGACAGAACACCAAAAGACAAATCAATAGAAGACACACAGCCTGGCTTAAACCTCCAGGGAACATCAGCGTGGCCATAGTGAGCAAATTTGGTTTCAGGGTCCCTTCTGTCTTCCCTGAGCTCTGATCCTTACACCCTACAGGGAAATAAATGTCTTGGGTGGGATTATATGTTTTCTCCTCAAAGACATCTTCAAGCCTTCTCAGAGCCTGGGTTTATAGAAAGTTAGATATGTAGATTTTAATTTATTTAAAAAGGGACTAAACTTTTTATTTTGACAAACTGCTGTAGACATTTTGACGTTCATTTAAGCTAGCTGTTTAGACAGACTTACACATGTAGCATGTAATCTGGAAGCAAAATGAGAGGATGGTACAAACTCATTAGAACTTTACGTTGTATACAACATGCATTTTGATTCCTTTTTCAGAAATTTAAACATTTAGATCCTACGAAATAATGAACGAGGTAGGGGAGGGGCTAAGAAAGGAGGAGCATGGTCAATATTCTGACTCACAGAGTAAATGTGTGCTGGCTGTGAGGAACCCAGAGCATTTGAAATCATCTGGGCTGACCCACACACCACCACTTTAGATCTCTGTAATTAGAAGGAAGGCTTCTTTGAACTAACTAGAGCTTGGCTTGTTCCCATATTAAAGCAGGACATATCAAAATCTGCCTTGTGGTGGATTATGTGGTCTTTGGGACTCAGAGGATCATTCCCACAGAAGATAAGCATACTCTTTCATGATCAAGACCAGCTCCAGCTGGACCATCTCAGGGTTACTGCTACACCGGAGTGACAGTGTGAGGCCATCTTACCAACCTTGGACTCCTCGAAATACAAACTCCACTTGGTAAGAGGAGACAAGGAAAACTCAAATATTTGCTGATGCCTGGGGAATGAGTAAGCGTGAGGAACAGAGTATACAACTGTATCATGTAAGGAAACCCAAGAAGAAGGGAACCCAGGCAGAGCTTACTGGCCACATGTTACCCAGCTCATAAGGAGCAGGCTTTTGCAGCCTGTTTATTCTTTAGCATGTCACAACTGCTACTTTTTTAGTGCTAGCACCTGCTCAGTAGCCCCATTGGTGGGTGTAGCAATACCCATCCCTTCCTTCTCATATTCTGCCCAGCCCTGTAGCTCACCTGTTCTTATCTGGGGGATAGGGAGGGCAAAGCTGGAGAGTGAATGGCATATCCAGGCTACAGCATGAGACTGCAGGTCTCTGGTCACTTCATTTAGCTCTCTTTGCACCTTGTGTCTAGGCTCTCCTCTAGCAACAAGCCATCCTCCACAGCTAAAGGCCAGATCCAAGTGAGCCTTCAGAGCTGGTGCAGGCAACCCCTGTGGCTAGTGGGTGCAGGGCTAAATGGCTGCATTATTTCAACTTCTGCTTTCATACTGTTTTGAGTCATAGCCAAACCCATTGGCTCCTCAAAGCCATTAGGCCTGACTTTCAGTAACTTTGTCAGTAAGCAAAGCAGCACATATGAACATAGCCAACCAGATGGAGCTGCAGGCTGACCCGGAGGAAGGCCTACCAAGTTCTGCTGATGCGTGTGAGCCAGGTCTGTGTGTCCTATCACCTACAGGTTTGGATTTGATAGGATACTTGCTTGTATTTTATAATTCATCAAGGGTAAAGTGACTCAGAAGTCAAATCTCCTTCCATATAAAGCCACCTCATGCTCCAGGAATGGGTTGGTGATGTAGAAATGAAGGCCTAAAGCCAAGTTTGGACTGGTGGTGCCTCATTTATTTGATCTTGCAATGGCTCAAGTGTTTTTGTATCATTGAATCTTTTAACTTGGCCTAATTCCTTACTCTAGGCACACCCTCTCTCAGGGCACAGTCTACCCTGGAATATGATGGAGTTTTAAAAAAGGGGGGGTCACTGAACACTCTGCTCAGTTAATCTGCTTGCTTATCTTCACACATCCCTGAAGAGCTGGAGGGCATTAGGAGATGCACTTGACCTTCCTGACCTCAGTTTCCTCCACTGCAAATTGAAGGGTGGGATAGTGATAATGTGGTTGGGCTATTATAAAAATTAGGAATTGCTTTGAAGGAATTTTCATGTGAGATGCTATTCTTATGTGAGGTGCATATGTATATCCAATGGCTCATGATGTATGCATAAAGCTCTTAGAACTGTGTGTGGCACACCTCAGGCACCAAGCCATGTTACTGTCATAAAAATGAAAACTGAGGAGACACCATGATGACCTGGCAGGCCAGCTTTTGGTTGTGTTAGATGTGAAAGTAGAACTAGGATCTACTTTCTAATTTTCTAATTGGCCTGGGATCTGGTAGCTTTAGGGGCTTAAGACCTTCCAGGGCCTTCCACCCACCATCACAGTTCTGCTGGGTTTTGATATTTATCTGTTTCCTTCCTCTCCTTACCTTGCTTAGCTCTGTTTTTTCATGGGTATCAGCCATGTAAATGCATGTCCACTGGGTGTGATTTCTACCTGGGCACAGTGGGATAGGCTCTGAGCACAGCTGGTTTCTGACATGAGGTGTCACTGTAGGTCACAGTAATGCAGAGGGAAGAAACCAATAGGCAGGAGTTGGGGAAGGGATTATTATAGCAGAGTAACTAGGTTTGTCTTTATTGGGTAGAAATAATGTGCTTCCCCAACATCCTGGGAGGTCCCCCGGTTTTAATTAATTCTGTGCTGTGTGCATGTGGCCCTCCCTGAGGAGGTGTCTGAAGTTTGCATGAACTGGGAAATTCACTATTTGTAATTCTGTGAGAAAGTTCCTGCGGTTGCCAGTTCCACTGCATTCACACTTGAGGGATATTCACACTTGAGGGAAGCTCAGACTTGAGGGAGGCTCACACTTGTGGAATGGCCATATAGTTACAATCTACTGAGGTAGCCGACCTCAAGTGGATCTTAAAGTGTTCACACCCTACAACCAGGTCACTGCTCTTTGCTCTATTGTGGTGGCAAAAGATCAAGGGTAAGTCCCTGAGGAAAGCTGTAAGAGAGTGAGATACTTCCCCAAGGTCACACAGCTTCTGAAGGACACCGGTTGGAGTCTTTTTCCTCTGAAATGTATCTATTCCCAACAAATTGATTATCGCTTTATGACATTAGTTCCTAGGAATCACACTGATGAAACACATAAATGCCCAAGCATTCACTGTCCCAGCCTGCTGAAGAAGGAGCTCCTAAAGGACAAGAGAATTCTTCTGTCTTGCGATCCCTAGGGTAGACCCTCCTGGCCTGAGCTTTTTGTCACCCAGGGCATGAGAGGAAGCTATAGCTGCAGGCTGACCTGAAGCCTCAGCAATTCAGGCAGTGCCTGATGAGAGTCAATTAGAATAGCAGTAACCTGGCACCTTCTCCCTCACTCAAATAGGTACATGGAGAAAGATGAAATCAAGTCAGGCTTGACAACAGAGGAAGCTTTTTAGGGTGGGGCAACTATGTGACTATCTGGAGTATACCCTGGTACAGGCCTGGGGAATTCTTCTAAATCAGCAGTCCGAGGCGAGACCCCTGAACCTACTTTTTAGACACAACCTCCTGCCCACACTATGGAAAAAAAAATACTTTATGTCAATTAGCATCTTAAAAGTAAAAGCAAATGGGCAAGCAAGTCTTTGGAGGTTGAAGTTTTCACTGGACTTACTCAAGCATAAAGGCCCTCTGGCCAAGACTATATTCCTAAAATTCAGAGAGGAGAGAGAGGAAAGAAGGGAAGGAGGGAGAGGTGGAGGGAGAAAGGAGGAGAGAGAAAGGGAGGAAGGAAGGAAAGTTGGAAGACTACTTTTTTTTTGTCATGTAGGAAAGCTATAGTGTACACAGAGAGACAAACCCAAAGTCATGAGCTGAGGAGCGCCGAACACCCTCTGCCTCCTCTCCCTGAGGCCTTGCTCTCCTGTCACAGCTCTTTCAAGAATGTGTGCACACAGGACTTGAGATTTTAAGCTTAACAATGGCTCAAAATCTATATGCCCTCTGTCAAAGGAGTCTACCAGTCTCAGAATTATCTCTCAAAATGACAATACTTTCACACCACCAAGTATCTAACCATTTAAAATGTTCATTATTAAATATTTGAAACACAAAGTGAGGGACTGAGACAATGTGACACAGGTACCCACGGCCCAGTTGTAACAAGTACCACCATCCACCATGGTATAGACTTTCCTGTGGGCTATTGCAGGACTGAGTTAAATATCTCTCTAGAGAAGTCAGACTTACCCTCAGTGCTGGGTAATGGCCTCTCCGAAGGGGGAGATGTGGATTTCATGCTGTTCCCCATCTCTTCCTCTCTTCGAGCTGTGGAAGGTACTCGAAGCCTGCAGTACAAGAGACACAGACGCAGGGTGAAGCACGCCCAGAGCTGCCTGAGTGGAGAGTGACCTAGTTCAGAGCGCATGGTGCATCATTTCTCGGGGAGCCTGCTTCTTGAAAGGGGGCTGTTTTTTTTATGTCAAGATGCAATTCATGAGTGTTGGTGACAGAAGAGACACAGCTCAAGTTCTTTTATCAAGGGGATGACAGAGAAAAACCACAGAGAAGGAAGTTGCTAGCAAATGCTGTTGGTGGCAAAAGTTTCCATTCCTCCACACCACTGCTGAGCACAGAAGGGGGTGCTAGAGAAGTTGAGTAGTATCTTGGGTAGTCCCAAAGAAGCTGTGTATTCACAGACTCTAGCCAACAGCTCTCATGGCCCAAGAATTCAGAACACACCACATTTAGAAGGTGAAAGGCATCACAGTCTGAAGGGGTAGGGGCAGGGGGCAGGCCATGCTGGGGCATTTTGTCTTGATTCTTTCTTGTCTGTTTGAACTTTCACACCCATGTTAACAAAAGCTTGCAAAGCCAGCTTCATGACTGAACCCTTGGCTTGGTTGCAGTATGCTTTTCAAACTGCCAAACCCATCGACCTCTACTCTAGGCTTGATGATTGCAAACCCCTGCATCCTTTTTTTTTATTATTGGATATTTTATTTGCATTTCATATGTTGTCCCCTTACCCCATCCCCCACCCACCCGGGAACCCCCCATCCCCTTACCCCTCCTCCTTCTTCTCCGTGGATGTAACCCCCACCTACCCCCCCACTCCCACTTCCCCACCCTCAAAATTCCCACCCCCTGGGGCGTCCAGCCTTCATGAGGTCAAGGATCTCATCTTCCACCTATGCCCAGCAGGGCCCTCCACTCTTACATATTCAGCTGAAGCCCGGGATCCCTCCCTAAGTGCTCCCAGGCTGGTGGTTAGGACCCTGGGAGCTGTGGTTGGTTGGTATTGTTGCTCTCCTCATGGTGCCACAAACCCTTTCAGCTCCTTCAGTCCTCACTCTAACTCCTCCATTGAGAACCTCATGATCAGTTCAATGGCTAGTTGTGAGCATCTGCCTCTGAATATGTCAGACTCTTGAAGACCTCTGAGGAGACATCCATATCAGGCCCTTATCAGCATGCACTTCCTGACTTCCCCTGCATCCTTAAGAAAACAAACTCAAAATAGGAAATGACTGGTCCTAAGCAACATCCAGGTAAAGGAGAAGCTATCTCATTTGACTCATGCTGGGCTGGTTCTCCAGAAGCCACACACAGACTACTATGCTGTAGCTCTCTCTTGTGAACTGATATCCCCTGACAAGCTGATAATATCTTCTTGCCTACTATATGGGGTGACTGGACAGCTTTAGGGTAGTTGCCACAAAGCTGAGTTAAAGCAGGTAAAATAGTGCATAGCCTGGTTGAACATCATCATGTTGACAAGCATTCAAATCCAGGGACTTTGGACATGTATTTTGAAACGAGAAGAAAGTCTTACAGGCACTGTGTCTTCCAGGATGATGGAGGCACAAGGAACATGGCCATACATATGGCCAGAGTTTTTCCCATTTCCAGGAGCAAGGAGAAGAAACTAGCCAATCTCCAGGTTGACTGGAAACACATACTCCAAACAGAAACACTCTACCTGTTCTGAGTTCATAACTTGGGTCAAGATCACATGAGTTTGAGACCCTGGCTTCAGATGACATTTTCATACCCTGTGTGTGTAGCCAGTCTCCAGGCATGGGACCAGAGACTGCCCCTCAGATGCTGAGAATATTGCAAGTCAAAATTGTATTTTATACCAAACCTAGACCATAAAAGTTTAGCAATCCAGCACCCTGTGCAGTATGAGGTGTTTCTCCTTGTAACCAGGTAGCTGATGGGGACCTTAGCTCTATCTTGCTGTACATAATTAAGAGAAAACCACAGATATGAGTCTGGGAAAAAAACAGAATTTAAAATTCAAAGTACAACCTCTACTGAGTACATATGGCTTTCGAGCCACTGTTAAGATTAAAGTTTCAAGTCCTATATGCACACATCCTTGAAAGAGCTGTCTTCTGATAGGAAGGCCTCTCAGTGGAGGTAGAGGGAGGGTCTGATCTACATGCTAATTTTCAAGAAGGGGAAACAGGAGTTGGAATTCCTCACCTATTAGGAAGCAAGGAGAATGATGGGGTCCAATGCTAAGAGGTTAGCCTTGAAACCATATATACCCCCCAAAACAAAAAATAGCCCTAACAGTTTGTATTTATATATATTTGTACATTTACATATATGATTATTTACTTATACTTCACTTGCTAATTGAAATGAAGGATATATGTAATTTTTGTTGCACCTATATATCCCCCACTTGGAAAAGAATGTATGCCACATGTCAAAGTGAAAACAGTGAAATTTCCAAGATATTGCAATGTCATAAATTTCTTTTCTCTTTGGGGGGAAAAAAGAGTTCTCAATGTTTACATGGTAGTGAGTGTATGGCTACACTCTCAAAAAATACTTTTAAATACAGAATGGGTAATGACATAACCTCTCCCCTGCCAGCACAGTGGACAGTGCTGGGCTTCTAACCCATACCTGACCCGAGACAAGGGCCTCAGAAAGGCAGGACCTACTGAGCAAAGACAGTTCATGTGCCTGGCATTCAAACTCTTCCCAGTTCCCTCCCAATTCTTCTCAAGTGTTTGTGAGCTGTTTAAGGAACTGTTTTCTTAAAACTCAGAGAGAGAGGGGAGGAGAGAAAGAGAGAGAGAGAGAGAGAGAGAGAGAGAGAGAGAGAGAGAGAGAGA
>NW_021604669.1:7624926-7652594 GCF_004785775.1 Grammomys surdaster | reverse complement strand
AGAGAGAGAGAGAGAGAGAGAGAGAGAGAGAGAGAGAGAGAGAGAGAGACATGGAAGAAGGGAGGGAGGAGAAAGGAGGAGGATAGAAAGGGATGAAGAACAAAAGGAAGGAGGGAAAGTTGCAAATGTATATTTTTTCACATAGGAAAACTACAGTGCACACAGAGACAAACCCAAACTCATGAGCTGAGGAGCACAGGACGAGCAGCCTGGATCTAGGCCTGGGGCTTAGCTCTTACCTCACTTCCCTGGTTCTGATGTGTTATCCTCTCCTGCCTTCTCCTGACAAAAGGGCTGAAGATCCTGCTTGAGCCACCAGCTTCATGTCATCCCCATAGCCTCATAGCGTTGCGCCACTTCACAGAGCCTCCAGGAAGGAGTTAAGTCACCACTTCCAAGCTTTTATTTGAGAAGAGTGACAATACCCAGAAGGAGGAGAGCTAGGGCCTCCCCGAGGAAATAACCGAACAATTTGATTTAATCGTGACAGTTTTCTATAGTGGCTAGAGGTGGAGAGAGGTGCAAGAGACTAATTGCTTCTAGGAACAATAAGAAAAGGGCAGAACAGAGCTGAGTTAATTAACACTGGCTCTGCCCATCTCTGCCTCTCCCCACCCCCACTTTCTCTGTGGAATGCTTCCTCCTCCGTGTCCAGGTGGAAGGACTGCGGTGGCTAGTCACCTCCCTCTAGTCTTGACATGAAAGCTATTTTCTGTGTGCTCTTTAGCCTCAGTTTCCACTTCTGAAAAATGAGACGAATAAGAGAGTAGCTATCTCCAGAGAGAGAGAGAGAGCCTTTTAACCCCACTTCATTCTAGCAATCAAGACTCTATGGCTCTTGGAAGATTATTAATAAGAGAAAAGAGCCATCATCATTTTTATGAAATCCCACTGGACAGAGTACAAATTCTGTTCTTATATTCTTTGGAATGGAGGAAACGTAGGTGGCACGTGCCAGGCTACCTTGTCACCAGCATCCCTGAGAGCAGACCCTTCTTTTTTATCATAAGAGGGGTGGTCAGGGGCTGGCCCAACTTCCTTGGGTTCCCATGTAGAAACTCCATCTTTCTTGACCTCAGACAGCATGCTGTCTGCTGTGACCATGCTGTCCTCTAGATGGCATTGGACAATGTATGTCTGCCTAATGTTTGAGTGGTTTCGGGGCTGGGGGGTGAAATATCCCAGGTCTTTGGTGGGACTGCCATAGGGAAATGTCTATGTATATAGCAGTCCTTCTCTGCAGGTCTTTTGTCCATTCAGCTTCAGCCCCTTCCACTATGGGTCTGCATCAGTGCTAGGGGTCTGACTTCTGCTCTGATGGTATCCCTACATGGTACATGTACTATCCATGTCTGTCTGTGGATAGGGAGGTCATTTGTACCCTTTTTAGAACATTAAAGAGAAAGAGCATTAAGAATTTCAACCAGGAGCAAGGTAGAGGTATACCCTGGATGTCACACAAGAGCCTTGGACACAGCAGGCATGAATGTAAAACCTAAGAGCCCAACCTTTCCTGTGGAGTAAGCTATTTCTTCTACAACATGACAGCTATAAGTTCACTCCTGTGGCCATCTTCTAAGGTTTCGGAGCCAGAGACCACTAGTCAGGAGCCTCTGTGTCCACTCCACTCAATATGTCATCTCTAACCACAACAGTGACACATGAAACATCCACCACCAGATTATTTTTGCTCTGTTCTGCATAGGGCCAAGTACTCCAATAACTATGCCTGACATGCTCTGAGGTTTCAAGACTAGGCAGAGGTAACACAGAGGTCAAAGCAGATCTACTGGCTCCAAAGCCCACACTCTTTCTGCCTCTGGGGATTTGTGCTAGCCTCCTATTCTTCTTCCTAGTCTAAGACAACAGCAAAGGAATTCTTCAGTCATGCAGCCAAAGTTGGCAATCATAAATTTTGAGGGGAACCATTTATTCATACAAAGGACATGAAGTCCAAGGGGCCTATTGGATAAAGCACAGTCACTACTAGAAGCATAGGCCTGGAAACCCACTGTGTGAAGGAGAAGGAACAAAAGAGAGATCAGTGAAGGCGTAATGCTACCTTAAGTTAGGGGGAAGATGAGAAAATAATTCCAGACTTGCCAGCCCTCAGAACTGCAGCACCATAGGTCAGAACAGAAGAGAAAATGTTGACTATCCTAATGGTATACATGCCGTCTTGCACCCAGGCTGGCCTAGAGTATTTGATCCATTGCCTGAGCCTCCGATGTACTGGGATTATGGGCAGTTATCACAGTGATCAACTTCATTAAAATGAAACCAGCCTTTGCATACACTGAGTATATCAGCATAGCACGTGAAACTTTCTCAGGAGTTTCCAAGGACTCTCTCTGGGTACAAGTGATATCATAGGCAGATGCATAAGTTTCTGATATACACATCTCAGGAGTCTCCACTCTTGTCTTATGTACATGAATTTGTTTTGTGCTTCAAAGCCAGTCCAGACTCAAAGCACCACAGGAGTGTATGCAGAGCAGGGTTTCCACTAGTTCAGGTCCCCACTTGCTGGCTGTTTGTCCTCAGGACACCTCTTTCTCCTCTTCTGGGCCTCCATATTCTATTCTGTCTCCCAATTTGAAATACAAAAGTATGCTCCACAGAGTTGTTTGGGAAATCAATTGCTATGAATAAATAAAGGAAGAATGAACCTGTTTGATGATTGGTAGCCAAAAAAGTGCCAATAGCAGGCCCTTTGGTGTGCCAGAGTCATTAACTCACCGTGCTAGCTGAGCAAATCACTTGCCCTTTTTGGGCAGCATTGCCTCGTCTACCCCACCTCCATCCCTAAGGCATGACTGATCTACCTGAGACTTGTTCAGTGATGCCTGGGGTCTGACAATTTGCCTCAGGGAAAATAAGAGCTGTCACTGGGGTTTAGTGCCGGGCCTCCTTTGAGAATCTGGCAGGATTTCCTGGGGCACCCCACCACATCCTGGCCTCAATTGGCAGGTGTCTCACCCCAAATGGGTGTAGCAAGACAACCAGGGCAGCCTGCCTTGTGACCCTTCCATTCCTTGTTCACTGCTCAGTCCTGCTGTCCATTTCTGTTTCCTGCACAGAGAGGGCTGGACCAATACATCTGTCTCCTAGGGCACCAAGTAAAGTCAAAACCTACACAGCCATGGTGGTAACCTGGGATCCAGCCATTTTATGCCTAACTCACAGCCTGAGTATAAAACTCCTGCTGAGAGAATGACTTGGGGTCCTTCTGGGCATGTCAATCCATATCTCATGGGCTGCAGGAGGCCACAGATAGCTATGAGTGTAGTTAAAACTTACTTCAAACATAACTCTTTTTTCTTGATTGCATGGTTTTTTAGCATAATTATAGGCATTTCTTTACACAATGCCTTATAACGTGGGAAGCATTTAACATGTCTAGTCCAATATGGCTCAAGCCTGTTGTTTTGAACACATTTTTTTTGAAGGAAATTTTCTCAGGAGTTTAGTATACAAAGAAGATCAAGGCAAGTTGCTGTTGACTTCTCATCTCACATGGAGATTTGTGAAATGTAGGTCCAATTATAGGAGAAGGAGCCAGAGAGACGTTCAGGGAGATGCTAGCATGTGCACAGGAATCTGAGACCCAACACTAGAAGTGCTGTGATTTCTTCACAACATCACATTTCCAAACAAAAGTTCTTTTTGCTTCTCATTCATGCATGTGACTCACTGTTACTCACAAACTTACCATCAAGATAGAAATCTGAGATCTGCTCAATGTAATATGCACAGATCATGGCCCCATCCTTATGAGTCAGCCTGGCTAGGATCTCAGGTCAAGTAGGACTCAGACAGATGTTCTCTCACAAGAGTCCAGGACAACCATCACAAGAGACTGCTCTGGGTGCTGCCTCAAGCTGGACTCTGACTCTAAGCTGTTAACTGAGTGTTGGGTCATGACTGTCCCCTTGTTGACTGATTTCTTTATTGTTTTCTCTCTCAGCCCAAGAATATATTCCTCAAGGGTATCAGAAGCAGATGAAAACAAAAGCCACAGTGTGCCAGCCAGCCAGAGTCACTTGCAGTTCTTGGCCATCTTTAGCAATTAGTGCTGAGAAATTCTCTAGTTTGAAGTGTTTGACAACTTCTGTGATGTAGAATGTCATGCTATGACCTAGTATTGATTGTAAGCCTCCCCTGGATTGTAAGCCCAGTGGACCTCCAAGCAGTACCAGCTAGCACTGGGCAGCTGAAACAGCCTAAAAAAGTGACAAAAATTCATTAGCATATATTTATTATACAGTGTGATTGGTTCATACTGCATCCATTGAAGTATATCAAGTGCTTTGATGCTTTGACTATATTTACTTCTATTACCCTCTCCTTTCCTTTCATTTCTCCAATTATAGTCCCCTCTACCTTCATGGCCTACATATATATATATATATATATATATATATATATATATATATATGCACATGTGTGGGTATACATGTGTAGGTATGTGTTGTGAGGGGGAAGAGAGACAACACATACACACACAGAGTGAGAGAGAGAAAAAGAGATAGATAGATAGGGAGAGAGAGAGAGAGACTGAGAAAGAGATCTAGATTCCACACAAGAAGAAAATTGTAATATTTGTCTTTCTGAGTCTGGCTTATTTTGCTAATATCCTAATCTCAAGTTGCATTTTCCAAATATAGCATAATCTCATTCATCTTTACAGCTGAATAAAACTGTAGGTTGTGTGGATGAATGGACGTACACAGCATGTTCTTCACTGTTCTGTTGACAAACATCTAGGCTTGTTCCTTGTTGTCTTGACCATTGTGTATACTCCTGCGGTAAACATGGATATGCAGATATCCATGTTATTTGCTGACTTGGAGTCCTTGGGCCCACTCTCAGGTATAGTTACACTTTTATCTTTTTGAGGATGCTCTATATTGATATACATATCAGTTGGACAGTTTTATATTCCCACCAATGAATGAACAAACCTTCCTCCTAACTATCAATCTATATGGAAGCCCTCCTGCCTGCAGACATACTCCTTAGTTTTCAAAGGAAAAGAGACACTGGGCTCAATGAGCAGCCACTGTATGGAAGGACTCCATTATGCTTAAAATACCCAGAGAGTTCAAGTGACAAATGAGGAACCTAAGTCAGGGAAGGGGTCAACTTTTAGGGCATACTGTAGCTCACTCTTGACTCTAACTCTGTCAGTCATGTTGATCCCAGAAGAGGAGCATGCCAGTGATTTATGAACTTGGTTTGCTTGAGATACTCTGCAGAAGGAGTGGAAGCCTGCTGTGTCTGCTGTGTCTGACCACAGGGAAACCAATTCCCACTGCACAGTGCCTTACCAGAGATCTGGTTCTTGGACTCAGAGTACTATAGACTCTGTTGTGAAATCATCTGAAGGGTGACTACAATTCTGTCATGAAGATGAGTTAGACTAGTTTCCCCTGAATTTTACTTTCCACTCATTACATCTTTAGCACCCATAGTGGGCCAGCTGAAACCGGTGGTGGGCAAGCCACTATCCTTCCTTGATAGACCATCTGCTACTTCATAAAAAGTAGGCAGACCAGATGGAGGACACTCTGTGCTCATCACAGGCTGAGACGGATGCTTATGAGTTTCAGAGGCCTAACCCACAGCAAGACTGGTTATGGGCAAGAGTGAACATACACAGAGGACTTCTGATGTCTCTGTATTCAAAATACTATCTCCCTTGACCTTCACAAATCCATGTGGCATGTGATGTTTAATTCAGACTTTTGTCATTTTTCAGGAAACTGAGACAAGAGAAATTGCTCAACTTATCTTGTACTGGAGAGCTACTCAGAAGTAGGGGCAGGCAGTGAACCCAGACCTCTACCTCCAAAGCTGGCTGCCACCTCAGATACCCTTGAGCATTACCAAATGGCAGTGTGTGGCCTGAAGCAATACCACTCCAGGACAACTTTCTCAGGATAAATACAAGTACTCTCAATTAAAACAGAAAGGATGATCCTTCATATCTGGTGCCTAATACATGCACAATAATTAGGTGTAATAAGTAAAGATGTAAATTCTGCTAGGAATGTAAAATTCTTGGTCTGGTATGAAAGATATCTGCTTTTAGGGTAGGGGAACCCTAGCCAGAAGAATTGTCACATTCCTTTGAGACTCTCTGAGTCTTTTCCACTTCATCTGCCCACCACATATACCCAGCCTTCTAGCATGGCCCAAAGCTGTCTGCTGCTTAGAGAACTGAGACTCCCCATGGCTAACAACAGAAGTAAGACACTATGTCCTTGATACCAGGTGTATAGCTGTAGTTACTGTATGTATGGAGTTACTGTAGTCAAATATGCTCCTTCCTGAATCACTCTGGGATGGGAGGAAGTGGTTGGGACATGATGTACTTAATTCCGTTTCAGAAGCTTGGGGTGAGAGAGGAAGGAAGTTGGCCCCATAGTATGACTCCAGTATGTGTGTACTGAGGGAACAGATATATAGATGAAAGGATGGGTGAGTGAATGGATGGATATACTGGTAGGTGGATGGGTGGATGATACTGTAGGTAGATTGACATATGAGTGGATGGATGAATTGGTGGGTAGAGGGATGGATAGAAGGAAGGAACGAATGAACAAATGAAGAAAAGAGGGAAGGAAGGAAAGAGGAAAGGAAAGATGGATGGATGGATGGATGGATGGATGGATGGATGGATGGAAAGATGGGTGGGTGGGTGGGTTGGTAGATGATAGATGGATGGACAGACAGACACTTATAACAAGAGGTACCCATATGTCTACCCCTCAGGTGACTAACAAGTGGTTTGGTCTGATTTGCTGAAGATTCTTAATGAGACTTTTCTATCCAAGTTCATGGCAGAACTGTAGTAAATAAGTTCCTACTTAATAGGAAATAAGACATTACCACTCAACCATCTCTATGAGTCTATAAGCTAGAGGAAGGTGGTCTGAAATAAGTTACTTAGGAATTTAAGGACATTATGTCATCTGCAGCTTCCCCAGCCCAGAGACACAGAGAGGTTTCTCTCTGTTAGGAACAAGTTCCATTTGTTGAGATAGACACCTACTGATGAATCTTCCTTCTGTCCAGAGGAGCAACAGCAGAAATTTGTCTTTAGAAAAGAAAGAAGGAGCCCCATGTCTTTGCTTTATAGTTTGACCTTACCATATTTACCATATTTATGGCTAGACATTTTCTGCTGGAAATATCTGTATAATTAGGCAGGCTTCACCTGGCTAGGAATGGTATTAAAACGGCCACTTAGCTACATGCTGCATATAATGTGCACGTCTTATAAACATCACAGAAATTGAGCTTCTTCTGACAAAAGAAAAAAGAAGCAGAATTTCAGAGAAGCAACAGAATTTGCCCAGAGGCACATAGTCCTTTGGTGACAAACCTGAAATGCCTTCCTAGGCACTCTAATCCTAAATCTGTTTAAAACGGAGATATCCAAGTAGATTTCAGTGTGGCTGTCCCACAAATTATCACTACACTTCTAGAGTGTGCTAAGGATCTTGAATAGCATCCTATAACTGGAAAATACGTTCCAACAGAACTTGCTAGAACTCCCATGCCTCCCACTGCAACACAGCTCAGTTGAATAGCCTTGCAACTCAGCATCTTCTAGCAACCCTCAAAAGGACAATCTGCAGACCATGGGATGTGAAATACAAAAGCACCACTGTCAACAAAACCTTTGTCTGTAGTCCTTTGCACACACCAAGACTCTTCCTTCTCCAATGAAGGCGCTTAGAGCTCTTAGTTGCTTGCATCTCCCAACAAGCTAGATGACTCGAACACCTCAGTTAAACATTCTGAGCTTCCTTTTTCACTAGTCAAAAGCAAAGAACAACTGTAGACTTGACAGTGCTGTTCTGAAGTTTGACTGAAAGTAACTTATTATTATATGTATCACAGTCACTCTGCACAGCAGATATCTATCTGTTAAGATTCCATTCAGAGCCCCCCAGGCAGGCCGCTCTGAAGGTTCAGCCCAGATTATGCTGATACCAGTTTCTCTCAATATGCAGGTACGGTACCCACTTAATATGCACCATGGCACATTGCCATGAATTCTGAATTTCCAACATTTCTTTCATTTATAACATTTCACGATTTCAGAATTTATATGCATAGAATGTTGGTATTCTCTTTAGCCCTCTGTCTCCCATCTGCCTACTTCCTGTTTAGATAATTGTCAATTATCTGTATCCCTTGCCCAGGAAGATTCTAACTACCAGCCTCCGAATGGCTCTGCTAGTGCCATCCAAGGCCCTCTGCACTTTTAGACATATGTCTGGCTGACAGCCCTCACTGGGCACCTACTGTGTGCCTGGGTCTATGTTGGTCATGTGCATATGCTACCTTAGTTCATCTAAGGAACCTCTGGGTGACATAGGCAGCATTGTTTCCATTCCATAGATAAGAGCACAGAGGTCTACAGTAGTTTAAATGACTTGCTCCAGGTGACTTGCTCAAGGCGACATAGCTGTCACATCCTAGCTGTCTCTTGTGTCAGATTGCCCCTGGCAGGAAAACAGGCTGCCCACCACCCCTGGTCCAGCACTGTTTCCTTTATATGGACTTTCTCAGCATCCTTTGAGCATTCACAGTGCTGAGGCAGTTCTTCACCAGGACTATTCCCTGCTCAATTTCAGGGGTCCCTCGCTGGCTCCCCCAAAGCCCAGTCTTAACAGCTGTATCTCCAGAGGGCTCCTAAAGTCTCTCCTGTCCCTGTCCCAGCCACAGTTCCATAAATACCTTCAGATGCAGAACATGGTCTCTCCTGAGAGAGGGTCAATGGATCACCAGCTCTCCATCAGCTGCTGCTGCTCCAGGTTGAGTGGGTCACACAGGCTCTGGAGGGAGTGCAGGCAAAGCCCATGTTATCAAGCAGACTGTAGAGCTGTAGTTGCTAAAGGGCCTCACACTTCCTCTGCTGAAACAAGGAAGGCAAAGGCAAGGGGCTGGTAGGAGGGCAGGTTCCTGTTTTCACTAACCCGCAAAGCAGACTTCTCTCTGCAAGGACGATGGGGAAGAGAAGGGATGTGTTAATTCCTTTGCAGAGCACTTGAGAATGTAGCCAGCTTGGTTGTAAATGGCCAGGGCTTATAGAAACACACTTTTTTCCCTCTCTCTTTCTAATTAAAAGGCAGATGAAGCTGTGAATTTGCTCATTTAATCCCCAGAGCCTACTGGGCCCAAGGAGGCTGAGGATAGCTCACTGCAGCTTTTCTTTCCAGAGTTTCTTCATTTTTAGAGCTCTCTTGAGTCACTACAGAAAGGACCCAGAGTAGTCTCTGGAGCTGTGCTCTGCTAAAGGCCAGTTTCAGTTGCCAGGGACCGAAGACAGGGACAGCTACTCCTATGCATAGCAGAGCTTTCCCGGCAGCGTGCCTGAGCACAGAACCTGCCTCCATGAGGCACTGCTAGAAGAAATGAAAAAGGCTCTTTAGACAGAGCTTAACAGACAAAGAGGGAGTGGTGCCAGATTGGGGCAAGGTGTGATCCTGGAGGGAGCCCAGATTTAAGGAGAAAGTACCAGAAGCAACCAGGTTGCCCTGAAGAAGTCATTTTAACTGGAGCCCTCCATGTTCTCATCTGTCAAATGGAGAGACACCCAGGCCCACACAGATGATTGTCACAAGGTGGCCAGTGTTCTACGACACAATGATGATAGACAGCTATATGGAAGAAGGCTCTAGGGAATATGTGTGCTGACTTATATTTAAGGGAGTATCATTCTAAAACAGTTCACTAAAACAAAGCTATTCAAGAGGAAGGGGGAGGGAGAGTGCAGTTAGGCAACTTCCATGAGGACTCAGATGACAGTGGATGTGCACACACTACTCTCTTTCAAATTTTCCCATGGTGTGAAATTAAAATATGAAGTGACTTTATATAATATGTTGTTATATATGCAGTAAATATCATTTCATAATGTGCGAGTCTGCAGCAAGGAAACCTATGGCCGTGCTGCTGTGTGGGAGAGAAGCCTATTTCTAATGAGAAAAAGACAGACAATAGTGCCCACAAGCTGCTCTCTGCCATTCCCATTTCCAAAGTTGAAAACCCCTCAGAGAGTTCTGTGATTTCCCACAGTCAACAGCTGGCCTCCACAGAGCCAGAGCAGAGTCTGGGGCCTGTGACCCAAGGACCCCACCCAACGAGTCCAATGCAGAAACTCAAGAGAGTCATTTAGAAACCTTGCTGGGTGTCCTTTGCAAATATAAATTACAAGCAGTGGGGCAGCATCTAAATTTAGTACTTGTTGTGTACTAGACAGATTCAGCTGGCTTGTGAAAAGCCAGCTCTGTGCAGAGCATGCTGGGAAGGTACAGGCAGATGGTTTAAGAACTTTGTAGAAGTGGCCTCAGTGAGGAAGAGCAAGCAAGTGTAATCAGCTGAAGTGGGGCTTTCCCCACATGCACCGAGGAGTGACAGAGCTCTAGAGGGAGGGACATTCAGAGAGACAGGAGTGGGGGGGACAACTTTTTAGCACCAATGCAGTACCCTTCCTGCTTGAATGAATTCATTCCTATCACTGGCATTTCTTCATTTAACATGGCTGGCTCATCCAGTCACTGTGATTCAACCAAGATATTAAACCAATGGTGTCCCGCCCTCCTTGAGCCTTGCTTATCAGAGCCATTGGGTAGAGACCTAGAGGGCAGCCCACATTTATGGTGCTGCTCTAAAGGAGATGCAGTGAGTACTGGGGCAGAGGTCCACAGACAGTGGTGGTTGGGGACAAGGTATATGTGGGGGGTCATTGAGTTGTTACTTTAGGTGTCAGATAGGCTCAGAACAAGCCAGGGTGAGAGGTTCACATAGAAGAAACTACTGTTGTGAATATGGAAGTCTGAGGAATGTCAGTGGCAGAGAGAGAGAAGCAATGAGTAGAATCCCCGTCTTGAACTCAGACTCCACAGGGTCAAAGCCTGTGGGAGGACAGAGGTCCTTCAGAGGAAAACCATGTTAATTTGCCTCAAAGGCCTCTTCTTCTCCTCTGGAAGTGCCCAGAATGCCCTTCTGTGGTCTATCTTCCCCCACTGTACCTCAGCAGTAATCCACCGTCCTCCCCTAATCCACTGACTATGAGAACACTGTCATTTATTCAGGCATGCGTTTTGAGATTCATTCACTCCTTCACCAGCCTGCTGTAGCACTCCATATGTGCCAGGCACTGTGTGTGCTCAGCACCGTGTACTAGCAACATGAGGCCATGTCTACAAGGGGACACCCAGTAAAATGTTCTTTCCAGTTGCCCAGATCCAGCACAAAATGGGTCATCACTCCCTGATGCTGAACACTAGGTGGGACTGCAAACTTCTATGCCCATTCAGAGTAGACAGCAAGATGACATAGCTAGATCCACTCATCTTCATCCTTGAGGAGTTTATAATCTAGTAAAGAAGACAGGTGCATCTGCTAAAATCCATAGTCTAAAAGCAGATGTAAAAAGGGCGGGAGCTGGAGAACAACCCAGAAGACTCCTGGGCTCCAGCTCTACAGTGCACTGAGATTTAGCAGAATAAGGCTATTCTACAGTGCAGGTTCCTTCAAGGTCTTTAATGCCTGGAGTCAACACAGAAGCTAAAGGTAGGTAGGTGTCGGCTTTCCAGGAGCCTCAAGTGTGTGTGGTCAGCCAGTCTGAGCTATATTAGCAAATGACAACTGCCTCTCAAGAGGTCATAATTTAGGTCCACAAAGGCACTCAAGCCATCTGTGTCAGGTTTCCAGAGGGCTTTGCAAATTAATTAGCCATCAGTTCCACAGATAAACTGCCACAGGGAGAAGGCAAGCTGTTAGCCATGAGTGAGCCAAGGATCACTTCAGTGAAGTGAGGCGGTGTGGTTTCTACCTTTGCTATAAGGGGACAAGATCCCCTGTCATGGGTCAGCTGTCACAATCCCCAGCTGGAGCTGGCAGCCTTCTAACTGGAACAATTCAAAGCTCATTTCTTTGGATTCAGTTCTCCTGGAGGCTTTGGGCTCAGCAAGAGATATGCTGTAAAGCAATTTGGTGTTTCCTGGCAGGCATGTGAGACTATCAGTAGGTCCCAAGTCTGGAAAGTTCAGGGTTTATTTTTCCTTCTTTCCACATAAATGTTGAGAAATATAGTTGATGAGGAATCCAAGCTTAAGAGCCAGGTAGCGTCCATTCAGTAAAAAGAATTAGGTACTAGTGTACTAGGTTAGGCAGTTCAAAAGCACTTAGATGCCTTTTCTACCTGTGGGGACATCCTTCCTCCTGCAGATGTATAGTCCTCCTGTGCTACCCAGAGCTCACCTGTTCCCTGTAGATCTCAGAGCTCCCCTAACTCCCTCTTTGACACTCTCAGGAGCTGTATTTGCAACACAGGCATCAACAGATGGAGTCCAGATAGCTAAAGGCAGGGCTATATGACCTTGTGGAGACTTCTAAGACTCTCACAGAGCATAATATAATATTTCTTGCTCGTGAGGACTCATGGGGAAGTATACATAAATTTACTAGTGTGCTATGAAAATATCAAAGACCCTTTTATGTGGATCCTTGGACAAACCAAATTGGGTCTGATATGTGGACACTGAAGGCAGTGAGTCTAACATAGCCACTGAACCTACCCTGAAGAGGTGGCCCACAAGTATCCATTGAATAAATGCAGGAAAAAGACTGTGGCTGGGGAACAAGAGCATTTGTATTTATTTCCTCTTAGCCTGTCTTTCTCATGTGGGACGGGTAGGCAGTTCTATGTCTCAGGAGGTGCTAGTTCTGCTTTGGGATTGACTTCGTGTTAGAGAAGTGGCCTGTGGGGAGATCTGAAAACCATTTCCAAACCTGTGTGTGTCATCAGGCACTGTCTTTGCAGGAAGACTCCTGTGACTTTAGTTCCTCAGCAAAAGAAAAAAAGTAGAAGTTCATCCCTATGGCCCACTCTGCTCAGGAGGGTTGCAGAAGTACCCTGACTCACTAGAATCCTGTCCTGTCCTTGCTCAATTAAACTCACTAATGTGCCTCCAGGGCTTGTGTGGTTCTCAGCTCCACATGAGTGATTTACTAACTTCTAAATGTGTTAGCCTAAAAGCCACCATCTTTCCTAGATCGGACTCAGACATTTATCTGTTGAAATCGTTGTGATGGAGCCTCTGTGGGGTAGTTCAGGGCAAAGCTATGGAGAGACAGGGCTGCCACTTGATCAACCCTCTAGAGCTAACCTTGAGTCGAAGAGGGGACAGGAGAAAAGCAGAATATCTCAGCATGATGGGGGCTCTGGTGTAGAGGGTTATGAGGAGAAACAGCTGGCAAGGCTTTGGTGATCAAGGCTAACCAGGGGTTGATGTTTTCAGGAGACCCTGAAAAGCTGGAGAATTTGATACAGCTAGACATCTGAGGGTCTCATGGGATGTTTGCTCTGCACCTCTTTATCAAATCCTGTTTTTGTAGGATGACTACATCTTTGTCTTGTCTGGAGCTGAAAATGATGGCAGTACTGGCCACTGACAGTTACCTTTGCTCTTTGACTCATTCTCTGTCCTGCTCAAATCTACTAGAACAGGCTAATGAGTAAGCCCGTCTGTGTCCCCTTCTTCCAATAATGTTCCTATTCCTATAGTCCTGGGCATTCCATGAATACTCAACCAGGGTCTTGTGGATTATGGCATGTGGCATTAGGAAGGATGAAGGATGGTAGCCATGATGGTGGTGTCTGTCTGAAGCCCAACAGTTGCCATAGCAATCTGTACCTATCCAAGGTCAAATGGTTTGCTGACTTGCCTGCTACTATCAACAGAGCAGAACCCCTGGATGAGGGTATCCTCCTGGCTCCCATCTTTTCCCCAGTGTCTCTTTAACTTTTGATTAGTCACTCCTAACTCTGGATCATGTACCTAAAGCAAAAAGCTGGAAGTGATTTATCAGGATACTCATAGTCATAAACTGTTTCCATAGCTAACTCAGCAAATATGTACGTGTATATAAATAAGCTAAAAAAGTGACATTTCTTAAATAATATCGATAGATGCATACTCCAGACCCTTCACACTGTCTGTGGGTATCCTATTTGGAAGATGAATACTGACAGATACCAAAGAGGAAATGGATTGTTTCTAAGCAGGAGTCTTGAAAATGTTTTTGAAATCTTAAGAACAAGGCTATTAGGACGTCTTCCCATGAGAAGGGCATTCATGGTAAGGGAATGCTGGGGGTTGTTGGGCCTCACAGACAGCATTTTTTAAGCGTGTCTAATAAGACCAGTTTCCAGCTCTGTAGTCCTGACTTGCAGACACCATCAGTTCCAAGAGGCAGGGACAGTAAGCAGTCAGTGTGATACAGTGTCCGTGTAGAACAAGTCGATGCTCACAGGGAGGAAGGGGCTGAGAAGATTGAGGGAATGAGTTTCAAAAAGAGAGAAAAGAAGCTGCCTTCCCCCAGATCTCTAAAGACCTTAAGGCCTTAATCATGTTCTGCTACTCTGGATTCCCTGGGGCATCTTTGTGCAGAAGTTTCTGGAATTAGCCCCATAATAGAGTGACTCCCAGCAGCAACAAAGACCTGTACTGGGATCTCGAAGCAGCTGGCTGCCTGGCTGGTGATAAGGCCACTGTGCTCAGCTTCCTGAGACTGTCCCAGGAAGACCTTGGCATCATTCTGCCCCAGTACCCTCATCTCATGAGTAACCATGCCAAAGTAACTGGACAGACACCTCTGGGTGTTTCAAACAGTACAAAATGAGACTCAGATCCATAGAAGGATTATTATCAAACTTACAGAAATCCCACCTCATGCTCTCCTAGGATATCTGATGTTCCACTTCCGCATGACAAGATTTTATAGTCAGAAGAAAAGAAAGGTCGAAGCTGACTTTGATATTATTTAAGTCACTGACACCCAGGCAGAACCAGCTGGATAGGTGTAAAATTATCAGTCAGGGTCAGCTCAGTATGCACTGATCCATGACTAATTGCAACAGCAGTGGGAGACCGTGGAAATAGCCCCGGTTGAGATGAAACTCTAATGCTAATCACCTCTGTTAGACTAGAGCAGTGCTTCTCAACCTAACACGTGTGACCTGTTTATACAGTTCTTCATGCTGTGGTGGCCCCCAGCCATATAATTATTTTTGTTGACACCTCATAACTGTAATCGTGCTACTGTTATGAATCATAATGTAAATATCTGTTCCTTTTAGTCTTAACACAGACTTAGTCTTGGTCTTAGGCAATCCCTATGAAAGAGTCATTTAACCCCAAAGGGATCACAACCTATAGGTTAAGAATCATTGGACTAGAGAATTGTCCACCATTTTAAAATTATAGTTTGAGCATCAATAGGAATATCAATAGTAGACGTCTATATGGAGAATTTTTATAGATTACATCTTTTCATACCTGTGATTTCATTTGATTTTCACAAGAATTCTGAGTTATTGCTTAGATTATCTGAAAATGCTGGTACTATTTACAGGAAACTTGGTATTCATAAGCCCTTTCATGATGCCTTAAAATTTTTCTTCTAACAAATATATAAGTAAGGTATTTTTCTTACCCTTACTTTAAGTGCTAGCCCCCAAAAAATCCTGAAGCCTCATCAGTGAGGATTAGACTTGAATTTTAGCTGATGGCCTCATAGGCCATGCTCTCGATGCTTCTCTAGTGACATTGTTATATACCCATTTAACAGATGAAGAAACTAATAAACAAAGAAAGAAATTGCCGTGTTATGAGAAGGTTTTTAAAAGAGCCTCCAACCTGAAAGTCCATTTTCCAATTAATCTTCCTATATCTCTTCAAAATAACAATAATTTATACTTGCTTTCATCTGACAGATTTGAATGTCATGATAGGAAATAAATTTCAAGGATAGAGTAAACATGGAGGTGCAAAATTATGTATGTTCTTCTTGTAGAATCCATCATAGCCTTAGCAAGAGACCACACGCCTGCCCAGGGTAGCATTTGAAGTAAGACTCTGCTTGAGTGGGGAGCTCGGAGACTCTCAGTGCCCTCATCCTGGTGGGAGCTGGGCTCAGACCATGAAATGAGGAAGTGAGCTCTGCCAGGGAAGTGCCAAGCCCATCTGAACACACAGACTATGGGGACAGATGTCTCAAACAGGCACAGGAAGCTAGAACCACAGGCTACAATTCAATGGCTCAACAGACAGCCGCAGGAATAAAGAGACAGTCTCCCTCAGTCATTCATTCTGTCTCCTGTAGCGTGTAGATATCCCTGTTAGAGGAGGGCATCTTCTCTACCCACTCTAGGTAACCTCTGCCTTTCTGTCCAGCATTACCTCCAGTCTGTTGGATAGGTCATTAAAGTTGTGAACAGTTCCAACAGGCTCCAGCTGGTTCTTCTATATTCCCAAGGCCTATTGTCCCATCAGACCATGCTCCACACATATACTTCCTAGGGCAGAAAAGGTTTTGTATCTTGAGTCATAGTCTTCTTGTTAAGAGACAGACAAGCAAATCTCAGATCCCAACTGTAAAACTAAGAAAATGTACATCTCCTACACAGCTACCCATAAGTGGCATGTGGCTAGGCCTTCCTAGAAAAGTATTAAAAACTGAACAATGACAGAAAGTGTTGAATCACAGTTTAGCTTCCCCCTTGCCACCCAGAGATCCAGCAGTCTCAGGGATGGATAGCTAGACTCAGAAATGAATGACAGGAAGAAGCAAGAAGGATACTTTGAAATTCTTGCTCTGAAGTCAGCTGTGAAGAGCTGTATAGGACCATGTGTGTGGAGAAAGTGTTCTTTGGCAGCAGTGGAGGCAGGTCCTGGGGCTGTACTTTAAGTCTTCTTAATGATGGGGTACACATCCCACCTCAGCTGTCAGTAAGGTGGCATTTTTCAAGTGTGACACCTTGGTCTGGGAAGTCAGTAATTTTTAACTGCCATGCACTTAAATGGATTCTGACAGTCAGTAGGTGATGGAGCCAATTAAACATGACATGTTTAACAGATGGCAACGGGTGTTTTGTCAAGTCTTTGAGATGTGGAGGAATAAATGCAAATCCCATTCCGGAGGGGTAAAGCCCACACTGATCGTGTCAACTTCCACACAAAACAAATGTCCAGGAAGGGGTCACTGGGGTCTTTGAGGTTTTTATTGGAGCCTGTCCCCTCACCCAGACCCTGCTCCTATGAGTTTTTGTCCCACCTCACCACTTGTTTCCCTGTGAAGTGGCCTTCAGTGGCCTTAGGCATACCATTTACTTGTGGCTTTATTCATGTGACAAGTGCAAATGACTGCTGTCCCAAGGCAAGGATCAGTTGCACTACAGTGTGGAATCAGCTTTTAAAATATGGCCTAAATGCTTTTCTGATTGCAACTGCAGTGACAGTCATGGAGACAATAAAACTGTTGAAATTATAAGGAGCTGGTGAAACTCTACAACAGGCCCTTTAGGAGTGGGTGAGGCTCTGGCAATTGGTAAAGTTGAAATAGCTATGCGATATTGGAGTAGGGGCAGGTAATAGGGTGAAGAATTGGAATAGACTGCTTAAGAATCTCACCTGAATTCTGCCAACTACTGGAGCAGTGCGTTGTCATGGAAAAGCACACTGGAATAAAAATACTTGGGTCTCAGCCTCTCCTGCTGGGTACCAAGAGCATCTTAGATGCTCTTCCTGCATCTATGGAAATTTTAGGGATGAAGTGGGGCATATACAGAAGAACATCAGAATAAATAGTATTTGCTTCTCTTCTAAGAAGGGTCTGGAGTATTTAGGAGAGGTTCCGTAGCTAATGGGTCCGTACTGAGCAGAATGCAGAGAGGTTGTAAACGTTTGCCAAGAGACTTCAGAGGACAGTGTTCTGTCCGTGTGTCCTTCCCAGTCTGTAGTCAAGAATCTTCTTTACAGAGCCCCACGTAAGTCTGGCCTCCGTCATGCACACCTGACTGACACAGGGGAAGAAAGATCCCATATCATCTCCCTGCTCCCTGAAAACCCTTGTAAGCCTCTTCCTTACTGGCTGCCACCTGTCAGCCACTCATAATGAGAAGAGAATTCATGAAGTGCTGTGATACGGTGAAGCTGCTCTTAGTGGGAGGCGGTAGATCATGGGGGAAGCTAAAGGCTTTTAAACTTGAACTGTTATTACAAGTCTCAAGATCTCATACATCTCACCTCCTCCTTCTGGACTGTGTTCTCCCAATCTGTAAAGTGGGTAGGGGTTGCTAATCTGCAGAGGTTTGTTGCTGAGATCACAGAATAAAAATGTATATAAATTAATGTCCTAGCTCTTAAGAGGCTGATTATGAAGGCTGAATGTCTTTTACTTTCCATGTGACTATATGCATATGTACACACATGTACATGTACACTTAGTGACCTTCAAATTCTACATACAAAAGTGCCCTTGGTTTTGGTTTGCCTCAGTTTCCACTCTGTTCCTGTTAGAAAGAGCACATTAGATCACTACCATCTGACAGGCAAAGGACACTGAGCAATAGTAAGCCACACCTTGACTCTTCCCACCCAAGTCCCATAGCCTAAGTAAAACCAAGAACACTGATTCCAAGAAAAGAAAAAGAAAAGAGAAGTGATCTATGACTTTGTAGGTTATAGTTTCAAGATGGAAGTTACATTAACTATTGTCAGTACTCATGTTTAAATTTTTCCAAAACTGAAGTGCTAAAGACTACAGTAAGACTCATGGTCCCAGGAATCAAGCAAAGAGACGACTCTGGGTTAAAGGCATATAAGAGAATGTTAACACAGACTTGGATAGGAACCATTTTTGAAAGTCTCTTTGCTATAGTTGCTAGGTCTGTCTCCAGGTTCTCCTTGCCTCTCAGAAGCATACTTCAATTCCAGTGTCCATGGAATTCAGTGACAGGCTCAGGCTTGGGTGCATTTCCAGGAAAAGAAAGACATGGAGCAGTGGACACACTCTCTGGCTCTGATCTCTACTCAGATTCCCTGGTCCACTCAGAAGCCTAGGCTCGGTTCCTGCCTCAGACGCTCCCTCTAGCTCCTCCAACTCCTCCAGCTCCTCCAGCTCCTCCAGCTCCTCCAGCTCCTCCAGCTCCTCCAGCTCCTCCAGCTCCATTAGCACTAAGAGTACCAAACAGA
Source organism: Grammomys surdaster (assembly GCF_004785775.1). NCBI lineage: Eukaryota > Metazoa > Chordata > Mammalia > Rodentia > Muridae > Grammomys > Grammomys surdaster. Next base: position 7,633,533 of record NW_021604669.1, on the reverse strand, counting down.
ATCCTGCCCTTTGCCTCAGTTCACTTCTGCCCTACATGTCTATAGGAAATGGGTGTTTTACATATGGCTCTAGGCCAGTGGTGGAAAAATCACTTCACTGCTCTGCCTTCAGTAGCCCATGTCCCTGAGGCACTCATAATCAGTCATTGCTCAAAGGCCTGCTGTGTGCTCAAGCCATTTCAGCATGACCATGTACAGATGTAGGCAGTGATATTCTTAAACACTTAAAATCTGTCCAAAATCCTGGAGGGCTTCTTGTAGCTATAGATGCCTGCCCTGCACCCTAGGGCCCGTTTGCTCATGGTGACTCCTCTCACCTGGCTGTCATTGACTTGTCTTCTGATCTTCTCAGCATCTTCTATGCAGAGTCCTCTCATCCTCCTAGAAAGCCCACTTATATCCCCATCCATTCTGTGTGTTGGCTCCCTCCTTTAACATATATGTAGCTCTTTTTAGAGATGCTGGGATCTTTAGACCCCAGATTTTTTTCTTCAACATTTCCAACCTATTGCCATCCTTGTCACTCCCCCATGAGTAGTCACCTGCCAGTCCAGTGTCCCTTTCTGCTCATTTTCTCAAAGTCCTCTGAAGTCCTGCCTCTCTGCAGAGTTCTACAAGCATACAGATGCCCTGCACCCCCTCCCTGGAGTTCTCCGTGCATAAGAATTCTAGCCTTTTTCCTGATCCCAATAGCGGAGGGTCACTCCGATGTGTAGACTGGTAAATCCAGTCTGCATTTTAAAAACCAGCCTGAGGACATAAGATTCTTTCCATAAAATTAGACTCAAAATACTTTTAGGTGGATCTTTCTTGAGTAGCAAATGATGCCTGAATTCACTGGAGCCCATAACTCAGCGGGAGCTGGCAGTGCTCCTCAGGGTGTTTCAGTGCTGTGGAGTCATATCTGCTTCCTCTCAGCAGGAAGCTGGATCACACATTGCATTGTGGGAAAGAAACCCATAGTTAATTCCATTCTTGATAATTAGCATTCACATTCACTTCGTCCTGATTACAGTAGAAGGATTTTTTTTTTTTTGCATCATTGTTTCGTATCTTCTTCAGAGCCATTGATCACAGGACCCTTCCATGCAAAATGGGAACTGACAAAATACCAGGCCTCACTGGAACCAAAACCTCAGTCTGTTTATAAGGCCAGGCCTGCATACTGGGTATTGGCCCTGCTTCTCAGGGTAGGGACCAAGGCCATAAACTAGCCTGCTAATGCATAGCAGCTAGAGTGTGGAGCTGTAGGTGACTGCCTGGGATGTACCTCATGCTTGTCCCTTCCCAGCTGTGAGTCATGGAGTGCACAGCTTCACTTCTGCCAACTTCCTGACACCTCTAGAATGAGGATCCATGGGCTATTCTGAATATGATATGCAGAAGTGTACCTAACTCTTCTGCTTTTTGTCTGTCTCTGAGCTGAGGCGGCCACAGCCCATGTAACCTGGCCACTGACTGGTGAGGGGGTAGGTGTGGGTTTCCCAGCTTTTCCTTCCCTGAGGAGTTTCTACCTCACAGCAAGGATACAAGTAAAGAAGAACTGAGGCACAGGAAGGAGATAGAGCAGACCTCTCGGGACTCTCTTCCTGCAAAAGAATATTGTTCTTCAAGGCAAGGGCAACAGGGCATGCCTGGGACAGCAAGATTGCCACACAGAAAAAAATGTGCCTCTGTTGCATTGTCAGATAATAACTTCTTCAAGGACGGTTGAGAGGGAGTCTTCTTGGGCACACTGAAGTCACAGTTTCTGAACAACACCATCAGAGTGACAGAGTTGGAATTCTGGTCTAGTCCCTTTCCTCTAAATTCAGGCTTTCCCCGCCAGGCTCTGATCATCAAGGACCACCAGCTGTAAGTCCTAATAAATGTCCCCCAATGAGGGGACAGCCTGTTTAACTGCTGATTTTCCACAACGAACAAGATTTCAGAAAGATTGATCACACCAAAAAGAAAGAGGAAAGTTCTCTAAGGTATCTTACAGTGTCAGTGAAGCCCACGCCTTTACCCACTTCCTCCGCATATCAAGAACCCCAGCTATTTATAGCTAGCAGAAATACTGAAAACATCAGAGGCCCACCCTGAAATCCTCATGTCCTCAGGCATTCCTGTAGGCTACTGGTTCTCAATCAGTGGGACCTTTGGGAGGAAGGGGGTGACAATCAAATGACCCTTTCACAGGAGTTGCCTAAAAACATCTGCATAACAGGTGTTTATATTACTATGCACAACAGTAGCAAAATTACAGTTATGAAGTAGCCATAAAAATAATTTTAGAGTTGGGGGTGACCACAACAAGAGGAGCTCTATTAAGGGGTTGCGACAGTAAGAAGGTTGAGAACCAGTGCTGTAGGAAGGTTGACAACCGTTGCTAGGGTTACTTGCCACCACCCCACCCCCACACCGCAGCACAGAAGACAGGGCTGAAGTGTGAATACCTCCAGTGTGAGTACAATTCTGTTCCAAGAACATACCAAGTGTTTTTTCAAAAACAGCTAGCCACTTGGTTGATTTATGTACAGAACTAAATCAAGGGTGTAAAACACACACTCAGGGTAAGTCACCCACTGTGCTTCATTATCATCTCTGCACTCCAGGCCCTGGCTGGCTGCACGTTTGACCTGTACCTCTGTTGATCCTCTTGAGGAGCCTAGCGGATCCTCTCTTGTTTGTAGACGCTGATGCCCAGAGGAGTGTATTTTGCACATCTTGCAGGAGGCACCAGCAGGCTGAGTTTGGTATACAAAACACAGACAAAACCTCCTTCTGCTGCCTCACACTATCTTGTGTCTGCAGCCCAGGCTCTCTGGCCTTATCTGTACCATTCAGAGATGATGGAAGCACTGATGATTGGTCATCAGGCTATATATAGCTACTAGGCTTTCAGTCCTCTTCCTCCCCCCCCTTCTGCCCACCCTGTGGTCTTTCCTGTTCCTCTGATGAGTTTCCCACTGTTTGCTTGGCCTCAGGCTCTGGTCACAGGTCCCTCTAAGGACAAAGAAGCAGACATCAATATGGTATAAGTATAAGACTCTCCCATCAGAAGCCTCTCGGGTATGTGTGAGAGTCTGCCTCACAGTGACTGAGTACTTGACCCTTGCACTTAGCTTTCTGGTGTACCTCTTATTAACAATGGGCTCCTCAGAGAAGTTGGCCACTTGTGCTAGAGAAATAATCCCAGGTGTCCCATCCTCATACTCATGCAAAGTAACCTGCAGAGGCTCAGTGACAGGATTGCTGAGTTCTAGGTGTGTCCTGTCTGGTTGTATGTCTGACCAGGCACCAACTTCTCTGTACCTTATATACCTCTGTGAAACCTGGAATGATGGTGTCTTCCAGGAGGCCTCTATTTTCACATTCAACTACATCTTAGAATCAGGAAACCTTGCTATTTAAGGAGCTCACACTAAGGAGAGGAGGTAGATATAGCTGTATCTTGCATAGTGCTTTTACCCGAAGCTTTTCCAGTCGGTATTCAGAACTATCACCGTTGACCTCAATATACTTCTTTACCTGCATAGATAGCATCCTTACTTCACAGATAAGGAAACCAAGTTTTGCACTGACCTGTTCAAGTTTACACAGCATACTGTTATGCATAAGTCAACCTTGACATTCATACATGTTGGATATCAAAGAATCCCATGTGTCTGCTTATGGAAGAAGCTGCAGGACTCTGCTAAGACCTGAGGGTCCTAAGCAGCAGCCAAAGGTGTATAGACTGTCAGCCCAACCCCTGCTCTTTCTTTTCCAGGGAGGCTCTGCACTGTCCCCAGCTGCAATTATCAGCCCAGATAGGGCCCAACAGCAAGCTGCAGCCTTGGCCAAGGAGGTTGGATGCCCTACCTCATCCATCCAGGAAGTGGTATCCTGCCTCCGCCAGAAGCCTGCCAACATTCTCAATGATGCTCAGACCAAGGTGGGCACTGGTATGCAGGTTGGGGAGAGACAGTGACAGTCTCTTGTCTTTACAAATGGAAGGCCAAGGCCTAACAAGGAGATGTGATGATCATCTCCACCAAGCTACACACTCAGTGCATGACCAACTAAAGATAAGTTTGTCTCCCGAGTCCCAGTCCTTACAGGAGCCACAGGCTACAAAGGAACATGCAAGGCTGCTGTTGAAAGACATGTTTCTCTGTCATTTGGATGTCTTATGTACACAGTGAAACCTCTAATGGAGACAGAGTTGAGAGATGAAATGAAATAGAACTTGAGAAGGGTCACACCCCATGCTAGGACCATAGAGGCACAAGATCAGATCACAGGCCCTTAGATCAACAGCTGGGCATCCATTTCTACCAGTAAAGACCTTGTTCTCAGCTTGAGTTTCTGGTTGCCTCTGACGTTGGTAAAGGAGGCTTGAGCAGGCTTGATCCTCATAATGAATCTGGACCCTAAGATGTGGATGAAGTCTTGTCCTTCTCTTCACCTATATGGGCTGTGCTGTTTAGTGTCACTTGCTATTGACACTGACTGTAAGCACTTCTTCTTCTTCCTGTTCCGCCTGGGAACCTCTTGTTGCTTCAGCCAAGGGACTCTGGGAGGGTTTCCTGGGGGCTAAGAATTGCTGAGGGAAGGGATATGCTGCCTAGCCACTATCACTGTCAAAGTGTGTCCTGGTTGCCTGTTGTCCTGTTCATTTGACCCTTGCTTTCCATTAGAGCCCAGCTGGAGTTAGAACCTGAGCATTTATATTTTAGATCCCACTAAGCAAAGCAATATAAAAGTCCTACAAAGACAGATTGTGAGGCAGTATGAGACAGAATTATGGGGCTCCCGAGGTAAAGAAGAACCAGGTTCCATCTTGCAGAGTTCCTTCCACAGGGGCTTTTCTGATCTCTGTCCCTCTTTGCTACAATTGTCAACTTCAGCTGCACAGCTGACACTGAAGTTGCAGTTTTCTTAAAGGAAACTAAACTGCACACAAGTCATGGCCTTCTTTCTCACCCTGCAGCTCCTGGCTGTGAGTGGCCCTTTCCACTACTGGGGCCCTGTGGTCGATGGCCAGTACCTACGTGAACTTCCATCCAGAAGGTTGAAGAGACCTCTGCCAGTTAAGGTGGATCTACTCATAGGAGGTTCTCAGGATGATGGGCTTATCAACAGGGCAAAGGCTGTGAAGGTAGGTAAACGGAAGAAGGGCAAGGCCTCTGCAGCCTTCTGCTGAAATACTAGGTCAGGAACTACTGACTATTTCTCTAGCTGACAGAGGACTGTGTACCAAGTTTATAGGAGCCTGAAGGTAGTCATGGGGGAAGTTGGGGTCAGAATTAAGATACTTACAAGAGATGACTAATACCCATGAATTGCAGCTGTGAATAAGTCACCACGAAGAGCTTAGCATAGAAGCTGAACAGTTCTCAGCCTCAGGGACACCTCACCATAAGCAAAAAGTGCAGCCCTTCCACAACATGTGTTAATTGTTGCAGGAAAAAAAGTGGGAAGAAATCCAGATGTCTGGTTGACTAAATTAAGATACACTCAACTGCTAAATATTATGAAGCTATTAAAACCGTGAGCCTGATCTCTCCGTGTGCTTGAGAGATGCTTGTGATAGGCTGCTAAGTTGAAAGCAAAAATGTAGAGACAAATGGAGTTGAGTTAGCACTCGTGTTTAAGAAGCAAGTATATGCATGCATGTAAACATATGTATTTGTGCATTTTTTCATGAGAGAATCATAGTGTGGACAGATACACCAAGTAGTTAACACTGATCTGCCTCAGTTGTAAAGCAGAATGGCTTAATCTCTGCTTCTGTTCTCTCCACAAACACGATAAGTCACATGGAATATAACCTGTTCCCTGCTGTCTGTGTGAGAACACATGTGGTCTTTGGGTAAGAGACACTGTCCTCATAACACTAGCTCTGGAAACATGCTGAATACTCATCCTATCTCTCAGTCATGAAAGGAGGAAGAGGTTCTATCAGACTCTCAGTTTACAGTTCATCTCAGACAGGGAACATGGAGAGGTGAGGGCCATGCTAGTAGGTGCTTCCTACACCACCTCTAGTAGTTGAAGTTCTGCCACCAGTGACAGAGGTAGCCTCCTGCTGGTAGATATGAGCTCAGTGCAGGTCCAATTCCTCAATTATCCTAGCAAAGCATAAGAAGACTGCTTGCCTATGTGGCTGCTGGGGGCTCGCCCTCCCTAGCACCATTTCAGTGGTGTTTTGGGAACTTTCTGTCATTGCCAACAGACTAGCAGACCAGGAATCCTTCCCCAGTGCAGTAGTATTTCAATTCTCCTTGAGTTATCCAAGGTGTAGGTAAAATTCCCTTTGTTCACTCATAAAGGAACATGGCGGCATATGGCAGGAGGCTCACTGTTAAACCAGCCCTGCTGGGATGGTCTGCATGCCCTGGAGGCCAGAACAGAGAAGCCAGGGCACATGTTCATGCCTTTCCAACCCCCACCCACTGGTAGCTAGGCCTTGGAACATTGCTCACTGGTCACCCATTTCTGTCTCTCTGGTCACCTGTCTCTGACTTGAGTTCTTGTGGACTCTCGTGTCTGCTGAGCATACCTGGTCACTGCTTGCCTAGAAGATGGAATGATAGAAGCAGTGTTTGATAGAACCCCAGAGCCCTGATCTCTATACCAGTCCCTGATGAGAGGGAGCATACACCTCTAGACTAGCTATCCATTCAGACTTTCCCCTGCTTGAGCCCAGACTGCTACCAGAGCCAACAGACTGCTGACCATTTTTACTTAGATGCCTATAGCTCCTCATCCTTAGTTCATAGGGAACTGCTGGGGCCACCCGTGTCCACACTCCAACTCACATACCCACTACAATCCTCCCAGGGCATGCCAGTTTTCAAGCTTAGCAATGGTGGCATGAGCATTCGTCTCACTTTCTCTCAATCTACAACCCTTCTATCAGCCAGTCGTCTCTCCAGGAGTCAGAGCTGTGTTCTGATCATGGGCCCCAGAGATCTGTTTAACAGAATCTGAATTTACTCCCTTTTATGTCCTCCCTGGTCACCTTGAATGGCCATAGCAATTTCATGTCTTCGATGTTCCTTAGCTAGGCTTAAGGGTGTAATGTGTGCTCTTTCCTCTCCTAGAACATGTGCTGTTTGTTCTCTCTCCTCAAGCTTCACAGGTCTTATTTTATTTGGGGTCATTCTTGAGACCATAAACCCAGAAAATCAGCATGTCTAGCTGAGCAGGGTACACAGCAGGAATATATAGTTGCACCTACTTGCTAGTGAAAGTGGACAAGTCAACTTATGGTGTTCCAGGTGTAGGGGTGGTTATGGTGGACATCACTGCCAATTGAATTTCTGCCCGCTAAGAGGTAATGGCCAGATCAGAACATAGATCATCAACAAGCCAAGCATGTAGGAATGGATATATGCATGCTATGTGGAGAGACGAGCCTCACAGCCCTGAAGACAAGAGGTAGGGTGAGGAGCGTTACCCACAGTGGCACTGCAGCTGGGTGACAAATGAGTGAGAACAGAACAGATCTCCTTCCTTGGCCTTCTGTCAGAAAAACAGGAGAAAGTCCTGGATGTCTTCTGACTGTAGTCTGAAGCATTTGCCTTCCCCAGAACCTGAGACTTAGTTTCTCTATCTGCAAATTGGGAGAATTTTCAAGGAGATCCTGCTGAATATGCCCAGAGAACACACATACTCCACTGTCAAGAAAACAGTTGGACCTGAATCAATGATAGATATTTGTATACTTAACTCATTAGTAAAATAGTTAACGGCCCTGGTACCAAGAAGAAATACAAAGAACTTAGAGCCACTGAATTGTCTGACCTCGGGCCAGTGTTCCAAATCACAGCAAAAGTGCACACAGACACTAAAACAGACACACGCATTTCTTCCTCATAGCAGCTACAGAAATGGCAGCTGGAGAAAAGCCCCCAAACACACACCATCCAGGGAAGGAATAGGTGCATCCTAACCCTCATTCAGACCTAAGGACTAACCATCCCCTCAGCACAGACCACCAAATACCCTTAGACCAACGAGGGTGGGTGGGAAGGACTTCATCAAATCCTAAAGACTCTTACCCCTGCCACCCAGGCCACCATGGTCCCCCCAAGGAGTCCTCATGACACCCAAAGACATACCTGCAGAGCATGGGGGCCACACAGATGCCTAGGAAGGGAGAAAGCCTCCGCTTGCTTAGAACGATCTTATTTCAGAAGTCGAAGCATTCTATTGAAATTCTTCACTGGTCTCTGAGATGAGGAGTTAGCCCCCTCCCTCCGCCTGACTGCTGAAGTTGACAGTCTGTCTGCATTAACCAAGATTAAATTTGCATTATCAAAAGCAGTTTTGTTCCAAGATTCACAGTTCTGCTTCCCCTCCAAGCATCTCTGAGGAAGACAAGAAAAATCCCAAAGCTTAGTATAGCTTTCTTGTGCCCTGGGCTTGGCTAGGAGTTGGCCTCATTCAAGAGCAGGTGCAGTGGGGGCCTGTGGAGGGGGGGTATGTCTGAGAGTTGGAAAGCTGCACCTGGCAGCCAAGTTGCTGGCATGAGCCCTGGTGCAGCAGTATCAAATCCTTGCTAGCAGCTCATAGTAAGAGGTGGGTACAGGAATTCTCTCTCTCTCTCTCTCTCTCTCTCTCTCTCTCTCTCTC
>NW_021604669.1:7615233-7624826 GCF_004785775.1 Grammomys surdaster | reverse complement strand
ACACACACACACACAGAGAGAGAGAGAGAGAGAGAGAGAGAGAGAGATTGATTCTTGGAAAGAGGTGCCACTGCCCCAAATTCTCAAGCAAGGTCTGACCCAGGAAGACAAGAATGGGAGAATGAATCTTGATTCCTAGTTTTGACCATGTGGTTTAGACAAATTGCTTAGCCAGTCAGAGCTGAGGGTATTATAGCTTCTAGGTAGCACAGTGAGCCCTGCCTGCCTTCTGCACATCTAAGAATGGAGACAGCTATCACCAGGGAGGGACTTTGTGGAGCTCCAGTTCACAGACGCCCTACCTAACATTCTGTCACCCTTCCATCCTGACTGAGACCCAGACCCTCAGAGCCTGACACTCCATGTCTCCTCATCTAGTGCTTTGGAGGCTCTCACTAGCTAAGACAGGTGGACTCACTACCCCCAAAATATTAAGGACATATTTTATGACTGTTGACATAGAGGGCCAGTCAAGCTAGAATCACTAGTATATTGTCATCATAGCATCATCATCATATTTTCTCTTGTAATTTTAAAAAGAAAATAAAAAAGAGGGGTCTTTTGTGTATTTCTAAACATGTGATAGACACTTGACGCTAATTCTGCCATATTTGATAAAAGGTTGGCCGTTGTCTCGTAGCTCTGAAGTAATTAATGAACAGTGGTTCCTGTGTGACTTATGTAAGCACCCCCCAGGGTTTTATTAAACACCCGGTTGCTGAGGTCTTCTAGGCTTTGGGAGAAAGTTCTGAGCTCCTGACTGGAAGAGCTCACTCAGATAAGAAACAATGATGCATAATCAATTGTACTAAGGGTTTCAGGTCTTGAGAGGAGCCCTAGGGAAAGCAGAGCCAGAGGGCTGCAAAGGAAGTAGGAGAAAGTGAGACACACTTTAGGAGTGGACAATGACAGACTAACAGAGGGGTCTTTTGGGTTGAGACCTGCATGGGAGACAGAGACACGCACAGAATACGGACATCTGGGAATAAAGGGGAGATTGATATAGAAGCCAGAATGGGAATGGCTGTCTGCCAGACAAGGGAGGTTGTGTCCTGGGAACCTGGAGAGAAGTAGAGGGAGCAGAGAAGGAACAGGGAGGGAGACAGAGGGAGAGGGGGAGAAAAAGAGAGAGACTGAGAGAGAGAGAGAGAGAGAGAGAGAGAGAGACAGAGACAGAGACAGAGACAGAGACAGAGAGACAGAGAGACAGAGAGACAGAGAGACAGAGAGAGAGACAGAGACAGAGACATAGAGAGAGAGACAGAGACATAGAGAGAGAGACAGAGACAGAGAGACAGAGAGAGGCGCTGGCTGGGAGATTCCAGTGTATATTCAAGTAGGTAATGCTTGTGTTAACAGACCCCTTACAAAATAAAAACGTAAGCATTCTAGCAGCCAATCAGGACCTCAATGAGGGTTGAGTCATAAGGAAGGAAGGGACCAGACTATGGTGCTGTGCACATGCAGTGAGCTCCTTGTCTTTTCAGGAAGACCTTGAGAGTTCATCTGATCTTGGTACAGCTTGATTGGTATATGGGGCTCTGAACTGTGAGTTCAAGAGAAACCCCCAAAAGTTCCATGCCACAAAGACCCAGAAAAAGGGCTTCCCCAAAAGATATGAAGGGCAAGTGGCAAATACTGCTGGAAGTGAAACTGCATGGGGTCAGCCCTCAGTCACAGTGCCTGCCCTGCATGGACCCTGGGCCACTGGATAAAGGACAATCAGCTAAATGACAGACAGGAAAGTTGAACAGAGCACATGCCTCTCTGCCTCCTGAAGCCACCCTGGACTGGACACAGGGACCTGCTAGAGCACTTTGCTCACTTGTGAGTCTCTCCAACCCAGGCATACACAATCTCAGGGCAACGTGCATCAGGCTCATCTTGAATCTTCATTTTCTGAATGGCAGTAGGTTAGTCATCAGATTTTGTCCTCCCAACAGATAAAATATCCTTAGAATCTTTAGAGCAGTGGTCACAACTCCTTATGGGTGTACCCTTTCTTAGGAGTTACTTAACCCACATTATAATTTATAAAGGTAGTAAAATTATGGTTATGAAGTAGCAATGAAAATAACTTTATGGTTGGGGTCACCACAACATGAAGAACTATATTAAAAGGTCACTGCATTAAGAAGGTTGAAAAACACTGCTCTATTGAACCATGGGCACCTGAACCCAGGCAAGCTCTGATGCCCTCCAGATTCTCATGTAGTAATTCTGCTGTGCTCTCTTACTCCTCAGACAGGCAGTGGCCTAACAACCCTGCAGAGCCTTGTGAGGAGCCAGTGTGCAGATAGCTATAGATTAAGCACTTTCTGAGTCCTTCCCAACAGGAGAGTGTGGTATGCTGCGTCTGCCTTGGATTGGAGTAGGAACTGGAGGGGTGAGGAGGCATGTTAGCTTCAGAATAACATTGGGAGAGAGTCTAAGACGGGAGGAAGCAGATAGAAACATCAAAGGATGATCTGGTCTACCTGACTACAATGAAAGCATGACAGGAAGACAGTGCCCCAGGTAAGCAAGAGTATGCAGAGGAAGGAGATGAATGGGACACTCATTGGTTGTGCATGGCTGGTGGTTTCCAGGAGATGGGGACATCTGGATAGAAGGCCTGAAGTTTGGGCTGGAAGTAGATTTAAACCTTCCTAATTTGGTCCTGTAGCACAGGTGGGCTGAGTGTCTCAGTAAGAGACTTTGCGTGTTCATCAGCATGGGAGAGTCACTTCCTTCACTGTGCACAGTACCCCCCTGCATGGCTGCTGGGACACAGGGGTCCGGGTACCTGAACCTCTCTGAGGCTGCCCATGTTAGGAAGTGGAAGTAAACCGTGCCTTCCAAGTGTCCAGGAATTCCACTGTGGTTGTACATCGCCTAGGATCTCAGAACAAAGTCTTTTCCTCCACCACTTCTGCATCACCAGTTCAAGGGACTGCAAAACACAGAGACAGGGAATGGCTCTCAGGGTTTTCTCCATCCCTGCTCCTCACTGCCTGTGCTAAGGGCTGGAATCTGGGCCAACAGTCCAGGGAATTTGACATTTGCCATGGCTCAGCCTTCAATACTTTCACAGCCCTTTGGAGATTCATAGTATCCACACAAACAAGTGAAGATAAATGCAAGACAGGGGCCTTGATCTATGAAGCCAGACACATGAGGCTTTTTGTATCCTGTGGTAATGTGGTTTAGGGCCTTTAGGTTTTCTCCTTTAGTTTTCTCATTGAAGCTAGTGAAACTGACAGTTAATACAAGTTTGTTTCTTTTATTAAGTGCCCTATGCCAGAGCTTGACCAGGGTGCTTCAGACTACCATCCTGAATTCTCAAGGCAACTCTGTAACCTAGACTCTAGTTAACACCAGTTTGCACATGACGACCCTGAGAATTGATGAGATTACAGGCCTAGCCAAAGTTACAACACTGGGGAATGAAAAGAACTGGGAACCAAGCTTGTGTTGCTGGCTCCAGGCAGGTCCTTGTGCTCTTAACCTACATCACACACAGACACATAACTTGGCCATGGGGTACTACAGGTGACTGCGCAGGCGCCTTAATCCTCCCAAAAGCAAACCAGATCTGGGACAACACCATTCTCTGCACTTTAAAGATGTTAGGATCAAAAAAGGTGAAATCACTCTTCCAAGGTCTCTCATATCTGACAGTAGATACTTGAACTCTCATATCGATTCCCAATTAAGTGGTGTTGTTACTGCCCTGGGCCATGCACCCATGTGTCAACTTCCTCCCATCTTATGTGGTCCTGTGTTTTTAGTGTAACTCTGGGTCATGGTTAAGTTAGAGCTGTGGAAAGACTGACTCCACACACCTCTCCCATGAATGATAAGGTCTGGGCCAAATACCAGCCCATGCTGGCCCTCTGTATGATGCCCTAAGGAGGCACAGACTCTGCTGGCCTAGAATTGGAGCAGGAAGTAAGGTGATACCACACCCAGCACTGGGCTCGTGGACCACTTTGGTGAAGCACTTTGGAAATACTTAACACAAAGCTGTGACAGGTGGTATGGAGCGGGTTTAGTAGCCATTTTATTATGAGCTATTTCAAACAATCAGAACCAATAAGAATCAATCAATTAAGTTATCCTAAGACCTTTGGAAACTTAGAAAATCATCATGATAGACAGCAGGTGAGTAGGTGAGAACTACAGGTGAGATGATGCAGATATATGGATGAGTCTCTTTTTATTGTGACCTTAGTCTCTCTGGTCATGACCATGTGGAAGCTGTTCAGGCCGTGGATGCTCGTGTACTCATGCCATGCCTAGCTGATGCTGGTATTACTTCTTTCTAAAACATATGCTAAGATTAAAGAAACATGGCCCTTTGTATGCCAGCCCCTCTGGTCATCCTCACTGTCGCCTGATGTTGGTGTTATGTGACTGGGATATGTCACCCACTCCACAGGTGGACATGCCAGACTTCCCTATCAGCAGGGCTGGTCAGCTGTTTCACAAGAGGGAATGTACATGTTTGTGCACCAATATACAGCATTATATGCCCTGATCCTAGATTCCTAGATGCCCTAGATTCCCATACTTGGAGGAGATTGTAGGGCAATGTAAATACACCAAAGTCTTCCAACAAGTGGGGCCATGGTACACAGGAGTTCCAGGAAACACGGAAACATGTACACCTGGAGCCTGTCCTGGAATCAGGCATCTTGGTCACATTCCCAGACCTTCATTAAAAAAAAAAAAAAAGACCTCCATCTTCTGCCCTTCATCTCTAAAAAGAGGGAAACTGAGACCAGAAGCGGAGTTACTTCCCATCCTACAGTGTACTCAGCTGCAAGGCAAGGCCAGGGCAGGGAGGCTGAGAGGGAGAAGGAGGGATTGTTGCTCCTGGGCAGATAGGCAGCCCTTCAGCCCAGTAATGTAGCTTCTCTGACTGTCCTTTCTAAGAAGGCCTGGTTCCAGCCTTACCCATGTATCCTTGCCCATTCTAAACCTGCTCTGTGAGGCTTTGGACATCCATTTACATGCCCTTGTCTCTATCTACTTGGAACACAGCCCAGCAGACAGGAAGCTTGGCCTTATGGTCCGAGCTTCCCAGGCCAAGCAGAGTTGGCCCAGGGGAAGAGTATGCTCTTATGGCCACACTGTCTGTTCATACTTTGAATGGCTATGGTGGTACATAGGGTGCAGTGAAATGTCTAAATGAAATAAACCTAGCCAGATTAAACCAGAAAAAGACAGGTGTGTGGCCCAGTGTCAGACAGCCATCCAGACTAAGATGGACCACATTTAATTGGATTTTCCTGCTTGACCTTCTCCTAACCCTAATGAAAGTCACTCTCATTCCCAACGGGCAACGGGACAGCATAGACAGGTAGAACCACTTGCTTAAGGTTACACAGTAAAAAAGCAGGTAAGGCTGGGACATATATAAGTGCTTAATGCTGTGTTTTGCTGCTTCTCAGAAAGAAAATTCTAGAATAATGTTTGAAGCACACAATGAGTACCTTCCAGGATACAAGTGGGAAATTTTATGTCTTTTTCTATCCTCCTTCTCTCTCTCCCTTCTTCCCTTCCTCCCTCTCTCCCCCTTTTCAAAGCAATTTGAAGAGAGCCAAGGCCGAACCAACAGCAAAACAGCCTTTTACCAGGCACTGCAGAATTCACTGGGTGGTGAGGACTCAGATGCCCGCATCCTCGCTGCTGCCGTGTGGTATTACTCCCTGGAGCACTCCACGGATGACTATGCCTCCTTCTCTCGGGCACTGGAGAATGCCACCCGGTAAGCTAGGCCCACCAAGTAAACCAGGGCCACTCAATAAGCCAGTTCATGCAGGATGCAACTCTTCTGCCTGATGTGGGTGAGGGTTCAGAGGCTACCCAGATCCTGAAGGAGGCACTGAGACCCCCAGGAGTTGGTGTTTCACGTGTCCTCAGCACTCCTTTCTCAATCCACCACACAGTGGCTACTCCCTGATGAGCTCTCAGGGCACATGAGAGAGTGGCACATACACTTTCACTCACACATGTACCTGCATACACACATGAGCATGCATTAAAAAGAGATTTGTGTTTGTTTTCAGTGAATAAATGATACCCAGGGAAAGGGGGATGGTGTGGGACATCCCTTCCTTTATAGTGCTGTGACAAAGGAATGCTAGGGACAGGAGAGCTTTGGGGGTAAGTCTTCTACTTTCTTGGGGTGAGAACAAGGCATGCTTATCAAGAAAGAAGTATAAAAAATGAGTGGAGATGGGAGTGGGGCATATCAACAATGGGTAACAGCACCCCAAGGAAAGGGCTCATAGGGGCATTGGGATCCCGGGCTCATTCTGCTTGGGGAAGAAACACAAACCCTTCTTAGTTGGTTTCCATTCCCACATCCCAGAGTGGACTCTGGTCCCACGTGGAGATGAATGCAGAGCTATAGACATGCCTAGACTTCTGGGACTTGTGCCAAATCTTGATGTTCTGGAAAGAGGTTCAAACCTACCAGGGGCCTCTTGACCTGTGAGAAACATCACCATGGACATGTTTCAGACTGTGGCCTGCCATAAACCAGAGCCTCACATCTATCAGTGTGGCCAATGAAGAGCTTCAGAGTACCCCTGCAGGGACGAGCAGGGGATCCCTGGGGTGAAGAGCCTGGTGGGTGGTGACTGCCTATGGGAAACCCTTGCCTGGCACCTCCTCCCTCAGAGCTATGTAACTCAACATCCTTCTCTGTCCTTTCCCCAGGGACTACTTTATCATCTGCCCCATGGTCAACATGGCCAGCCTCTGGGCAAGGAGAACCCGTGGAAACGTCTTCATGTACCATGTCCCCGAAAGCTATGGCCATGACAGGTAAGTTGATCATGTAGCTATAGCAAATGTGGGCAGAAAAGGATGTTTGCAAGGGTCCCTGTCACCACAAGCTGTTTCTCTGTGATGTAGATCAGTTTGGTTTTTATAGCACTCCAATAGAAACACATGGAAGGCTTTTGAGGGTGACAGGCTGAGACAGTGTCCCTGTTCCATAGACAGAGGGCATCTTGATCCAATCAGGCTGCTATAATAAAGCACAAACAGCCCAGATTTATTGCTTACACTTGTGGAGGCTGAAGTCCAGACTTAAGACGCCAGCATCCCAGGTGTCTATTGAGAAGTGATCCCCCTGCCTCACAGAAGGAATCTTTACACAGGAAGATAAATGAGATTCCTGGGGCTTTGATCATTCTATTCATACTAACCCCTAAAAGCTTAGCTCTTAAGACCAACACACGTGGGATTAGTCTTAACCTTGTGGGTCTTGGGAGACTACAAACACTTGTGCCAGTGAGTCTGAGGTTCAATGTGTTCTCCCCTACTCCCAAGATGAGCAGCTGGGCTAGTGCAGAGCAATGGCTCTGCTTGCCCCTCCCAACCTAGAGATCAGCTGCCACTAGACCACATGGTCTGTCTTCTTAGAACTATTTATAGTTTCCCCACACCCACCTCTAGAGCCAAACAGTGGCCTGGGGTTGAGGGAAGGAGGCTAAGTACCCACTGTAGCTCTAACGGAGGCACATAGAAAGAATGTGGACGGCACTTGGAAATGTGGACACAGTAGACGGAGCCTGTGGCCCAGTGTTCTGTAGCCACTGTGGCCTGGAAGCCAGTTCCAGAGCATGTTCCTAGAATCAGCCTTGGCTGTGCCTTGCCCTGGATTCAGGCCACTCCTGGCTCTCTGACCAGTATTGGCCTTCTTCTCATGAAGTACAGAGAGGCCATGGGAAGGTATGAGGCCCCCACACCCACACCAAGGAGCCTTAAGAAGCTTATACCTTTGGTCCCTAATATTTACAGGAGCTGAGAGAGAGAGAAAAAGGAAGAGAGAAAGAGAGAGAGAGAGAGAGAGAGAGAGAGAGTCCGAGACAGAGAGACAGACAAAGATAGAGGGAGAGACAGAGAGAGACAGAGAGCAGCACACAAAGGAAAACACTAGCATGCATACAGTTCTAGCAGAATCATGAGAGCGTGGAGCCTGGGTTACTTTCAGAGACTCCACAGAGGAGGAGCCACAGGCTGCATGGCCTTGAAGCAGCAGAAATGCATTGTCCCTTGTCTGGGAGGTCTGAGAGCTGAAGCACAGATGTCAGCAGGGCTGCAATCTCCCACAGGGTTGGAGAGGGTGTACCAGGTCTTTCTAGTTTCTGGTTGCCTCTGGGATTGCTTACCAGCAAGAGTCAGGCTTCTTCCTGTTCCCTATCACTTGGTAACCCTTGTGTGTGTGTTTGTCTATTGTCCAAATCCCCCTTCTTGCAATGACGTCAGTCCTGCTTACTCAGCGTGCATCCTAATAACCTCAGTTTAACTCAGACTAAAGAAAAGTCGTGCCTCAAGCATGGCTCCATTCTGAAGTACTGATATGAGAATTCCAATGTCTCTGTTGAAAGGGACACTCCAAGAACACTGGCCTCCCACAGATTATAGAGTTCTGCACCAGAGGCTTCTAGTATCAAGGAGCTGAACTGGATAGTCCTTCAGGGAAGGACTCAACTGCAGCCAATGGCACCCTCCATATCTCAGGTTAGCCATGGCTTCTTTCTGCTGACTTACCTCTGTCTGCTCCACTGAGGGCTTGCAGACAGGTCCCCTGTGATGATCATGGGAACTTCCATGGACAACCACATGCTGTGTCAGACTCTGGAGGGTCCTCATGCTCTCAATACCTCAGCCTGAGACTTTTTTCAAGGAAGGACTTGGTAGGTGCTCCTAAGATGGATTGAAGCCAGAAGCCAAGCTACTGCTCATGACAGGGGGAAGACAAGCCTGCATATCTGGTATATAGGCTGGTCCTGTGGTTTGAAGAAAGCAAATGGTGAGCCTGGAGGACAGCCTGCCCTGGGATCCATGAAACTTGGGTACCAGACCCCAGTGAGTCCAGCAGTAGTTAGGCTCTCTCTTGATTGACCCATAGCCTGAACTCTGTAATCCTCAATACTGTCCCATCATTTCTAGAGGAAAGACACTGAGACATCTGAGGCACGGGGGCTACATACCACAGAAGCTTTTAGTGCCTGAGAGAAAAGCAGAGACCCCAGCATCTACTTCTAGTTAGAAACATGCCCTTAACTCTTATTAGCTAATAACCTGAGGCAAGTTACATGAACTCTTTGATGACTCAGATTCTTCATCTGAACCAAGAGCACAGGAGCAGAGCCTCTCTCAGGGCCACTCAGTAATAGGTCTGTGTGTAGATCACAGCCTTGATAACTTTAGACCACAGGACCCCCACCACTGTTCTTAGCCACCAGAACACATTCTTGACAACCTCCATGCTCCTCTGTCACAACAATCACAATGTGGAACCATCAGTGGAGTATTCACTGCAGTTAACTGAGCAGATCACCAAAGGATTCCATATTTCTGGCAAGTTTTCTTTCTTTCTTTTTTTTTTTTAGCTCCAAAATGTCTCTCTCACAACTTCCTTCTTCCTCTTTCAACACTCCCTCCTCCACCTTCTCCCCTCCCTCTCCCTTTCCTTCCCTCCTCTCTGTCTGCCCTGGAGCTGTCTCTTCTCTCATTTTATTTCTGGCTCTGATTCTCTGTGTGTGTGTGTGTGTGTGTGTGTGTGTGTGTGTGTGTGTGTGTGTGTGTGT
>NW_021604669.1:7584048-7615223 GCF_004785775.1 Grammomys surdaster | reverse complement strand
TGTGTGTGTGTGTGTGTGTGTGTGTGTGTGTGTGTGTGTGTGTGTGTTGCGTTCCCTGCCGTCTGTCTCATGCCTCTGTTTAGTTAGCATACAGCAGCTTTGCTGGCAAGTGTGGTAAGCAGACACCATGCCACCCCCTTCCTTATAGAGCACTGCTCAGATGTCACAAAATGACAGTGTGGCACTCTCAGGCCCACCACATCATGGATAAGCTGTCCTTTCTGGTTAGGGCAGGGTAGTTGTGCTGCTAGGGCTGGGACAGAGAATTCAAAACCTGCAGAGTGATAAAAATGGCTGTGATCCAGAGTCAAAGGTCAGAAGACATCTCATAGGCATTCATTTTATCAGTACAGAATCAAAGGCCCAGGGAGGTGACCAAGTATATTCTTTTCACACAACCAGCAACCTGGACCCTCATTCAACTCTGAGGTCTCCTCTCTTCTCTCTCAACCAAAACTAGTACTCACACGTCCATACTATGCTAGGTCCATTCTAGTTGTACAGCCTTGAGAAACTCACTTAGCCTCTCTGGGCCTCCTGGGAATACCTGTCTCACAGAGATTGTGAGAGGGTGACGGGGACAGGACCTGTGTAAAATTTGTTCTGAGGCTTTATATGTTCTGAGGAGGGGTATGCATACATATACATATGCATATACATGTACACATACACACACACACACACACACACACACACACACACCAAGGCAGACTTTGAATGTCAAGGTTGTAGATTGAGGAATATTCACCATGGCTTTCATGTTGTCTCTTCCCTTTTATTGTCTGTTTTACATGAGTAAGCTTGCTTGCCTTGATGTTCCCATCTGTGAAGTCGGTATGTTTTATCCAGTTTATCTTTGGAGTATGGGGACTAAAGATAGACATATTCAATAGCCAGCTCCCTGCTGACTTTTAGTGTTTGGCAATTAGCATTAGCTTATTTTAAAGAATAAATAAAACTCTGCTAGGAAAAAAAAGTAGGTAGAAATGACTTAAGGAAGTAGCCACATTCCTCTTTAGACATTGGCCAGCTGTGGAAAACAGAACTGTAAATCTCAGCCTTGAGATGTTTTGAACACTACTAGTCTGCATTCTAGATACTTCTGTGCATTCCAGGGGCCCTGCCCATTCCAGATCCAAAATGCAGTCTTTTCAGCTGGCTATCTTGGTGACTTTGCAAGAACTGACAAACCAAAGAAAAAATTATAGGGCTGGATTCTTGAACTGGGTCCATGGGCCCAGCCACATCCTGTGTGATCATTGAGATTATCTCTGAGGTTGGATGAAAGCCAGTCACTCTTGACACGGCCCATCCCTCCCCATGGTGTTCTCCTGTCCATTCCACAATCTTTTTCCACACTGACATGACAGATACCTGCCTAATACCAGGCAGACAACACAGAGCATGCCCACCAGCAGTGTGTGAGCGCAGGTAATTAACTCAGCAGTGCCAGCAGGGAAGAGCCGTAAGGTGCTGGGCTCAACAGAGGAGAAGACAGAACAGAGAGGAGTGCTAGTGCCGTAGTGAACAATGAGTTAATCTGCCTCTCCCGCAAAATGGTTGTCAAGTGCCAGGGCCATGAGGTGGGAAAGTCTATGTGTCTATGGATAAAGAGGACTGAGAGCTGCAGTCTATTAAAGTTGGAGAGACTGGATGGATGGCTGTGGAAGACAGACAGGTCTTATCATTTTCATAGACATTTATTGAGTGTGACGGGAATATCATTTAACTTGGTGTTTTTTTTTTTCCTTCAAAGACATGTCATCTAGAATGACCTTTCCATTCACACCTGAAAACATGACTCACGTGATGGGACATAGAATAAAATTCCCATTGTCCAATACTGTGGTCAGTTAATCAGAAAGATCTATACCATACTAGGTGAGCTTGTGAGAAGCCATCAGAGCAGGTCAGATCTAAGGCATGTATTTTCACTTTGAACCTGTGCATCTATGTTCACTCCCTTCTAGCTCCATCTCAAAGTTAGAGACCTAGGTAGGAAGATGCTGTTTTCAGGTCTCCTTCTGAATTTGCTTCAAAACTGTATGTGTAACGTGTCTTCCACAGTTTGATTCCTAGGCTGCATCTCTTGAAAGTAAAATATCTGCATGGTAGACAATGAGTTGAATAGCCCCCCTACAGTTGCTCTCAGCAGATACCTAGTCTGAATGCAGAGAGTGTGTGGCCTTAAAGTTCTGCTTTGTGCTGATAACACTTTATGGAAGGAGTCAGATATCCAGGTTAATCCAGCCAATCAGCTAGAATCTGTGATTGTCCCATCAGTGTCCCATCAGTTCTGCTTGACTCTAGGGAAGTCAGAAACACTGCTGCACTGTGGGTAATTTCTGAGACACAGTTCTCTCCAGGGCACTGTGTCTGTAAGAACTTCCTATGGTGAATGGGTGGGACTGGAGTATGTGAACTAAATGGGAAGCTCAAGTTTAATGGGCTGCACAGGAACACATGTGGTCTGTGAGGTCCATGGTGATGTCCTGATCCATTCAACAAAAGAATCTGTGCTTTCTCTGACCAGACTTGACCAAAGACAGGCACTCACACCCCAGCATGAGCTGCATGCTTGCAAAATGTCTCAGAAGGAAGCAAAGAGGCCATGGAAGCCAGACTTCCACTCCTCCCTTTCTCTGGTTTCCTTCAGAGGAAGGGCTGCAGGGCTGGAGTATGCTTTATGGGTATGAGGTCAACATGTTTCCTCTGGTAGATGGACGGTCAAGATCCCTGTGGTCATAGACTCAGCCCTGAACTTGTCACATGGTTAGGGTGCAGTAGGCCTTTTCCCTGTATAGCCTCCTTACCCTGTCATCAGAAGGATGATGGCCTGAGCACACAAACTGTCAGAAATGACATCACTATTTCCCTTTACTCCCCTCTTGGCTGGATGAGAGCCCAGCTCAGCCACCTTCCAGCTGAGGCCATTGGTCAGAGCTCTTTGGAAACAGCCTCTGATACTGCTTCCTGCTGAACTGTGTGGGTTGTGGCTCCTGGAAGTGGAGTTCATGTGTGAAGTCAGCAGTGGGCAGCCCTTCAGTACGACCACACTTTGGTTCCCTGGAAGGGCTTGTGTTGAGCAGGGCTGAGTGGTAAAGTCAGGTCTCAAGTGAACAAAGCTGGCTTCTGTCCTCACTGGACAGCAGTGTGGTGGCTCTACCTAAGCTCAAGCCTCTTTCTGTGGCTCATGGCCATGGTCAAAGACTCCCTGGCTTGAACACAGCCCAAATTCCCCAGCTTCTCAGGCTTGATCTGGACTCAGCTCTTACCTCCCTCTCAACTGGAGCCTGATGCACACCAGCCAGCCTGTCATCTGTGATGCTTTGGATTTTTCTAGAAGAGGAAAATGGCTCCTTTTGATTTTCAACAAGGCATATTTGCAGTATGGGTTTGAAGCCTAGTGGCATATTGCCTACTAGAGATTCACTTCAGTGACATGTATTTATTGAAAACCTACCAAGTGTCAGGTGCTAGGGGTGGACTACATGGACAAAAGTTAACCTTGAGGATCTGGATAAACAGCTTACATATAAAGGGCCAGTGCACAAGAGAGACTTGAAGCACATCACTTTTTATGATGTTATTCATTGAAGAACAAACAAACATCCAATGGAAATATAGGTGTCGTGGCTGGAATAGGATTAAAGGACCATGCTGAATTATCTCCAGGTCATCATTTCTTAGCAGCAGGTGAGCCTCAGCCACCACAGATGCCATGGGTCTGCCCAGTCCAGATTAGCCCCTTGATATCAGCCAAGTGGGATGTTACACTAAACAGGACTCTTACGTGTGGTATGAAGTGTAAGGAGTCTGTTTTAGTTGGAGAACTGTTAGACTTTGGTTCGTGGTTATCCCCTCATACCTCTTGCCTCTCTTTCCCTGTTTCCTCAGCCTAGAATTGCTGGCAGATGTTCAGTATGCTTTTGGACTGCCCTTCTACTCTGCCTACCAGGGTCAGTTCTCAACGGAGGAGCAGAGCCTGTCCCTGAAAGTCATGCAGTATTTCTCCAACTTCATCAGATCAGGGTATGTGGCCCACTGCTCTCCCAAATCCCACCACATGTTCCCTCCTTCCCCCATCCCTGAATACAAAGACCACATTTCTTTTTAACCAGTCAACTCACCCTGGCCACAAAGAGCTGCAACTCTCTGCTACCTTTCCCTTGTCTTGGCCTCCCTGTTTCTAACCAAACAATCTTTGTGTAGATAAATCATGAAGAAAGCTTCCAGCTTGGGTCCTTCCTTTCTCAGACACACTGGTGGCATTAAGCCAAGGTTTTTTAGCCTCTGGACTGTTGATACTCGGGACCAGCTAAGTTGTGTGTGTGTGTGTATCCTGTAGGATGATTGACAGTGTTCCTGGACTCTGTCCTCTGGATACCAACAGTTTCTACTGTGCTGCTTACTTTACGAACAAGCAGCTTATAGGAGGCAAGGCTTATTTGAGATCCCAGTTCCAAATGACTTATCCTTGATTGCTTTCCATAATGGACCTTATATCAGGGAAGCAGAGGTGTATGAGAGGAGATTCTTTACCTCATGGAAGACAGGAAAGAGAGAGAATGGGTGTCGAGAGGTACAAACCACATAATCCTTCCTGAGTCCATTGCCCAGTGAACTATTTCTGCCACGATGCTTCACCTCCTGGAGATCCAAAACGTTTCATGACAGTCCCACCATCTAGGAACCCAGTATTCAACATATGAACTTGTGGGGAACATTTTAACATTCAAAATTTAACACCCAATCCTGTTCTAGTTATGAAAGTTAAAAATGTCTCTGGCAGCTAGGCATGACAGTATCACCTGTCATCCTTGCCCACAGGCTGAGGCAGAAGGATTGAGATTTCCAGGCTAGCCTAGTCTAGTCTGTATGGAGAGGCCTCGTCTCAAAAACTAAGATATTTTTAGAAAGTCTCCAAGCATTGCCCAGTGTTGCCAGGAGGACAGACCAATGGGAGTAAAGCCATTCTGTACCCCATGGATCTACTATTGTCAGCTGTGGTGTGCCATCCTGGCACTCTGGAGCTCCTCTAGCTCCTACCTCCTGCCCAGCAGCCTCTGACCCAGTCCTGTGTTACACCACTTCCCAGATATACAGTCCCCCACACTCCTGGTAGTTTCTCTACTTCCTTTACCTCTTTGCATTTCCTAGAACTCTTATAGTTCCTCGGGAAAAAGAGAAACATTCTCGAACAGCTACAAGTTACTAACAACCTCCCACGGTCAAAGCAAATGTACTTCAAAGCAGAGCAGATAAAGATTTATGAAGTTTGCTGTGGAAGTTGAAAGGAAAGGGACATTTCTCCATATTAGTGTTTTAGAAAATGTTTTTCTGAGGGAACAGCAACAATACCAGACTTTCAGGCCACTCAGATGAGCTAAGGGAAGCTGCTCCTGAGAGTGGGCATCTGAGCCACGGCAGGTGGTGAGGAAGCACTCTTGCTATGAGGGTGAGTGCTGTGGGATGGGGCAGCAGCTTTAGTCAGTAAAATGAACCATAATGAAGGCATGTGGAATACAGAGACCACATGATGTCCTTAAGACGCTTCAGGAAGAGTCAGCTAACAATGGACATAATTAATTTCTATCCTTCTTGGAAGCAGAGAAACTACCATATTTCTGGCTGATGTCTGCACCTGGGTTCATGTAACCCAAAAGAAGGCACTCACTTTTCCCTGAAGAGTTTCCATGGGGAAGGTTGCTTTGTGAGGAAATGAATTTTCTCCCCATGAGTAAAGAATGGATCATGTTTTATATTCAACTCTGCTCTGAGAGTCAGAGGAAAAATAACTCTTTTGACCAAACAAACTGCTATGGAATCCAATGGCCTGACAATAAATCTGCTATTCTGATATCTCTGGAAGGCTATTGTACCTCCTTCATGGGACCTTAGTGTAAGGATAGCAAGGTGCCTCTGACCCACCTTCTTATCCAGAGCTTGAATAAGCAAGGACCTTTCAGAAACTAAGAATGGCATCCAAACCAAAGGACTCCATAGTAAAATAGGGTAGCACTAAGCATTCAGAAAGATAGGGCCACACTAGGTCCTGAGTAGTGCCATTGATTTATAAATTGGATATGACCTGTTACTGGTGATTTCAGAGAGCTTTTGTGGCCCAGGGCTTTATAATACCCAGCTGACCTCCCCCATTGGAAGCTAAACCAATGAGTTGCCATCTGGAACTCAAAGTTGAATGATTTGCCCTTGAAGACCAGAGCACAAGTATGATGTGATACCAAGTATTAAAGGGAAAGATGTGTTTCTTCTCATTTCCCTAGAAATCCTAACTACCCACATGAGTTCTCACGGAAGGCAGCTGAGTTTGCCACACCTTGGCCAGACTTTGTTCCTGGAACTGGAGGAGAGAACTACAAGGAGCTCAGCACCCAGCTTCCAAATCGGCGTGGCCTCAAACAAGCTGACTGCTCCTTCTGGTCCAAGTACATCCAGACTCTGAAGGATGCAGGTAGCGGTACCCTGGGGACAAGAATTTGGGAGTGGTGTTGGATTCAGTACCTACTGATTAGCTGTGTGTTGGTTTACACTGTGTATATGGAGGCCACTAGGTCAGTGGGTACTGGAGGCACAGCCCCTTTGCATGAGGTACTCACAGTCCAAGGCTCTTTTGCTGCCAAGAGCCTACTGTTCTGATGCAGGGCTATGCAGGGAAGCAAGAGTGGAGCTCAAGGAGAGGACATTGGACAGCGACAGAAAGGCAGGTGAAGCTTGAATGATGAATGGCAGCCAACTTCTAACCAGTAGAAGAAATTCTCTCTAACCCCATGTAGCCTTTGCAGGGCAGCATGGAAAATCACAGAGAGAATAAGATGTCATGAGCACATTCTCACCTCCTGCTGCTGGGCTTAAGGTGTAAAATGGACCAGAATGTGACATGGAGACTATAGAAACAATACGGCATCCTTAAGAAGCTTCCAGGAGAATAAGGAAACAAATGGCACAGCCCAGTGAATGTCCTACCTCCTTCCTGTCACTGGGGTGGATGCCTGTACCCAAGGGCCTGAAGGGTTCCCAGAGGAGGGATAATTTGGGGAAGGGTCCAGAATGAGTTCAGGAGGCAGAGGGAAAGACAATAATACATCAGAAAAGAGACTTTTGTCTAAAGTGTTTAGACTCTCAACTCTACTTTTCACATCAAGACCTTGACATCCTCAAGTATTGCTGTACCCTTAGCAGGTCCCTGTAGCCTGGGAATGAATCAGATATCTCTGGGGAATTGCTAGGGAATGAATCTGGGGCTGTTGTCTCTTACCAAAGGATCAGTTCTAGACCAACCTGCCCTTCCATTCTGTTTCAGATGGCGCCAAGGATGCAAAGTTAACCAATAGTGAAGAGGAGGGCATAGAAGTGGAGCCTGCAGTAGAAGAAGACCTCTTAGGGTCACTGGATCCTGTTCCCAAGAGCTACAGCAAATGACCAACCCTGAGACCTCCTGCCTTCCCTGCCAGTTCCATCCCAAACTGCCTGTCGTGGTGATTTTACTATATACAACAACCATTTGCTTTCAATAAAGTGCATATGACAAAGCACTGGTTATTCTGTGCTCTGACTTCAAAGCATTTCTTGGTGACACCACACCAGGTGCCAGTGTAAATCTTCTTAACATTTGGATCCCAGGTTACTGGGTTGTCATCAGTGGGAAAGCTGGATTACTGTCCCTCTGAGAGACTAAGTCAGGCAAATAGAAAACAGTGTCATGGAAAATGAGGCTCATCTCACGTAAGGAACGGCAAGTTCCAGAATGGAAAGAGGAGAACAACTAGGTCTAGGGTAGTGGTATAGCAAGAGACAAGGAGGTCTGAGCCCATATGTCATGGTAGAGATGATAGTCTCTCTGTCTCTGTCTCTGTCTCTCTGTCTCTATTTGTCTCTGTCTCTTTCTGTCTCTGTCTCTCTGTCTCTCTGTCTCTGTCTCTCTGTCTCTCTGTCTCTCTGTGTCTCCTGTCTCTGTCCCTCTGTCTCTCTTTGTCTCTGTTTCTTTCTGTCTCTCTGTCTCTCTGTCTCTCTGTCTCTCTCTCTGTCTTTCTTCCTCTCTCTCTCTCTCTCTCTCTCTCTCTCTCTCTCTCTCTCTCTCTGACACACACACACACACACAGGCTAAGTTGGAGCAGGTGGAATTCGTTAGCACTCTCTGTCATTTACATGGCACATCATAAAATGTGTTCACACCCGTCATCTCACTTGCGTTGAGATCAAACTCAGTGATGCTTTGCAGGTTGGATGGGGCTCAGCAAGGCTAGGGGAGTGTTAGGATTCACAAAAGAGTAGGGAGGGAGATGGAGTATAACTAGTCCCATGCCTTAGGTGGGACTCTGAAGCAGACAGCCCAGCATGCTTAAATGGCTTAAGCCTTTGGCCTGCTGGCTTCCAGGCTTGGCTTTTAATAGACTTACCTGAGGGCTTTTGCAACCCCCAGTACCCTCATCATACCAGGACCACATCAGGGCTGAAATACATAATTTTTAGGGAGCAGGGCCCAGACATTCAGAGATATAAGTGTGCCCAAGAATGTCTACCCCCTTACTCTCACTGGCCTTTGGTTTCTTTGTCTGCACAATGAGTCACCAGATGTCACTTCAGATATCAAAAAACAAAACAAAGGCTGAATCTTAACAACTGTATTATTCAGAAGCCAGTAAACCGAGAAGACAGTGGACTAACATCATAAAAACCTGTCTTCGCTCATCTTCAGCCAGCAGGTTGTATAGGGAGACAGGAGAGATGGGGACAAAGGCAGCTAATGATTGCTCTGGAGCTCAGTCGCCCTCCTTCAGGTGTGAGCCACATCTCTGAGACTGCAGATGCCTGTGTCTCCCTTGCCTGCTCATTTCCCTTACCTTTATTAGAGATTCATGTTGATGTCAACATCTCTTGAAAATGTTCAGTTGGTTTCTGCTGTTGTTAGTCTGGTCCTGTTCCAGGAGCATCTGGGCTGGGAGGGTATCTAGAACAAACCCTTAACAGGGAGCTTCTAAGTCACAAATAATATCTATGTGCAGATTTCTTTGTACAACATGTAGTACCCAAGTGAGACTGTCTCTCTGGGGCCTGTGCCCCTGATAGAGGCCTATTTTCTGTGCCACTGTCAACTGTTTGTCTGGCTTCCTTTCCCATAGAGACAAGATTCTTGTTTCTCTAGTACTCAGCACAGGACCCAGTGCAGAATGGGTGTTCTTTATACCACCAAATAAGAAAATTTCACCACAAGATGCATCAATTACACTTATGGGGTGAGCAACATAAAACGGAAGGACTTTTAACCTTCTAATTACTTTCCATTTGCAATAAGCACTATAATGAAGCCATGACAATCTGCTCCCTGGAACTTAAGGCAGCATGTAGAGTTATACTTGATAATCAGTCAACCTTAAATAGCCCAGAATTGCCTGTATGGGTCAACTATCATTCAAAGAGTCATTCAAAGTAGGCTAAGAAGGCAAGAGAGGATCGGAGAGAGCATGGCATGGAAAGAACTTCCCTCTCAGCATCTCTAGTTTTTACGATGTAGACAAGGGATGTGGACAAGGGAATACGTGCAGCTCCTAGAATCTGCAAAAAGCAAGGGGATGATTCTGTCCCAAAACCTCTAGAATGGAATACACCCTGATGACATGATTTCAGCTCATTGGAGATTCATGCAGGGCTTCTGACCTACAGAATTATAAGCCAACGGTCCTGAAAGTTGGTAGTAGTTGTTATAGCAGCTATCAAAACTTATACATCATTATACCTGTTCAAATATATATCTTCTCCTACCCTTGACCACAGGCATAGCTAGCTCGTTGTTTTCCTCATAATAAAAAGTCAACTCTGGCTCTGCCCCAGAAAATGGATGGCTCCAATTCTGCCACCTGGTTGGATTGAGGGATGGGCCACAAGGGTGAACACTTTGTGCTCATGAGCCCTGTATTGTGTGGTTGGGCACTGCAGGATGATATCTGGTATTTTATTCCCATTCTTTACAACATGAGGTAGAAAACATTCTGCTACAGTAATAATGTCTGCTTGGCAGATTGTCCTGCTAATTGTGGAAACTTCTTCTAATGACCAGTGAAGCATGGCACAGTGTTTACAGGTCCTTGATGTTAATGGTAGATTTTGGTACCTCCTATGTGCCAGTCCATGAGAAATGTAAAGAAGAGAGACCACAAAAGACAGTCCATCAAAGCTCTGTCCCATGGTAACTCTGGAAAAACTTCAACAGCAAACATACAACAGTCAGGATGTTTTCAATACAGGGACCCAAGTCTCTGTAAAGGTAAGAGGCAGACAGCACACCACCAGGTACCTGGCTGACCTGTGGGAGCTGTTGGAGAGTTAGGAACTTCAGACTGTATTCCGGAGTTTCTCAGAAACTGATGCCATGGAAGTTGTGTAGCCAACTCCTATGAGCAGAGAGGGCAAGACCACATGTTTCAGCAAGGCAGGCAAATATATGGAGACGCTTATCAAGCTGTACTCCATTTGCCTTGGGGTATAGGTGCACCCCTTTCAATGTTCCTAGCAACCTGCCATCAACACAGGTCCCACACCTGCTTGGGTACCTGCTCTAAACCATGGAAAGAAACCATTCCCCTCCTCAATACCTCCCTGTTACTAGTGGAACACATACTGGAACATATTCCAGGAACTGACATGGTACGCACAAACAATAAGACAAAATCGTGTCCTCCATTGTTTGGAGAGAACCTCCTGTTTACTGTCTTATTGCTGAGCATCAATGGATGTATATATTACTAAATCAAATGCATTCTGGAAGGGACATGTTCAATAAAGAAATTCTTTCATGACCTGATCTTCAGAGAGAGAACCACCAAAACTATCTTATCTCTCAGCAACCAAACCCCTGCTCCTCTTGAACACTGTGAACGGAAACTTCAAACTGCATTTAATGCTCATTGTCACTCTTGATAATGTATTTTCAGTCCTGTCCCATTGTTCTGTCATTACATCATTTCTTGCTTCTTTGCAATCTGTGTGTCCATTTATTCCATTCTTAATAAGAGAGGTCATGAACCAGAAAACACACAAGCCAGCCCCCAGTCAGCTGAGTGCAGAAGGACTCTAGAACCCTGCTCTTTATCTGAAAAGGTCAGAGGACAGGTCACAGAACACTCCCAGATTAGGTTCACAGAAAGGTCATGAAGTAAATGAGGAATCATCTATGAAGAACTAGAGTGACCTTCAGGCTTTAGCAGGACAGAAGTGGGGACATTTGCTGGAAGCCAGGTACAGCCCATTTCCTTCCGGAGGGAAGTATTATGAAGCAACTGATTTTTTTTTTTAACAAAGTCAAGAGACATCCCTGTAGGTGCCTTCTGTCCCTCCCCCAAAGAGACAGTAGATGCTCAGCATCTAGAGGTTTCCTATATCCTCACCAAAGTTGGGAAGGATGGCTCCTCTCAGGCTATCTTACTCCATTTCAGGACCAGACTGATCCGAAATGGGTCATCAAAAACAAGGATTCCTAAAGGGGTATTGTGGTATCTGTAACTGTAGTTCCTTAGGAAGCTGGGGCAGGAGGAGCACAAGTTTACATGGGATTCATATAGCTCCAGTTCTGAATGAATAACATCTCTGGGTGGGTGGCCTTTCAGCAGCTATACAGCCACCTGCCAATTATTTCCTTTTACCAGTTCCCACCTGATTCTTGTCACCTATGTCTCTCTGTAGCTCAAAAGCCATGTCACCTGTCTTACTGGTTTCCTTCTAAGAAAGGTGAGGGTCCATCTGACAGATGCCACATACCTCTTATGCCTCCACAAGTTGGGTAGCAGCAGAACTTCCTATTCTTCTTTGGGTTACTTCTCTCTGAACAGTACCTTCTCTTAGCTTCTTGCTTTGCTAACAATTTCCTGTATAAAGATGAGCTGTTCAACTCCTTCGACCACAGCCCCACCCTACACCGCTTCTTTTTCATCTCTTGCCTTGTCTCTAGCCACCCTCTCATTTTGACTAGCCACACTCTATTTTACCTTGTCCTAAAATCTCAGCTAAGTCTTCCAGGGTCTGTCGATAATGTCCTGCACCTGAAAACTAGTTAGCCCCACTGGCCCCAGTAAGACTTTGTACTGTCCATAGGTCAAACAATATGTAGGAATCACGTACTACGTCAGTTTATCATGACCCATGTCTTAGTCAGTTCTAGAGCAATTTCTGTGTCAGCCATGTTATGGCAGTGTAAATGTTATTTAACATAACTGACTTCCCCTCGTTTCTTTTTCCTTCCCTTAAGATCCTAACTCCACCCAACCAGATCTCTCCCCTCCAGGGCAAAACTATCGAACCTCAAAGGTGTGTCCAATCTGAGGTTCATGGGCCACATGCGTCTGAATGTGGCTCAACAGATTTGTAGATGAAAACATCCTGATGAAATATTACAAGGTTGAACACCCATGGAAGTCACTCCTCTCTCCATTGTTTCCATGGGAACTGGTGCTCTGGCCTTCAGAGGCATGAAATGAAGTGGTGGTTAGTAGAGAGAGAGACCGTGGGAAGAAGCTGAGAAGCAAACACAGGTGCAATGGCATTTGTTGGTGTTTACGAAAATGTCACAGAGCCTGGGGCTGTGTGCCTCACAAAGTGTAGTGGGGTCGAATGTTCTTCCAAACCCTTTGCTGGTCCTTCACGAAACCATTGGAATTTTTTGAGCCTTCTTGTACCTCACTGGATCTCTCTTGCCTCTGACTAGAACTCAGGGTTCCCCCTCCTCGTTCTCACATATTTGCAGTCACATAGTCATTGAATATAATCCTATGTCTGTCTGTCGTCAGGCCAGATGTGGCATTATAGGGAAGAAAGGACTTGTATCTCTTCCTGGAGGATATGACTTCTTTGTACCTCTGACTGACAAGGTACAGCCAGAGGGAAAGCTCTTCTATGTAGGCAGATATCAGCAAAAGATTAATCAAATTAGGAAGAGCCTGGTCTCAAGAGCAAGCAGACTGTGTAAGCCTATGCCATCTGACTCATCTGTAAGCAGCAGGTTTGGCTACACATGATATACGTTGTCTTGAAGACCAGAAGGATGTAATCCTGAAATTTTTACTTAAGGTCCAAATGTGCCAATTTCTCCTCCTATCCTTTGCGTCCCTTCCTCACTGTAGCTTTGACTCTAAAGTCAGAATCTGTGCCTTCTTGACTCTGTGTGCTAGAAGTTATCTACCTTCTCTTAGCTGGCCTTGAAAGACATACATCTCTACCAATCATGGGTGAGCTGAAGAGAAAAGAAACTCTTCCAGAGAAGTCTATGGAGAGGCTAACACACTGTAGATACTCAAAAGAACTTTAGGTCTGTATTGGGGGACTCTCCCAGGATGCAACATTTCCCACTGGAGTTTCTTGATGTCAGCACTACCTCTCTTGTCTTCTCCAGCCATGTGCATGAAGCATTTCATTTGTTCCGGGACTTCTGAAAGTTTATAGTCTGAAAAGTGAAGCCTACAGCTACAGCTCATTGCCCTTTGAGCGGCAAACTATAAATACACTGAGTCATTAAAAAGAGGAAGGACTGAACCTGGACACCAAGAACATGTAAATTTGTCCTGAATAGACTTCATAGACCATAGTCTTCTGGCCTCTCATGTCTCCTCCTGGCTTCTAAAGAACGTCAAGCCCCCAGAATGAAGACTGTAAGCCACCAATGTCCCATGCAGTCACTCTATATGTGTCCCTCTAGGCATATCATAACCTTAGACTGGGGTGAGTCACAAGTCTTTGACCATGTTCAATCTCCCTTTCTGAAGAAAGAAATGCAGTGACCTGTAATAGAGAAGGACTAGAGGTGGTCTCAGTGATGAGGGACATCTTTGGAAGATGTGTCTGTCCATATGGACCTTTCCTGAGTCAGGAATATGGCTGTTATTGCTGAGGTTACTTTAGGCAAGACAGCATTATCATTCAAGACATCAGAGCTGGACTTGGCTCAGTGATGCAGCAGGCACACACTGTAATTTAAAAGGATTTAGAAGAAAAACTGTGACACAGTTCATGGCTATATTTTCTTTTCTTAAAAGCCATTGACAACATAATGTGGTATGTGCCAGTCACTTTTGTTCACACATGAAATGATTAGGCAATTCAGGAATAAATTTCAGAGTATCCCAAATCTGTATGGACTATAGGTGAAAAGGCTATACCATTGACAGTACTGCCAAAGCAGGAGATTTGAGTTTCTTTTGTCCCCCTCCCCAAAGAGAAAAGCAACAAGATAAAGGGCATGTTCATTAGTAATGGCTTTGCTTCCATATACCTCTCTTGACATTGTATCATGTATCTTAGGCAGACCCCAAGAGATTTCTTTATGGGATCAAGATTTTGAGTCTGGGAAGACTTATTTGGGAATAACAGAAAGGGCTCTCTGAGTACTGGGCATGTGTGACAATGTGTTTCTCTTTTTGGCTTCTGTGTCTTTTATCCTGTCAGTTCTGTCTCTATGATCAATCATAGAAATCTCCACCCAAGCTATGTTCTAAGTCCCCAGTACTCAGAGGGCTCCTTAAAAATGGTGGTGGCAGAGAGCAGAGGCCACACCACACCACACCACTGACCTTTCTCTTTCTCCAATCTGCTCACATGTGGCAGAGCTATGAGGGCCTGATGATGCTACCTGGTAGGCGGGCTCATACCTGCGACTTTGTCTGCTATCTGGTTGAGTGGCTCGAGCCAGTACAGTGTAGAGCAGAATTTCCAGAAGCCCTCCTGAGCCTTCTGCTGAGAGCTATGTCATCTGGCCTCAGCTCCAGGAAGGCAGCAAGACCATGTGAGAGGCTCCAGAGCTGCCTGTTGGACAGCTGGCAGGAGTCAAGTCCAGGCACACAGGCCTCAACCCTTCTATCCTGATTGTCTCCTGACCCTCCACAATGGACATAGAGCCTAGGACTACTATGAGGTTTACAAGGGTGTCTCAAGGTCTACCCTGACAATTCCCAGCAATCCTTCATGCCTAGCCTTCACTTTACTGCATTGCCAGGAAGAAACTCCAGCTTGGCACCACTTCTGCAACCAACAGACCAGTATGTGGTTCCTGTGAGCCAGTCCTAAGAGAGCTTGTTCCCTGTCCCTCCTTACACCACAATAACATCTAGATCAGAAGCCTGGCACAGATGTTTGGCCACAACTCTCATACCAGATGCCCAGGCTCAAATACTTCTCTCAGCAGTGTAGCCTTGGGCAGGAGTCCTCACCCTTTAGAATTAGGTGAAATGCATGTCCCTTCAGCCATGTCATGTGACAAGACAATGAACAATCATATGCAGACATCTGTCAGACAGCATCTGCTATGATTTGGCCCTGAGAGGATTTTGCCTACTGATGTGTCTAACCATCCACTCCCTGTTCCTTCCTGACTCTGAGACGATTCCTTGAGGACATCATGGAACGTTCTGCCCACTTCCCCAGCATCAGCTGCTCTGTGGAAAAGAGAGTGAAGACATTAAGAACAGGTTTGTGTTAGGGTCAGCTGAGTCTCATCTTCTCTCTGATGACCTGGTCCTCAGCCTTAAATGAAGCCCTTTAAGAAAGAGGTAACGGAAACTAATCACCCTGTCTTGGTCATTAGGGCCATCTGATTGAGTCTGGCCACAGCTCTGGTCCAAAGCTTTGACCTGCTTCTAAAGGAACACAAAAATAATGGTCTGTGCTAACTTTCAGGCACATAAAACCACAACCAGAATAGTTGACCCTATCTTGGTTTGTTTTTATGTAAGCTTAGCACAACCTCATCAGTTCTGCAGAAGCAGCGTGCTACTGATCTTTCTGATGAGCTAGGAGGACATCTAACCACAGGCTCAGGTACATTTGCTCATTATGCTGGTTAGTTTTAACTGTCAACTTGACATAATCCAGAATCACCTGGAAGAGTCTTAATGAGGAAATATGTAGATGTGGTTGTTCTGGAGGTATGTCTGAGGAGATTGCCTGGATTGTTAATTGATATGAAAAGACTCCAGCTGACTATGGGCAACACCATTCCCTAGGCTGTGCTCTGAACTGTACATAAGTGAAGAAAACTAATAAGCAAGCAAGTGAGCAAGCAAGCAAGCATGCAAGCAAGCAAGCAAGTAAGCAAGCAAGCAGGCAAGCAGCATGAATGCACTTACTTCTTTCTGCTCTTGATTGTGGATGTTATGTGATTAGTTGCTTGAGTCATGTAAAATTGCTTGCTATGGAACCTCCTCTCGCATACCTGCTGGAGTTTCTGAGCTTAATGTCCCCAAAGTGATGGACTATGGCTTGAACTTTTATGCTAAACCAACCCTTCCCTCTCTTATGTTGTTTCTGAAAGGGCATTTTATCACAGCAACAGAAATGAGACTAGAATACTCATCCACTGAGTACCTATGTCACTTCAAAGGAGAGACTTGCTTTGAGAAGTCCTCTTACATTTGGAACATGGACAGTAAGATAAGAGCTGTATTTCATCAGTACTGCTGGCCCTACAGGGACTTAGCTTATGCCACTGTGTGGTACATAACTTCCTTATCTAGTCCTAGCCACCTTCGTCAACCACTTCCTCATCTGAGCTCTGTCCTGAGGACAGCTGGTCTCTCATATTTCCCACAGCTTCACCAGTCATCATTCGAGCATTAAAGAGCAGAATATGAAACTAGGCATGATGGTACATACCTTTAATCCCATACCTTGAGGGGCAGAGGCAGGGGGATCTCTGTGAGGCTTAAAGCCATCCTGGCCTTCATAGCAGCTCCAGGACAGCCACGACTACACAGACAGACCTTGTCTCAAGAGTGGGCAATCTCTCCAACTTGCCCACTATTATCCATTATTAAAACAGGAGAAGGGAAGGCAGGAGAGGCATTTGGGTTGCTGTATGCCCAAAGCCAGAACATCTGACAAGCAGCTTGAGGTGTGTGTCGGAGGTGGGGGGAAAGACGTGTGGGAACACACGAGAGCACTCCCCTTCCCTTCTGCCTGGCACTTCCTTCTTCTGGCCTCCTTTTCCACCACCATTGATCCCTCTAGGGAGATGGGGAGTTTCTAGTCCTCCATAGACTGTCAGATTATCACTTGTTGTCATTGCCTACTTGGGTAGTGGCTAGAAATCAGCTCTAAGCGTCCCTTCTCCAGAAAGTGAGCACTTTGGAGGCATGCAAGGCATCCGTTACTTCCTGTGGCTCTGGAGTACATAGAAGTAGTCCCCTGCCTGCCACCTTTCCATTCTTTCTTGTGGTGACCTTTTCCTTTACTAAAATTTCTCAAGCTCTAGTTCCTGTTCCTCAAGACATGGGAAGTTCATTGTCCTTCCCAAGAACTCTGAGGGAAGTAATGAGCCAAGATGTCTGGAGTCCTGGGAGCTTCATAGCTCCCATTCTAGCCAGAGGTCTGCCCCCAAGCAGAGTTCTCACTGGGCTAAACCCTCCAAGCAGCCATCAGGGACTTCAGCTTCTAGTAGGACAGCCAGTTTCCCCCAAGAGAGCTGTCCACAATTAGCACTCCCTATGTAGCCCTACTATGCCATTCCACACTTTCACTGTGATTCCTTAGGAGAACAGACTGGATTACTGTCCTAGGAATAAACCTGTGACAGGAAGATATCTACTCTTGCCAATACAGCTTTGGCATGAAAACCAGCTCTCTGCCTGTGGCATTGCAATTCACCCTAAGCCCCCATGGTGAAGGCCAAGCAATGGGCCTGGGGGGGCCTGCAATGGGCCTGAGGTATCCCATGTATCTTTCTAAACAAGTGTTCCTCATGTTCTCTCTCCCCTAGCATTTGCTGTTTTGAACAGAGCCTGCTCAGTCAACATCAGCCCCTGCATATGCTGCTTTCTTCCTGGAAGGTTTTGCCCTCACTGATGTCTTACCTACCATCTGCTCAGACTTAGGTAGAATTACTAAGGGCCAAGGTCATGAACACAGACCACAGAACATCAGGAAACTGTTGGATGTATACTAACTAGATCATTCTGGTTGCTTGGCCATTCTGTTCCAGCCTCAAGGTCCCACCGGCTTATGAAATCTAGAGATAACTAATCTGTATTCTCTTTCTCTGAGTCCAGATTCTGAATCTGGCCTTTCATCTTTCAGCCCATTAGAAAAAAGAAAATATGAAATCCTTTCATCAGATAACACATCTAGCGTATAATCGTTACCTGAGTAGGGCAAGCCAGAGATGTTTGGAAGTTTGCTTTTCCAACCTCAAAGGCTAAGATGGTTTTCTAGAGAAACAACTACACAATTTCCATCTAGTTCCACCAGGAAGTTTCAGAGGGTTTGAGATGATAGCAATTCCTCAGTGTGCTTCGGTAAATTCCTATGCTCGTTTCCTGGTCCTCTCCCACTGTGATGTTGATAATGTGGGAGGCCCACGTACAGGGGAGTTTCCATGATGTGTGACTACATACTGGTAGAACAGTACAGAGGAGTGGGTGGGCAAGCCAATACACTGCGTATGTTGAGACTGGGACTTCTAAAGAATTCAAGGTGTGGATCATCTCTCTCTGTCTCTGTCTCTGTCTCTGTCTCTGTGTGTGTGTGTGTGTGTGTATGTATGTGTATGTGTGTGTGGTGTATGTGTGTGTGCATGCATAAGTGTGTGTTTTAATGTGTATGTATGCCCATGAGTGCATGTGTATGTTGTCATGAGTTTATGTATATGTATGTGCATGTGATACATGTGCTTGTGATGTGTGTATGTATGTTGCTATGTTCGTGTGTGTGTGTGTGTGTGTGCGTGCATGCATGTGTGCATGTGTGCACGTGTATGTGTGTGTGCACGTTTTTGACGAATGTACTCCTCGTGCTGGTGGGAATGTGTGTGTGTGTGGAAGCTTACATGTGCTGGGGTTGAGGTGGTATGTGTACTGTTTATGCAGGCCAGAGCTAGAGGTCCTGTGGAGTGTGGGAGAGAGAGAAATGTGTGTGTGATTTAAGATTTCTCAGCCTGTCTCTTGCCAAGTGGTTTCCTCTGAAGCTCAGACTCAGCCCATATGGCCTGGGGTGGAAAATACCACCACAGGCAGCCAGTCCCTGACTCATTCCGAAAGCCTGCAGGCTGCTGCTTACTACTGTGTGTCCCGCACTCAAATCTGATCAGCCCTGCCTCCAGACTGTTCCTTTGAGGACCCACATACCTCTTGTGAAACTTGGAAGGGAATGTGGAGACCCTGGAGCACACGTCTTACCCTGATTCCCTCTCTCCTTCCTGGTCTCTTCTGTGGACCTACTCTGTATTCAAAGATCTCCTAACTACAAACTCCTTAACTATTCCCAGGGGCCCATAGAAAGTATCGTCCATATCCCACATTCCTTTGGCTCTCTCTGTTCTGTCTTCTTTACCTCCTGTGTGTCCCGTTCTACTTGCATAGCCTTGGGTGACCCATTACTTTAGAGCCCTGTAGAAATGATAATATTACCTCCAGAGGCAAACTAAAATGAACAAATAAATAAAACTTTGTGGAAGTAAGTATTGCTACTGGAAGTGAACCCGTGGCCTGATGCTCAAGATTCTACCAATGAAATTTTGAGAGGATATTCAGAGTCAGGTAAAATTCAGAGAAGGAATATACAGTTTCAAGAGGATAGTTGATCCTTCGTGGGCCTCAGCTTGCACATTGTTCATTCCTTTCCCCAACTGATGGCAGTGCGGGAGGCCCACATCCAGGGGAGTTCCCCCACTGTTTCCATGTTGTATGAGTATTTCCTGTGATACAGCATGGTGTGAATGAGTGGGTAAAGGAGCGGGTACACTTTCTCTACTTCCAGGCAAAGGGTTTAAATGAGTTGTAAATCCATGTCGGTATTTCAATGTTGTAAAATATTTTTATTTCAATAAAAGAAATATTCCATGCCTACACTCTAGGTACTTCTACATCCGATCTTCCACCCATGGGGGAGGGTGGGCATGGAATAAGATTCCCAAGGCTTAGAAGCATTCATTCAACATGATCATCCATGTGTAAGTGGACATTTTGGCTATTTCACAGATAACCAACCTGACTCCTTGTCTTCCATCTCGCTGCATCCTACGGAGACTTAAAATGACTCCTTCCTCATAGAGTCTGCCCAGTGTTGGTAACCCTTGACAGGCTGAGAGTGTACCTGCAAGATCTTGTCCGTGGACCTACATTCAAAAGGCACAGATTCTGTGAGTATCAGAAGAATGGACAATAATATTCTACTGAAATGTGGGCCAGCCTCTGCCATATTTATAGCTGACAGGAAAAGTGAAGGGCTAGCATCTACCGACAGTATGTCATGTCTACTGTCAGTTGCTGTTCCCCATGAGGGGAATCCTCCCACCTCCTCCTGCACACCCCCAGACATAGTATACACACTCATGGTTGTATTCCCAACCCACTGCCCTGAGACACCCACAGAAAGAGATTCCCTCCCAGTACTACAGTTTCTTCTAAGCAGAGTAGCTTGCCATTTCTATCTATCATCCCCTCTTCTAGAATTTCCCAGACTATAAGTATATGCAAAGATAAACCTGCTGTGGTTTTCTGCCAATTTGAATGTCCCTTCCCAGCTCTCTGTTCCTCCTGGACCCTGGCCTCCCACCCTCATTTCTCCCTGGGACAACAAGAAACAAGTTTACTGCTGGGTTCTAGCAATGCCCTGTGGAAGAGTCAGGACAATTGATGCTGGCCTTCCACACAGCCCTCCAAGGTGCCACTGCAGTATAAAGTTGGGCCCTGTGCGACAGGGGTGACCTCCTTTTCAGCTGTTGCTCATAAGTCCCAGAGGAAATTTCAGATGCATCATTAACACACTGGATCATGAATTCTGCAGTCAGCCAATGGGCAGAAATTGAATGTGAAGTCTGTTTTAGTCTCCCTTTCTACCTTGCCTGGTAATCGCTTGCATACATTTGGTGACAGCTGAAGTCACCTCAGGTGCAAGTGCAGCCTCTAAAGTAGAATCTCCTCGTCTTCTGAATTCTAAGGTCACAAGGTACAGATGATACCTTAGTTTGTTTTCCTCTTGATGGAATAAAATACTCTAAGAAATCAGTTCAAAGGAGAACTAGTTTATTCTGGTTCACAGCTCAAGGTCCACAAGATTAGGGAAGTCAAGGTAGCAAGAGTTCGAAGCATCATGTCTCATTGACAAAGGGGGTGACACACTGCTCCTCAACTCCTCTTCTCCATTTGCACTGTTCAAAATTCCAAGCAGGGAATGGTCGCACTGTTCAAAATTCCAAGCAGGGAATGGTCCCACCCACCATTAAAGCAGGTCTTATAGTAATTAACATTGTCAAGATAATCCCCTGCAGCAGTGGTTCTCAACTTTCCTAATGCTGTGACCCTTTAATACAGCTCCTCATGTTGTGGTGACCCCACAACCAAAAAATTATTTCATTGCTAATTGATAACTGGGATTTTACTACTGTTATGAATCATAATATAAATATCTAATAAACAGGATATCTGATATGTGACTCCTGTAAAAGGGAGTTTGATTCCCCCAAAGGGGTCTAGGCCCACAGGCTGAAAACCACTGTCCTACAGGCATGTCCCATGTCCATCCTTTAGGTGATTCTAGTTTCTGTCAGGGTCACAAGATTGAAGCACATGAATGGCTTTTATTCCTATCCCCCATCCTTCTCCATTGACAGGGCCTGGTGCCATTGTGTCTTCTAGGAATGACCTTCATGTGTTGGGATAGCAAGAGAGGACTGTGTGTGCTGGACTTTCTCAGGGTGGGCAAAGGAACCCAGCTCTCTAGCCTGAACCACCATTCTTCTCTGGGCTGTTAAAACAAAATGGGGGCTGGAGAGATGGCTCAGTGGTTAAGAGCACTGACTACTCTTCCAAAGGTCCTGAGTTCAATTCCTAGCAACCACATGGTGGATCACAACCATCTGTAATGGCATCTGATGCCCTCTTCTGTGTCTGAAGACAGCTACAATGTACTCATATACATAAAATAAATAAATCTTTAAAAAAAGAGAGAGAAAGAAAATGAGCTAGAACTTGCTCAATTTGGAGTACATCCAAGAGGTTTTTGTGTTCTACATATTGTACTCTCCAGTGGAATTCTGGATGATTTCAGAAAGTTGCTGAGGAAAAAGGCTTTTCCTCCATGTGTGTAGTGGCTACTAACCATTGGGTAAGAATGTAAGCCCTGGAGGAGGTAGTGTCTTAGCTAAAGTTTTACTGCTGTGTACAGACACCATGACCAAGACAACTCTTATAAAGAACAACATTTAATTGGGGCTGGCTTACAGGTTCAGAGGTTCAGTTTATTATCATCAAGGCAACCTCCAGGCAGGCATGGTGCAGGAGGAACTGAGAGTTCTGAAATTTCATCTGAAGGCTGCTAGCAGAACACTGGCTTCCAGGCAGCTAGGATGAGGGCTTTAAAGCCCACACCCACAGTGACACACTTATTCCAACAAGGTCACACCTACTCCAACAGGGCCACACCTTCTAACAGTGTCACTCCTTGGGACAAGCATATACAAACCATCACAGGTAGTCTGGGTGTGTTAGAAACAGTAAATTCTTTGACTCGGGAAAGTTGAAATGTGACCCAAAATCCTTCAAGACCAGCTTGAGGACAACTGTATCACAATTATTGAAGGGCCTCATGTTTTCTTTAAAACATGTTCACTGCTTTTTGTGAACTGTAAAATTCAGATAGTTCTTTATAGGAAGTGTTAAGTATGAAGAGAGTATAAATACAAAACCTATAGCCCCACCAGACTGCTGTTAAATAAGAACTGTAAATATTATAACATATGTTCTCCTGGCCTTTTGTCTCCTTGTGTGGGTGTGTATACGCTTATGAAACCTTGCTAATTCTTTACATACCCTTTACATCCTCCCTTTGTTTGTTTTCTTACATCTGTTTCCATGAGCTGTTTTGGGTTTCTACTAAGACGTCAGTGAAGCCACCAATGAAGTTGAAACTGAAACTTTTAGAAAAGAGTATTTTTCTCAAAAGATACATTGTGCATGAGGCACTGAGTGATTAATGTATTTTATCCCTTCTCTCTTTCAGAAGAGGGATGCTCTACTTTTCCTCTTATTTTCCAAATCAGGAAACTAGTGTTTGGATAGATAGTGTACATTGTTGAAATAAAAGTGGAATTGATTGGGCTGGAAAGACGCTCGGCCATGGCTGCTGTTTGGAGGAGGAGGTAGGTTTTGTTCCCTGAACTTACATAATAGCTTACATCCACCTGAAGCTCTGGTTCAAGAGATCTATTGCCCCCTTCTGGCTGCTGTGGGCTCTCGTATATATATATATAAACTCACACAAAGGGCAACACACACACACACACACACACACACAAATGTTATTGCCAGACATCATTAGTTTAGAACATACCAACGAGAACTGGCAAATGAAACATTCTCACAGTGTTCTGCTCTATTGGTGGTTGATGGGGCAAAATTAATAAGTAAGCCCAGAAATTAATAAGATGAGGACTGGAAGCTTACTGTAAATGATTCCAAGTACTGTGGAGATTTTTAAAAACAGGAAGGGAAGATGGGATGATGGAATATCAACCAGCAGGGAAGTGCCATGGAAGGCATGTGATAAAGACCAATGGCTGGAAGGTACTGAGGGTGTTGGCCACGCATTTATTTATATGAATGGTATATGGATATGAAGCACCCCACTCCCAGACTCCTGAGGTAGGTTCTGTTATTCAGAAGTAGTTGAGTCACAAAGGCTCAGGCCTCATCCATGGTTTAATCCGGTGATAGAGCCATTGTGGAGAGCTAGTGGAGGGCTAGTTTAGTTAGAGGAAGGAGGTTCCTGATATTGTGGCTGGGAATGTGCTAGATAGGTTTATGTGTAAACTTGACACAAACTAGAGTTATCTGAAAGGAAGGAACCTTAATTGAGAAAATGGGTTCACAAGATCAGCTGTAAGCAAGCTTGTAGAGCATTTTTTTCATTAGTGATAAATGGGTGTGGCCATCCTGGGCTGGTGGTTCTGGGTTCTATAAGAAAGCAGGCTTAGCAAGCCATGAGATGCAAGTCAGTAAGCAGCACTCCTTCATGGCCTCTGCATCGTTCCTACATCCAGTTCCAGCCCTGTTTGAGTTCCTGTCCTGACTTCCTCCAATGTTGGACTATGATCTAGAAGTGTAAGCCAAATAAACCCTTAACTCCCTCAGTTTCTTTTGGTCATAGTGTTTCATTGCAGCAATAGAAATCCTAGCTAGGACAGGGTACATCATCCTTGCCTCCACTCTGACTGTCTCTCTTTCCTGGTTACCATGAGTTAAGCAGTGTGGCCCCACCACCACGGTGTTTGCCTCACCACAGGCACACAGTAGTGGT
Organism: Grammomys surdaster; assembly: GCF_004785775.1. Taxonomy (NCBI): domain Eukaryota; kingdom Metazoa; phylum Chordata; class Mammalia; order Rodentia; family Muridae; genus Grammomys; species Grammomys surdaster. The sequence goes on along the minus strand of NW_021604669.1, from coordinate 7,590,935 downwards.
GTAAGCCAGTCATAAGCTACAACCGTGAAACCATGAACCCAAATCAGCTCTTCCTCCTTGAAGTTGTCATCTTGGGCCTTTATCATAGGGACAAAAGTCTGACTAACACAACTGCAAAACACAGCAGGAGGGTACTTGTCCAGTCTGTCTGTCCAGTCTGAGAGCTCGGAAACAATCAGATGGCTGGGGTGGAGTGAGCTGGAGAGATGGGGAAAAGATAAGCTTTGAGACTTGGGACAAGGGTCTTGTGTTGTCCAATTTTATAGACAGGGCCAATTGAAGAAAGAGAAAAGTTCATACTTGTATGAAAGTCTCGTTCTGAGGCCTTGGGGTGGTATTTCATGGCCCCAGTCATTACAGAAACCAACATGGACACTACATTTGTTTTAACAATGACCCTCATAAAGCAACCTTCCACCATGACAAAGTGTCTAAGCTGGTGGACAGAGTCTGCATCTTCTCCCTGACCCATGTGCTAGGATTCTGCGTCATGGTCTGTGCCTTCTCTCTGATTTCCCATGGGGAAAGTTCAGAGATACCTGTGGTTGCCTCTTGAGTTAATCACATTCTTGGATAACTCTGGTGGGTTTTCCCAGATTGCCAATGTGTATTAGTTACTGCCTCATTCCTGGAAAAAGAAAATTAGTCAAAAGCCGTTTAAGGAAGGGAACATTTATTTGGTTCAAGGTTTCTGGTTTCTAGGGATACATTCTATTATGGTGTGGAAGACACAGCATCAGGAGAGTGAGGTGGCTAGTCCCACTGTGTTAACAGGAGACAGAGAGTAATGAATACGTATACTCAGTTCCTTTCTCCTATTATTCAGCCCATGGTACGGATTACATTTAGGGTGAGTTTTCACGATCAGTTAACTTAACCTAGATAACTCCTTACATGCCCAAAGATTTCTTTCCACTATGATTATAAATCTCATCAAATCCACAATCAACATTCACCTTCCAGATTAATCTAATCCCCTTATATGAGATGTTCAAAAGGTCTCCCACACACTTCCCAGAAACACGTATCTTATCCCAAGACTGCACCTGGAAAAACTCAGACATGGACTGACTACTTGTGTGTGACTCGGGATGAAGTGGAGGATAGACGTATCCAGCGGAAATTATCACACAGTCTGTGGTGTTTGGGGAGCACGTGCCCGGGACAGTAACGTATGGCACACGTGATTCCAGGCTCACATCTTGGTGGGGACTCATGTCTGAGTGGCAGCTCATAAATTTAAAACCAGAAAGGAAAAAGTTTAGCAGCTCCTTGTGTAAACACTGGGCAAACAGAATGATATCCTTTGCTTCCAGTCACTGGCAAGTTTCTGAAATCCTGCTCCCTCCTCCACTGGATAGCTGGTGAGAGTGGAGGGGGAAGAAGAGTGTCTTTTTGCTCTGAGAATTTCAGGATCTCTCTCTTTTACCTGGTTCCCCTCTCATCCTAATCTTCAGAAGGTCTGAATGCAAGATGTACTGTTCTTCTGAGAAAGAGGTCCTGGAGCTTCTAGGAAAAGCAGCAGACCCCATACCCACCCCATGCTCTAAACAGTAGGAAATTCACTGGAAAATGCTGGGTCACCCAACATCCCGTTCATGTCACCTCCTTTCAAAACTTGATACCATGGGTGGGAGTAAAGACCAACAACTCTCAGTTGGGTAATGGAAAGCGTGGGCTTGCCACCTACCTGGGTTCAGTCCATGGCTAGGGCATTTAATGCTCTGAGGATGGGATTCTCTGGCTTGTGAAAAAGGAAGTATGGTAGGTTGCCCCACACCCATGAAACCTCGGTGAACCTCAGGTGATGCCAGGAGCCAGAAGAGGCATCTGAAAGAACAAACTTCTCCAGACTCACTCAGCTTCAAGTCTGGTCTCTGTTATTCCTGGGTACTTGGGAAGTAACGAACCCGTTTGATCCTGTGAGTCTGACCTCATTTAGTCTAAAAGGTAGTGTGCAGACATCCTGGTTGTTGACCTACAGGGTGTGCTTCATGATGCTTTCCTTCTGTTCCGCAGAGCCAACTGCTTCCAAAAAGACTGAAGGGAAAGTGAGTAACCAAATAGGTAAATGACTCACACTCACCTCAGCACGACAACGAGGTCAGGCCCCGTCCAGAAGGATGCCAAGAGCAGGTTTGATTTAACAATCTGAGTGCAGCCCTTTCCTAACTCATATCACAGGGGCCATGGCCATGGACAATGAGACTCAGAATTTAGTCATCCGGATAAATGCTTGGAGTATGGAATGTTCTAAGGTTTCCAAGTGCTCATCTGAAGAAGCTAAACAATGCTTATTTTATTTTTGTGATTAGAAAAATAAAGGTTCACTACAAAAAACTTTTGAAATACAAAACCAAAATGAAAAAAAAAAAAACTCACCCATGATTCCATCAAGTTTTGAGTATTTCTCCAGTGTCTTTTTCTTTCTTGGCCTTTCTGTGTGTGAAGGAGCATCCAACATATGGTAAATCTTACACTCTTAATTAATCAGCTTTTTCAAATGCCTGGATTATTTCATTTCCCAACCATTCTAGGGCTACACCCCGAATCATTCGATTGTCTGCATTCTCACAGGCTCTCTGATGCCAGTGGGCATGGAATCCCAGATGTGCCATGAGGAGACATAGTCTCATTATGTAACCTGGGCTGACCTAAAACTTACTGGCTGGTTTTGATGTAACCATCCTCTTGTCTCTGCTTCCCAATTGTAAAATTACAGGTGTCCAATACCATATCTGGCTCTATAAACGAATGTGTTTTATGTTTCATTCCTCAGACGATTTAAGATGGTGTCTTATTATGTAATTCATACTGGCCTGTAACACACAGTCCTCCTGCCTCTGCCTACCAAATGCTAGACTTGTAAGTATATGTTATGATGCCAATTCTGTTTCAGTGGTTCCAACATGAAGGAGGCTCTGCTTTCCTTCACCCCTCAGCCTAGTTAAGCACTCAGTTCTCAATCTTCTCTCTGTGCCCTCTTCTTCTTTTTTTTATTGAGGCATAGTCAAATTTTATTTAAAATACCACTTTAAAACACATACATAAAAGTAATAGATCCCATCTACTAGAATTCACCTTGGGTTATGATGTATGTCAAAATTTATAGTTGCAGCTACAACTACTATTTGGGGATAGTCTGATACCTTTGTAAACTAGGGCTAGACTTTTCTGCTGTGGGCCCATCCTGAAATACATGCATAATCTATGCAAGGGGAAAAAAGAAGACCTGCTGTGAGAGACTCAGCAACCATTAGCCAGTTTGTGAGAATATCGAACTCAGTGGATTTAAGAACACCTTGAAAAACAATGTCTCATGGCATACACATGACCCTGTGATTTTTAATCAGTCTTTTAAAATAATTTCTTATTTAATTGATAGAGTTTAAACAGAACTGACCCCAGATGCCTGAGGTGTCTATGGCTAGCTGGAGTGAGCTGATTGTGGGTAGAGTTGTATATGCTGTAGACTTCAGTGGGAAGAGATAGCAAAGAGATAGCCCATAGCTGTGTGAGAAGGTGAAGGGTATGAGGTTATTACCCGTACTTGTTTTGCCTCCAGGTTTCCATGACCTAACAGAGAATCTGAAACACATTCGTGTGCCAAGTAATCTTAAGCGTGTTCATACACAATTGATAAGAGATAATTAACAAGTGCAATTTGAAAACAAAACTACCTGCCAGGACTACAAAATTTATAATTAGCCTTATCTTTAATTACCAGAACCTCTGGAGGATGCGGAAGGGCCACACATGTTGCTTTCTTTTTTAATATTAGTGCCTACAAGGTACTTCACAGCATACTAGGTCTCCAGCTAAATTTATACTATTTAAACCTCATCAGATTTTGGCAAGGGTACCTCTTGAAACATGATGAACAAGGCAGCTGTGGATTCTATCCTGTGACCAATTAATGCCCACTGTAATCACTAGTATACAATAAGGGGGCAACAGGGAGGAGGGCCTCAAACAGCAGTGTTGGGAGGCCTCCTGGGGAGATCTGAAGGCAAAAGTGTGGCAACCAACAGAAGGGCAGCAGAAGTGTGTAAGGAAGGGTGTTATAGGAGGGAATCAGGATACTGTACGATCTCAGATGTGAGTTGGGCCTGTGGTGGGATGTGTGTGGTCCCTGAGGTAAGGCAGAGGAGATGGATAGGAAGAAAGGCAGGTAGAGTCCAAGTTATCATCCACAGCAGGGACCTTTATTATCAGCTCATTATGAAGAGAGTTGCAAGGTGCAATGTAATGTTTTGAAAAAAGAAATGGTACTGTGGGTGGAACACCACTCAAGCCGATGGACCCAGGTCACAGGAGGGACGCACTGAATGGTGACTAGTTAGCACATTCACCTCTGACTTCCTGAGAAAGCAGAGATGGCTCATTGCAACAGCAATGGCGATAGGAAGAGGAGAGAGAACGAGACTAAGACCCATTCAGGAGACAAAGCCAAGATGCAGTATTATAAGGAGCAGTTCCATTTTTCTGGCTTCAGTAACCAATATGGCAAGACAAGGGGAGACAGAGATCTCAGGTCCTACCAAGACCTCAGTTTTGGACATGATGTCCCTAGGATGTCTATGAGAGGCCACAGGACATGTGAGTCTAGGGACTGGGAGAGGCTGCGTGGGAAGAACACGTGTAGAGTTGCTTCCCTGTAGTGGAACTGTAGCCTCTGGAATATATGAAGTCACTGAAGCAGACAAAGACCCTCACAGCATTCAAAAACAACTCAGTTACTCCAAACAAAATACCCAGATCCTGGAGGATTTTGAAGTAAATGACTTGGAAGAATTTCCTCTGTGGTGTGGGATTCCACAGTCATCTTTGGCTGCAGGAAGGATATTGCTGGCCTCAGGCAGTGATCTAGCTGACAGGACTTTCATTAAAGCAGACTGGAAACCATGTCTCCACCCACAGTCCCATGCCAGGCCCCGTGCTCCCACTATATCCTTTTCCCTCCCTTTCTTGCTTGGCTCTGCATGTATCCCACAGTGTTTAGGTCTTAAATGCTGGCTCTGCATGTATACCACAGTGTTTCGGTCTTAAAGCTCTGAAAGGAGCCTGGGGTTCTTACAAAGATTGACTTTCTTTCTCTTGGGCTAGAATGCTATCATCAGCAACAGGTGCCAAGCATGAGTGTGGGGTGGTACTGATGAATTTCCCTTAGGAAAATTCAGATCTAGAATATGGTGGTCATAGTGTCAGGCAGAATCTCCACATGAGATTTGAAGGTAGCTATAGAAAGCCATGTTAGTGTAGATATCTTTCTCATGTAAGTGATGTCTGCAGAGAGCCAATTTCTCTTTACCTTATCTCTCACATCCATCCATTCATTCAAATGTGTCACAAAATGTCAGCTTGCTATGTCCACTTGTCATCTCATGGCTTCTCTCACTCATTTTTCTCCAGAAAAGATTCTTGCTTTTTTCTCCAATGTAAAGCCATTTATTTCATCTTCCTAATTTCTACTGACAATATCATTCATCACATTGTGGTCACCCATTCTAGTGACGTGTCTTCCTCTGGTCCCTATTGCAGGACGGGAACATCTGTTATCACTGAGTCGTTGGTTCCTCCTACCTCACATCTTTTCTTTAATCTGTTTATCTCCTTAAACACGGAAGTTATCTCCATTCCACTTCCTGGTGCCCATTTTCTCCACAGTACGTACACTTTGTATATTTGCTTGCTCAGTTTGCTCCTTTTATTATAAATCTTTATAAGGGTGATACTAATATCTACATGACAGAGTCAACACTGAGCTATTTTGAGGTTTCCTCTACCAATGAAATTAATCCAAAGCTCTTCACTTTAGCCGCAGGCAGACTTTTCAAACAAGGGCAAAAAGTGGCCACATTCCTTGCCATATATCACAAGAATAATCTCCAGGATCCATGCTAAAATTATTCTCTGAAGCTTCTTGAGCCACGCCCCCACAGTTCAAATCACCCTCAGCACTACTATCTTTCATGTTCCTACTAGCAAGTCCCATTAAGCCCCACTTAAATCATTCAACTGATTTTCTAATTCAGAGTTATAAATTATAAATCTTCCTCCAAACAAAAGCATGGTCAGGCCTATCACAGCAATACTCCAGTCCCTGGTACTAACTTTTGTCTTAGGGTTTTCTTGCCATGAGGAGACACCATGACCATGGCAACTCTTATAAAGAGAAACATTTCATTGGTGCTGGCTTACAGCTCAAAAGTTAGTCCATTGTCATGGTGGCAGAAAGCATGGCAGTATCTAAGCAGACATGGTGGTAAAGAAGGAGTTGAGAGTTCTACATGTGGATGGGCCAGGCTCAGGAAATGAACTATGGATCACTAGGCAGGCTTTAGCTTCTGAAAAGCCCACTTCCATTAACCCACTTCCTCCAACAAGGCCACACCTACTACAGCAAGGACCCACTTCCTGATAGTGTCACTCTATAGGGCCATTTTCATTCAAATTACCACAGTAAGGCAGGGCCTCAAGGCCAGATAGTGGAAGCCAAGGATGACCAGATTATCTCTGTTGACAGACAAGAAAAGACAAGTCTGTCTTTTCAACAGACTATGGACTTCTTAATGAACCATGTTCTGTTGTTTTAACATCCCTAAAATTAACCTTCAGGTCAGTTGTGGAGTACCTGTCAGCCATTGATACCTTTTGACTTCTAAGACTGCTGACCTGAGAACGGTAACTTTCTTAACCTACCATGTACTTTCCTCAGAGACAACAAGCACTTTGCTGACCTCTGTCCCCAAAATGACTGATGTATGCACCCATTCCAGGTGGCATGTGATGTCTAAGAGTCTTTTTCCCCAACCCAATGGTACACATACTTGAGCAGAATAAATCATTGCTAAAATATACACTGTGCTAAAAGAAAGAAAGAAAGA
>NW_021604669.1:7558353-7583948 GCF_004785775.1 Grammomys surdaster | reverse complement strand
AGGAAGAAAGGAAGAAAGGAAGAAAGGAAGAAAGGGAGAGACAGAAAGACAGAAAGCATACATATGGAGGCTAGAGGTTGATATCCAGAGTCACATTTAGCAGGGGATTAAAAAGGTAAGCCTATAAGGCTTTCATATTCCCCATCAGGACCAATTAGAGACAAGCACATAGCCTGACATAGTTCCTGCTTGCATACCTTTTGTTTACGTCCAATCAGGGCAAGTATCCATCTTATGTATTTTCTACCTATGTACTTCCCATGTACATGTTTAGGGGAGTGAAAACATGTGGCTTGTTATCTTACATAAACAATTGCCTCCTCCATCTAAGGAAGTATCTGTCCATGGGCAAGAGGATTACAGGTTGGATCATTTTTGTTTCATGACTGCCTTAGGTACAGTGATTAAAATGTAATTTTGGTTCTCACAAAATCCTATAACTCCATGTCTGATATGAAAGGCTTTAGATAGCTCTACCCTTTGATCTTAGCTAGTTCCACTCTGTGTCTGCCCCTTTCCTTTACAGATATCCCATGGCTCTGGCACCTATAACATCTTGGGATTTCTAATGCAATCCAGGCTCTACTTTCTCAGCTTCATGCAATAGCTTCTTGCTCAGCCTCTTGCCCTCTTGGGACCTTCCCAGTCACACACTGCCTGGGCTCAGTGACTCTCCTTAATAACTGAGGAATATTCTATGACCCCATTGCTTGTGTATCCTTCATGACTCTGAAGCTGGAACCACATAGACATTTCTAAGTTCAGGCTTCCTTTTGAGATGGAGCCTGGTCCCCATGAATCACATTTGCAGCAACTTTCATTTCTTATTGTTTTTAGGAGCAGAAATTTCCTTAAGGTGCTTCCTTTTACATGCTGGAAGCTTAGCTGGGTGAGTTCTCGGCCTGAGGGCATCTGTTCCTTTATTCCAAAATGGATTGGCTCTTATCTATTTCAGCTCAAGCCTGGGCTCTCACATTAAATCTCTTCCTGCTCTTTCTCTCTCCAAACTGTGTATGTATTTTGTGCTTCATTTTCCCTTTTGGCTTTGTTTTTATTGTAGCTCTTAATAAGAACAGTTACTAGTAACTACATGACAGAATTAATATTAGGCTGTCTTGAAAGCTCCTCCTCCAAAGAAATTAGGCTATTACTTTCCAGTTTAGGCCCAAGAAAATTCTTAGGAAATAGAAGGAAGCCACATTTTTGTTTTGTCAAACCATCACAAGAACAGTCTCTGGCCCAGATGTTGTTAAGGTCTTTGGTTCCCCCTCTGGCCTCCTGAGCTGGGACCCCACAGTTCATAGAGCTCTCAACTCTATCTCCCAAGCTCCTACTAAGACAACCCATTAAGCCCAGCTTATAGCATTCAACCAGTTTCCAGAGCCCCAGAGTCTTTCACATTCCTCCAAAGGACTACATGGCCAAGTTTTTCATAGAAATAGCTCAGTCCCAGTACCAAGTTCTGCCTTAGTTACTTTTCTATTTCTGTGTTAGGATACCATGATCAAGGCAACTTACAAGAGAAAATGTTTAATTGTTCTTACAGTTTCAGAGGATTACAGTCCATGATACAGGAATCAAGTTATGATGGCAGGTAGCTAAAGAAACCATTGAGAGCTCATTTCCCACAAGCAGGTGTCAGAAAGAGCCTGGTGAGACTGACAGGGGCCAACTGTGGTCTCAAAGCTGTCCCTGTGGTATACCTCCTCAGACAAAGCCATAACTCCTAGTCTTTCCCAAACATTTCTCCAACAGTTGACCAAATATTAGAACACATGATGGTGACAACCACCATGCTATGGCTGCTGTTGCTACAGCTGTCGTCCTTGGCTGCCATCATTCAGCCTCTGTAACTTTCAAGAATTCTCCAGCCATCATCATCAGATGGAGACTGCTAAGACATTCATCCTCATAGACTGAGCAGCTACTGATTCTAACAAGTAGGCAGCTATTGAAAAGTCCAGCCCTTACCAAGTAAACCAGGCTAATAAATCCCCTGTGTAGTGAATATTCATTCTAGTTATGGTTTTCTCTAGAGAACCCTGGTTAACACATACATGTTGGATTCCATCTGTACCTAAGTTATCTTTTGCTCTGTGACCTGGATGTTGTCAATTTCTCTGTCTTCTTCCTACTCAGGACTCTTCTCCACTCCCCTCCTGTTTCTTCTTCAACAACAGACATGACGTTTCTCAAGCCTGCACCTATTTCTGCTCTGCCCAAAGCTCTTGTCGTATGATGCCTCTGTTCTGTCTCAGGACTCAGCAACAACTCATATGTCAGCAGCTCTGGACCACCTTCCTTTAACTTGATTGAATTTGCTGACTTGGGGCCTTGTTACTTTGACTTTCTATGCAGTAGCATAGACAGGACACATCACCTTCTTGCTTGGTAAGATGAATATGTATTATGTGATTTTCTTCCCTGAGAGTAGATTCAGTTTGTGCTGGTCTCTGTTGTGTCCTCAATGAGAAGAAAAGTACTGGTATCTTGTAGGAATTTGATGCATTCAAGGACTCATTCTCTGTTGATTGGATATTCACAGTTACAGTGATGCTGATAAGTTAATAAAATTGGAACTTCATATTCTAGTTCTACCATGTATCTGCTATGTGATTTGATCAGCCTACTTAACCACTCTCAGTAAAATGAAAATAACAGCCTTCCCTTTGGGTGTCAAAGATAATTGGATTTGAAAGACCAACTGTATTGAACGCTGTTCATCCTCTCATATAAGGTTCCACAGCTTCTTTGAAGTGAGTGCTCTCTTCAGATGAGAACATTGCATCTTGGAGTAGTTGACTAACACCCAGAAAATCACAAACAACTGATGGTTCAGATTAGGATGGGATCCCATGTCTGTCTGATATGCATTAATAATACCACTCCTGTCTGATATGCATTAATAATACCCTTATCCTCTTGCCTTCAGTTCCCAATTGGCTGTGAAAATGAGCTTGAAATCCAACTTCCTCGTTAATTTGGCCCAAGCTTTTCTTAAGCTCAGGCTTGTATCTGTGTGATGAATGAGTTCTCTAGACAGTGCATCTGAGCCTGGGTTCCACCTCGGGGCCACGTGTATGAACAAGGCTGACACTGGTTTATACCACATTCCTGAGAGGTCTGTTCATCACTCGCAGCAAGCAAACAAAACCACCAGGATATGAGAAAAATGGGGATAGAGGGATGGAAGCCTGAGGCCTTCTGTGGGCTTAAGGAGTCTCTAACTAGCCACAAGCTTCTCCTCAAAGGCAGGCATGAATCTTCCATTATCTCTGAAATTACACATGGCTTGTGAGTGAGCTTACAGTGGTGAGCCATGGGAAGGACACAAGATCAGCACGTTGTGAGCCATGTGAGAGGGCTGCCTCAGCCTTGATAAGAGAATGCAAGGCTGGAAAGAGGGGGTCTGTGGAGTTAGGTGGACTTCAGCTATGGCCCTGGGTGAGCTGGAGAGGGCAGCAGAAGGGGAGGAGGGTAATGACCTTCACCAGCAGTAGGGGCAGAGTGGACAGGCTAGTGACAACAGATGGGAATATGGTCTTCTATAGACACCAAAGTTCCTCATTCAGGACCTATCTTGCTTATCTGACATGTCTTTCACCCAGATATGAGCACTGAATCTATAATTAGTTGGGGTCCTGATCATCTACTGGGTAATACAATGAATTTGTTAAAGGTCTACTCAGAACCAGAATTCATTCACCCATCCATCCATCCATTCACCCATCCATACATCCATCCACCTATTTATGCATCCATCCATCTACTCACTCACTCACTCACTCACTCACTCACGCATCTTATCTCCACTGAGTTCCTGCAATGTGCTTTGCCCTGAGACATTGCAGTCTTAACATTGGAAACAGAGAAGCCCCTCCCTCCTGAACTACACCCTCAGATAGGGAGAACAACAATTTTAGTGACATAAAGTGTGTGTAATTATAGGTAAGGTTTACAGGTTTGAATAAAGAGGTAGTGAGAGAGGCTGCTGCTCTTGATGCTACAGGCTGAGTCTATCTGCGTGGATGGTGTCTTAACAAAGCTGTATAGGAAGTGGCTGTGCTGCTCATTTGAGGGTGGTATTATAATTTTGAACAACAATGAGAAACAAAGATGGACTCATGATGGATGTGTAGCGAAAATAGAAGAGAGAGACTCCAAAGATGATAGATGGGCTGACAAGCTGAGAGACTAAACAGGAGAGAGACAGCTCTAGTGGTATTAAGCTACAAAGATCTCTCTCTGTCTCTCTCTGTCTCTTTCTGTCTCTCTCTGTCTCTCTCTGTTTCCCCCCTCTCTCTCATTTGTGTGGGGTGGGGGTGGGATGGGGGTTGGGTGTACACATAAAGACAGAGTCAAAGACATAGAGAGATAGAGAATTTTGGAGACCACACCTAGACAACATGGAGAACAGAGCACAAAACTGCACAGTGGCTGGTCGGGGCAACATCTCTAACTGGGCAGTAGTGTTTTGCAATGGATGCTTTTCCCCAGTTGGGACACAATGTCTGACTACTCCCAGGCTCTCTACACCTCAGTCTTTTATCATGTCTTCGGACAATAACTGGGCATGCTTGGTTAGTTCTTGCTGTCAAGGATGGCTCCTTAGCAGTCTCTGATGGGAGAGAACATGTCTTATTCTTTCTCTGGCATCTATAGATGTCACCTTTGACATCTCTGGGCTCACAGCTGTTTCATTTCATTTGTAACTCCATCTTCACAGAACTTCCTCTTTGGGTGAAAATGTGCTCTCATCTCTGCTTCTAAAGAAAGCAGGGTGGGGTTTAGGGCCCAACTTCAATCCAAGATAATTTTTAAAATCCTAAACTAATAACATCTACAAAAATCCCCATTTCCAAGTTGAGATGCTTCCTGAAGCTCCTCCCAGATAGGCATCAATTTTGGTACACACAATGTACCGAGTACAAGCTCAGGGATGCAGTTTCAGGCCGAAAGGCAGGATATTCAGAGAGCAGAAGAGAATAGAGTGGAGAGGAATTGTAAGCAAATGTCTATTCATCCCTGAAAGGACAGTGATAAGAGACTAAAGAAGCAATCCTTCCCCCAAGTCTAGCCTGGTGTACCAGCGAGTTTATTGTGATTACTTACAGAACTCAAAAGCAGCTGCATGACTGAAAAGCCCACCCCAGCATGGATGACGACGACTCCTGGAAGCTTCATTCCTGGAACTTCCAGCGTGGCTTGCAGGTGGCCTCTGGGGGCCTAACACACTGCCCTCTCAGCAGCTGTCATTGCTTATAGAACCTTGGGGAGGGGCCTTGTGACTTTCTGGGTCTCCTGAGCTTTTTAAGTCAATTGTATAAGTTGGTGCTCCTTCCTGTAGGAGGGGTGATTCAAGTCAAGAAAATGGCTATCCCACAAGAAAATAGGACCATCTGGAGGGAGGGGCACTGAGTGTAGGGAAGATGAGGGCAGGGGGGTCAACAGAGGACATGTGCCTGTGGGCTTTCAGAAAGACCGTGAGAAATTTATTTTTAAGCCATTGCTCAGGGAGCTGGAGAGAATTTGAGAAGGGGGGCGTTTCAGGGAGGGCAGAGGGAATTATTGGCTGCTCTGATCTCCATAGGTCACTTTCTAGGCACTCCACGAGTCACCAAAGTGCCACATCCACAGGCAACAGGCGAAGGGTCTTACCCAGCACACAGCAGGCAGCAGAGCCAATGGCTTCCCAGTTGCCACCAGTGGTTCCTGTGTGGAGTAAACAGAACCAGAAACATATGGTGCTGGCTTCTCCCACACAAACAGCAGCAGCCTTGAACACGTGCAAGAGCAGCTTCTACGTTGTGCTTTGAAGCTCTGGACCAAGCCCAGAGGAAAAACGATTCACCACATGGAGCATCCTTCTTACCACCTTGATACAGCGGTTCCCTAGGCCCCAGCCTCCCTGAATCCCTCTTCCCTCTCCTCTTCACTCCTGGCAGGGCACATGCAGAGAGGGCAATGAGAAAGAAGTCTATGAGGATACATCTGAAACTCTTTAATGAGCTGTGTGTGGTGCCTGGCTACCAAACTTCAGAAGACAGAAGCTGTAGGTAATGAACAGAGAATAAGGATGGTATCCAGAGAGAGAGAGAGAGAGAGAGAGAGAGAGAGAGAGAGAGAGGGATCATGGGGGGGCTATAGTGTCTTACCCCACAGGAAGGCATTGCAAGTGATAAATGTCACTTGCTTTAGACTCTAATGGGATCGGATCCAGATCCTAAGCCTACTGGAACTGGAAAGCTGGAAACAAGCTGTTTCCAATGAGAGGGGCTGGCTCGTCATACACAGGGCAACATACATCTGTTTCAAACAAGGCCCCCACAGATGTCACCAAAATATATCGCCTATTATGTCCCATTAAAAAAAAATGAATGAGAAGAAAATTCTCATCCCTCCCCCATTTTTGTGTCATTCTTGATTTCCTGAGAGGGTTATCTACTACAATATTCACTAAGTACAATAAAGGAATTAAAATATATATGCTCAACTATATCTTGTCTAGTTTGCAAATTTATATAAGAACAGAAAGTATTCTTGCATGCCTTTCCATAGGCCAATAATGTTTTGCTTAACTCAAGCTTCTGAATTTTTTATTTATTTTATCAATTGATTTTCTAAGGAAAAAAATGTAACAGATAAAATGTTTCTGTTAGCTGGTAAATTGTATGTTTTCATATGGTAGAATTAATGAAAATTTCCCTGTGTCTTTTGAGTTACATATAGAATGACTGACACATAGTCACTGGAATACTAAATTTAATGAAGGTATATTATTAAATAAGACAATGCCTGTTATGGAGAAGAAAGTCAACAAAACAGCATGGTCTCAGCTTCTAAATATGTATGTACTGTATACATATATGTAGAAATACATCTTATGTGTGTGTTTTGATTTCATTTTTTTAATAAAGGAAGGAGCAGGAGTATGGCTCAGTATAGAACATTGGTTGATTTTGTATAATGCCCCGGTTTTAATCAATGTAACTGTAAAAATATAAAATCGACAAATGGGAGTTTGAGAGATTGCTTAGTGCTTAAGGCTTTTTACTCTTTCAGAGGACTGGAGTTGGGCTCCCAACATGGATGTCGGGCAGCTTATAACCACCTGTAGCCCCAGCTCTATGGGATCCAACACTGCCTTCTGCCTACCACCCTCAGAACACTCATATAACACATAAGACAAACAAAAATACATGTGCCTGTAGACACAAACTCACATATGTCAGAGTTAAAAGTAGCTGCTGTCTCCATGTGTGAACCTGTGGCCAGACCTCCTAAATGTGTTAGTATGCTTTTCATAAAAGCTCCTGGTGTCCAACTTTTTCAATTTTCATTACAGCTGGGGAACTGATGAAACACAGGGAAGAGAGGACAACAGAAATGTAACAGGCTTGTCTAACCCAGATCTGGAGGAGAGAAGACAGGCAGTATTGTGACCTACAGTAAGCACAGGCTCTGGACAGTGTGGGATGGCTGCCCACACAGAGCCAGACCTGCCAGAGAGTCTGCAGAAATAAGGGGATCAGATACCTCCCCAGCCAGAGGCTGCCAGCCAGCCAAAACCAGAAGCTGTCCCCAAGTGCCCTCAACTAAGGAAGGAGCTGGAGGCCAAGGTGGCAGGGAGCTTATGAAGTAGAATGTCCTTCCGAGCATAAATCCAACATTTCATTTTACAGAACAGGAAACGGAGGCCTAGAGAGGGAAAGGACACACAGGGACACACAGGGACACACAGGAAAGGAACGTGAGACTGAGAGAACACAGACCCTTCTGGGAACACAAGCATGCCACAGTAGACAAGAGATCAAGGATGCTGTAGTGTACAAGGTGTTCAGGGATGCCACAGTGGACATGGAGCACAAGCCATTGCTCACCAGGCTGTTATTACTAACACAGCACCACTTACAGGTATAGCAAGGTTCCGATCTCTAGAGCTTTAGGCCCAGTTCTGCCCACTTTCTCTAAGTTGTCTGAAGCCAGTGGAGCACAGATGAAGGGCTTGTCCTCTCATCCTGGTGTGACCACAAACTCTCTAAAGTTGTGTTTCAGCCATCCCAAATCTCCACCTGCTTCTTCAGCTTCTCACTCACATAATCAGTATCTGTCCATCCATCTTTCCATTCATCCAAACAGCCTTCCATCCTCACATCTATCCACATATACACACATTCACCCATCCATCTGACAGCCAGACAGACAGACAGACAGACAGACAGCCACCCAACCAGCCAGCCAGCCAGCAAGGCTTTAACGTGACCAGTTCATTCGTTTATGTTTAGAAATTATTTTTCCTTTCGTCTCTTCCTCTTTGAAAAAATCATTATTACATTTCCTCTCCTGTTTTTGAAGTGAGTCGTGTGCACTGTCGTGCTCCTATGCAGATCAGAAGCCATCATGGGAAGTGGGAGTCCTTTCACTCTTTCTACCATGTGGGTCCTGGGAATTGAACTCTGGTTCTCAGGCTTGGCTGCAAGCTTCCTTACCCACTGAGCCAGCCATCTCATTAACTCTTCTTTTCTCGTTGCTTTACCTTGTCTCCTTCCCAGTTCCTTCTGACATTGCATTCAATACATAATTGGATGTGGGCCAGACTCTTAGCTCAAAGAATATAAAGAAAAGAGTCCTGCAGATTGCACATAACTGATCATGTGTGCAGATATTGCAACCCACAAAGAACATGTGTCCCTTATCTATGATAGCTTTTTACAGTCTCATGTGAAGAGCCAAAGGATCTGCAGCAGAGAAGGTGAGCTCTCTGTCTGGGGCTGTCTATGGGAAGAAAATCCTAGATGGGTGAAGGCCAAGCACTTTGAGGACGGTAGTGTGGGGTGTGATCCCTGGCTGCAGCTCTGCCTTAAAATGTCCATGTCAAATCTGTGACCTCAATCACTCTTCCGTCACTGTACTCCATACAGACAGGCATTGCTGTGGCAGCCCAGAGGAGCACACTGCTTGACAGTTGGAGCAGTCCTCACCCCCACTCACCACTTGGCTTGGTTGGAATGGTGGAGCTTTCCCCACAGATACTGAATCCTGATTCATCAACAACTCTCCAGATTGCTCCCACTTCCCCAGGCAGTCATGAGTCCATCACCCAAGGAACATGGATACAGCAAAGCCCTCCTCACACCGCCACTTCTACCCATTCTCCCCAGCTCTGCCATCCTCCCTCACCTGCCCATGTGTGTGGTGCCTCCATCTCTTTCTCTGTTACTGATCAGAATTCCTCCGTACCTCCACCCCCCCATAGCCTGAGAAATGGACTCCCTCACATCCTGATGCTTTCTCTTTCTGTGTCACGCCTCCTCATCCCTGCCACTCACATGCTTCTGAAGCCCAGCCTCTTGTCATACCCAGTCTCTTTACTAACTGGACTCCCTGTTGTCAATGTTCTCTCAATCAAGTCTCTTCCCCACAGCATCTATATAGAACATTCTAAGACACCTACCTATGTGCCTTTTTCTCTGACCTCCCTTCAGTGTTATCTCAGAAGGTCAGCACAGGCTTTCACAGGGTAATGTGTGTTTAGGAGACCCTAGCACCTCAGAGAACCCCCATCAGGCAGAGGTCTCTAAAATCCCACAAACATACCGAGCCCCGCCTGCCTGAGCCACTAAACTTCCCTCCACATAGAAAGTCAAGCTCTCTCCTTCTACTTAAGTAAATCCTATCCATAAGCTCCTGTCTACCTCTGACTCCAACCAGCTCCACTCAGGCTGAGTGAACGGCCTACCTGTATTCCCATAATTCTGTGCGCTTATCTCAACTACAACCATAGCAGACATCATTGACCTTGGCTTTCTGTCAATATGTTAATATCCTTAAAAGGCAAAACTATGGCTATTGGGCGACAAGGATCCAAACTTCTTTCTGTGTCTAGCATACAATAGGTGCTTAATGAGCAAGGATAGAGTCTCCCTCCACAACACTAGGAGAGCTAGACGGTAGATAAGGAGCAGGTTCTGGACTGTTATCTGCCACTGGCTAGCCAGGGAATCTGTGGTTCGTGGTTTAATTTCTCTGCATCTCATTTAGCTACATAAATTAGTATGTAAATGGAGCTGGTATGCAGAAAGCATTTTGTTCTGTCGTGGAGATTTCTAAATTAACATGCACAAGGCCCCTTAAGTGGCACCTAGTATGTAGTGCAAGCAATAAATAGTAGGTAATAGCAGGTTCTATTATAGTAACAGGGCAATTGCATTCCTCCTCCTCCTCCTCCTAAGTTTGAGATCCTCTCATCTTCCTTTACCCAGAGACCAAACTCTTGTTTGTCCTGCATGGCTAATTAGTGCTTGTTTGACTGTCTGTTTGTTTTGCTCATTGACACAGAGAAACTCTGATTTCTGTGGTGGCTTGTCCCCTTGCTTGCCTTTGGAGTCTTTCTTTATTAGCTCAGACCTGGTTCCTGGGTGAGCCTCCAGGCACCTATGGGTCAAAAATGACTCGTTTTACCCAAGTGCCAGTAAGGGGCCGATAGGTGTGAGCCTCTGGGTCACTCTATAAAGAGAGGAGAAAAGGAAATGGTCACAGTGTTTCATCATGGTGACATCCTTGTCTCTCCCCATGCCCTGGAATCTGGATGTAAGGCTGGGAAGCACTCTCAAATGATGTAGCACCCACGGACTCAACTCCAGAGAATGTCACACTCCACAGAGTCATGAGGAGAAATCCCATCCTGGTCCTGTCCAAGATTCCCAGACGGTCTTGACAGGAAGATTCTGTACTGGGGGGAAGGGCTGCCTGGCTCTGACAGCCTCCAGAGTGTGTGAAACCTAGTGCTCTTGCCAGACTTTTAAAAAAAATCATATCTGTATCCAACTGGCTGCATCAGTGCCAAAGAGAAGTATCACTTGTCACAGACCTGCTCTTTGTCCATACCACATGCTCCCTGTGCTCTGGGAGAGACCCTGTAGCCACCTGACATCCCCCAATCCCACAATGCACTCTTCCAGAATGAGTCAAGCCATAGCTGGCTCCGCCTATCCCTCCTCACATCTACTTCCTGTCTTTGAGGAAATGTGAGCTGATGATAGATTTAAGGAAATCTGGCCGGGGTACACACAGAAACCGAGCCCAGCTGCTGAGACACCCTTGAGTCACCCTGGTTTTTAAGGGTATGAGGGTAAGAATGAGCTATTTATAGCCAGCCATGCTGCAGATGAGGTTTGAGATCTTTCTGTTTGACAAGGCAACTGGAAGTCCTGAGCAAACACCATTTACTGTGGGCACCAACACCAGAAAAATGTCTTGGTGATGCCAGTGGGCATTTTGGGGGTAACTAAAGATATGAGTTAGCTAAAAGGTATGGACCTCAGACCCACCTCTGTGGGGAACCAGCTATCTGATATGGGCTGAACAGTATCGCCCATCAGACACAGAAGATAGAAGTCCTACCCACATAACTTAGGTTTCTATTACAGTCGTAAAACACCAGAGCTACAAGCCATTTAGAGAGGGAAGGGTTTATCTCCCTTATGTCGTACAATTTTCCTGAAAGAAAATAAGGGCAGGAACTCATGCAGAGCTCATGAAGGAATGCTGCTTACTGGCTTGCTCCTTACAGCTTGCTCAGCCTGTGTTCTTGTACAACCGAGGTCTATTTGTCCAGGACTGACACTGCCTATAATGGGCTGTAACCCATTAACCAAAAACAAACAATCAGTCCCACAAACTTGCCTATAGGCCAATGTGATAGAGGCATTTTCTCAACTGACGTTTGTACTTCCCAGATGACTCTAGCTTTTGTCAAGTTGACATAGAAAACAAAACAAACAACAACAAAAAACTAGTCCTCATACCTCACAATTTCAGGATATGGCAGGATCTGGGGACAGGTACTTAAAGGTTTCAGTAAAATGGTATCAGTGAACTGTTTCAGTAAGATGGTATCATAGGGGCTGGTCCTGACTCCAGTGTACCTCTTAAGACCAGGGACCACACAGAGGGAAGATCTAAGAAGACACAGGAGGGCAAGGCAAGGAGAGAGACGAGTCCTGTGACACCTGGATTATAAACTCAAAGACCACTACTATTAGAAAATGGACTTCTGTTATTCTTTGATTGTTTGGGCCCATAAAACCCACAGTGTTTTCCACAGGTGCCCAGAAAAACCAATATGCTCTGTCTCCCCTCTCCCACCCAGTGCCTGGAACATACCACCTACTTCCCCCTTCCCCCAAAAAACCTCCTCCCTCTTCTTTCTGTAGTCAATCCCTGATTCATTATGTGTCCACTCATGAACAGGAGCTGTGGGTGTCCCAGGGGGCTCGACCACTCGCCTGTGGAAGGGCAATCCGATTATGTTCGGGCTGGGCTGTTAGAACTGAAGTTACCGAGAAAAGCCCGAACTTGGCTTGGCACGAACCTGACTTTCCTTCTCCCACCTTGCCGTTTCCTCTACCCCAACCCAACGCCTCCTCTTGGCCTACTATTTCCTCTCATTCACCCTCCTCTATTTTTTTCTTCTTTTTCCTCCCCTATACAATCCTTCCTTTCCCTGTTTTCCAATTCCTCTGAGGTGGATGTCATTTCTGTGGAGAGCAGAGGACTAAAGTAGCCTGGATTTTTCCCATCATAGCTCAGTGACCACCCACGCTAAGCTCCTCTCTGGGTTCATCTTGATATCTATCCCCCTTTTTCATTGCTGTAGGAAGCATCTCTAATATATGTCCTACAACGTGTACCTATCTTGTAAAATGTGTGCCTCTGACTCCCATGCCCACAGCAGTGATTGTGGAGCCTTGTTCCCAGTGCTCCTCCTTCCATCATTTCTGGGTGGAGCTCTTGCATAATGTCCACTGTTCCTAACGGGATTCTGTGCTGACACCATCCAAGGTTTACTTTTCCCTTTCTCAGGCTGCTCCAGGTCCCATTAGCATAAGCAATACTGCACGACTTTATTCACACTAGATGAATATAGAGTGTATTCATGTTTTGGGGTCCCATGGATTACATGAGCTATCATCCTACCTCACACAGGTGACACTTGAGCCCCTTAAACTCCTGAGATCCTAAGGTTGACCCAAGGTCTAACCTGCACATGCTTTCCTACTTGGATGTCCTCTGGACTCAGTAGGGACAGGAGCTATTTGGAGACTTGCTGACTTGGGACTCAGCCTGCAGACCTAGGTTTGCAATACAATTTTCCAGTGAATCTCATGAATAGGCTCTTAGAGATGCCCCTTTAGCACTGCACTACCTCTGAGGCAGTTGGTGCCTGGCCTAAGCCCTAAACAGGGAAAGGAAGGATTGTATAGGGGAGGAAGAAGAAGAAAAAAAAATAGAGGAGGGTGAATGAGAGAAAATAGTAGGCCAAGAGGAGGCGTTGGGTTGGAGGAGAGGAAACGGCAAGATGGGAGAAGGAAAGTCGGGTGGTGTAGAACTGTGGTGTGCCATTGGCATGGCTCAAGCTTTAGATACTTCTATCACAAACTGGCTTTCATCTACTTCTCTGTCCTTCTTTCCCTCATTCCCTGGAACCCCTGGCACCTATGAGGAAGGCAGCATGCCATCCTTCGTGGCATCTGTGCAGCAGCTGCTCACTGTTCCCCAGACTGGAATGCCCACTTGGTAGCTTCTGCCAAGCCAAACCAGCTAGAGGCCAAGATGCGGCATGTGCCCAGCTCTTTCAGCAAGTCTGCAGGACCTCTAAGCCACAAGTGCTTCCTCATGTGAGTATTCCAGAGCCCAGAGCTCAGAGCCCACTGCTCAGGAGCCCCAGCACAGTCAGAGATCCAGACCCTAGTACCTTTCTGGTATTTGCCTCCATTTGAGACAGACGAGATTGATGCTCTCCTTGCCATGAGGGGGGCGTGCCCAGCCTCAATAGTCAGCAACAGCATAGTTGTTTCTTGTCACACAGAACTGAGGCATGGAAAGACACATATTCCCTTCAACTCAATATCACTGAAAGATGAGAAAGACAGCACAGTCATCTTTTGACAAAAGGTAAAAGAACTTTGTCCAGTATGTGTGTATATTCCTGTGTGTGTGTGTGTGTGTGTGTGTGTGTGTGTGTGTGTGTGAATGTGCAATTGTGGAAGCCAAAAGTTGAGGACAGGCTCTCTATGGTAGCTAATACTGTCAGTTCAAAAGGATCTAGAAGCACCCAGGCACCCAGGAGCAAGCCTCTGGGCATGTCTTAGGGGGATTATCCAGGTTTGGTTAATTGAGGAGTAAAGACCCACCTTACCTATGGATAGCACAGGTCCGTTGGCTGGGGTCTCAGACTGAATGAAAAGCAGCAAGCCAGTGGAGCACCAGCATGTAGCAGCATGTGCGTCCTGACTGTGTCTTCAGATGACCAGCTCCCTAAGTCTCTGGCCCCCTTGTCTTCCTCACTGTGATGTGCTGTGACTGTGCAGTTGCGAGACAAAATAACCCTTTTCTTCCTCAAGTTGTTTCCCCCAGGTAGAAACAAGATCTCACAGCATCAAGAAAGGCAACTAAAACAGGTCTCTGAGCCTGGAGTTCACAGCTTAAGCTAGACTGGATGATCAGTGAGTGCCAGGGTTCCACCTGTCCTCACCTCCCCCCCCCCACTCCCACCCGTGTTGAGATTAAAATCTCATGCCACCGTGACTGGCTTTTTAACATTGGTTTTGAGGGGTTGAATTTTGTTCCTCATGCTTGCAATAGCAAATATTTTCCCAACTAAGCTATCTTCTAGCCCCACTTTTTTCTTATTATAAACATCAATTGAGTGCCTACTACATGTAAGACAAGGTCAGGCCACAGAAGCATAGAAATGCTAAAGTTCCCCACCCTCCTCCAGTGGCCAACAGCAGCCATCTTGCACCCAGCTCAGAACAGGGTGACCAGAACCAAGAACCCAAGCACAGAATAAAATATCTGACAGAGCCCCAGATGGACTCCAAAGCAGATAAGAGGGGAAGGTCTCATAAAACCCAACCCCAGTATCCCTTAGCTGCAACCATTAAAGGGGAATAGTTAAGCCTCCAGACGAGGAAGACATCCTGAACAGAGGCACTGTGAGTACAGAAGGTGATCATGTGGTTTCCAGGGTGCATTGTCCCTTGGGTCCCAGGAAAGGAGGTGGAGCCTGGGCCCAAAAGCTCATTCCAGCCACTGTCACTCAGGGCAACATCCCAGATCAGCAATGCAGCCACCAGTGTGCATGCTGAAAAGCCTAGCCAGGGCCTGCATAGACCTGGGTCTCTGCCACCTGCACACAGTGTGGGCTCCCAACATGTTCATGGGATGAATAAATGGCAAACAAACAGGCTGTGAGCAGATCCGTTGCAGATGTCAGCCTTGGAGCCTCGGGGTACCTGGTCCTGAGACTGGGTCTGGAATCTGATGTACATCTGGTCCTGGTCAGGCCAGCCTTGCTGCCTGGTGGAGGAATGCTGTTCTCTGTGAGCCCTTCCCCCATCTCCTCTGGAATTTATTTATTATTTACAGCTGCTGCAGGAGATCCGCCAGGACACCTCCTGCCTGACTGCAGTTCTCGCCAGTGCAGATACTCTTTCTGAGATAAAGTAGAAGGCAGAGCTTTAAAAGAAACAAAGAGGTCAGCCAAATGCAGTCTTTCTGTGACCTGTATATGTGTTGAGGTCTGGGGTGTGGGGCACAAAAATGCCCTAGGTCAGCCTCCCACCCTGGAAGTATTACCAGGGCAGGGGTCAAGAAGATGAAGAACATTCTGTATCCAGGGTTGGGGGAGGGGCCTGCAACATCAAAACACACACACAGACACACACAGACACACACACACAGAGACACACACACATACACACACACACACACACACACACACACGTTTCTCAGGGCCAAGAGCCACAAGAAGGATGCCAGAGCACAGAGAACTCATGTGAGTTCTCCAAGGCCACCCAGCTGCGAGTGTCAGAAGGCAGGAATTCAACCCAGTTCTCTTCAGGCAGCCCTGGTCCATGAGATGAGAATGGTCACATGGGAATGATGTCAGCTATGGTGATAGCCAGAGAATAAGTTCTGAGTCCCACATCGTGAGAAACTCCTAAAAGATGAGAGTCTGTCTGGGTCTGCTTTGGGGAATTGAAGGTATGCTGGTGCCTTTCACTAGAAGGTAAGACCTGAAAGCCACAAATGACAAACACTGAGGCAGCTGTCAGCAACCATATTCTAGGAAGAGGTGGCTGGAGAATAGGGTGGAAGTAGAGGTCAAAGAAACTATGACACCTGACCTCAACCTGAGTCAAAGTCCTATGTATACCCATGACTTGGCACCAGAATTTATATTCAGTATTTATGTACTGTTTATTCTAAGATGCATGCCAGACTTCTGTACTCTGAGCCTCAATTTCCCCAAAGACAGAGCGTTTCAGGGGACTGTGGTTTTTTTTTTTTTTCTTTAAGAAACAGCTGCTGGGAAGTTGCTAGAAACAACCCAATCACCCCAGCTGAAGGGTGCAGAGCCATCTGTCTCCGGGGATGAGAAGAGGCAGGGCTGGATGGAGCCACAACATGAGTATTCTTTGGATTCAATTCTGCTATCTTGAGATGTAGAATCAGGGGGTGTGGCTGAGGCTGGTCTAGGTGGCCTGGGGAATCTGATCCTGACCCTGTGCATGTCAGCAGTGAGGAGACTCTGGTTTCAGGGACTCTGATATGTGAGCCTTGAAGTTGCCCAGAGCTTCTGGGTTTACTCTGCTTGGCCACAGCACAGTGGTGGTTATGCGATGGCCCCTGACATGAGACATATCCATGCCTGCTTTCTGCCAAGTGACCATAAATGATTCACTCATCCCAGGATTTGGGGAAAACTTCTTTAATGTCACCTGCTAGCACACTGGCTTTGCAGGGTTCTGGCTGTAGGACCAATTGAAAGAGTTCATGAGAAGAAAACAACAACATGTTAAGCAGTTAATCTCAGAGTTCTACACCCCTGCCTGGTTTTGAGATTTTCATATATAATTCCCTTCCATTCTCAAATACCAGTTAATATGGATTAGATCCAAAGAACAAAATACCCAGATATCCATGACTAAGACCATGAGTTGTTGATTCATCTCATATTTGGTTCAATAAGAAGATAAACTCCCAGGAACCCAGATCTTTTCATCAGTCTCAGGGGCTTGTTCTTATACCAAAATGGCTGCTTCCGCTCCAGCCATCACATTTACACGCCAGAGAGATGAATAGAGCCCCCCACCCCCTCTGTTTAAGAAATGAGGTCCCTTTTAGACTTCCTCTAGAACTGGCTCAGAGGCCCAATCTGAGTGAATGACTAAATCAGTCATCAGAGTCACCCCTTTTTGCAGGTCATACTTTTGGGAATCACAAATGATTTCTGTGGGTACAGCCACTGCAGCTTGAAACAGACAGCATCCCTAAACAGGAAGTAGCACTGAGCTACCAGGAAACAGGAATGGAACACGCTTTATGCACAGGATGGAGCCTTCATACTTGGTAGGAGATAGGTGGCTGTGAGCATGTGCCATGAAGTCTGGACAGGGGAATGATGTACAAGAGGGAAAAAGGAACCTGGGGCAGGCACTGGCTGGCAGTACCCAGGAGATGACCTGAATTGTACATATAGTGCCAGGCTGAGGACCACTCAGGTCTTTCTGAGATGCAGAAACAGGAGAGGGAGGGCAGAAAGGAATCAGGGACCAGAGGCTGAACAGTACCCATGGGGAGATGCTGAGGCTATTCGAGGTGGATCTGGATCCTTAAAAGATTCTCCATCTCTTTGTTAGGCAAACTTGAGATTTCTTTGACAAGGGTCTGGAAAGAACCAAGGCTAGGAGCCCTGTCGCACCAAGAATAAGAAATATTAAAAGACACTGAAGACAGGCTAATGGACTGAGGATCTCTGGCAGAGGAGCCAGCTGGGCGAGGAACTGCCACCAGCATCCATAGCCTTGAGGAGCAGGGCAGACCCTGCTGATAGCTCACACCTCCAGGCCTGTCAGTGATAAATTCTTGTCATTTCTCGGTGGAGTAAGAACTTTTTTGCTTGCCTCTGAGTCAGTGGTGGGAAAGACAGTGACGAAAGGCTAGCACACGGGAAGAGCTAAGTCCTCCCCACCCCCACCCATCCCCAGAGCCCTTGCAAAGCCCTCACAGTGTCTCCATCATCACTACTTCCAGCCTGCACCCTTCTGTTTCCTCCCTCCTGCCCTGAGAGCCTGAGTCCTCCTGGAACACGGAGGATGCTGAGTGAGAATTCATTCACCTCCCATGTGGAGTAGGTCCTGGGACTTTCCCTTTAAGAGCTGTCAGAGCGGGGAGGCTGGCCAAGCTGGGCTGGAGGTGGGGACAGAGGAAAGAAAAAGAAAGAGGGAGAGAGAAGCAGAAAAAGTTTTTTTAGAGGAAAATGCAGGGCTAGTCTGTTGGCCTGACGTCAGATGTCGCTTTGACAAACCCCCCCGGGGGCTCAGGAAGGCTCTCTGCTGCTCTGATGGGCCAGCCCAGTCCTGGCCCAGCTCCCTGGAGAGGCATCCGCATCCTCTGGGCTGAGCCGTAGCTCCTGTGACGCTGACTTCCAGGCATGAGGTGGCTCCTGCCCTGGACGCTGGCAGCCGTGGCGGTCCTGATGGTGGGCAACATCCTGGCCACGGTGAGTCCTGCCTAGAAGGGATCATTGAGGGGACCTAGTCACTTTCTGCCTGGTTCTGAGCCTGAGGGGCTGGGGGATCAAGACAGGATAGGTTGGGATAATGAATAGAGAGAGAAGAGGGCTGCTTGGGTTGGAAGAAGGTGGTGGGGTGGGGCAGAAGGGGCATCCCTCAAGAGAGCCACCCTGTTTCCTCGATTCACAGACAATAACACTCAACAAAATAAGGGCCTGGGGATCTGCACCCCGGCCTTGTTTTCTTGAGTGGGTCACTCAATCATTCAGAGCAGTATAAAATGGGGGGGGGGGTTGCTAGGAGCATCCAGAGCCTGTGAGTTTGAAAACCCCAGGACCCTGAGCATCAGAACTCCCCCAAAGAGAGGCACTGGGAAACCCCAGGAAAAGATGTGAAGGAAAATGCCAGTTTTCAGCAAATCTTCACCATGCAAGCAGGGTTTGGGTTTACCACCATGAGTTCCTTGTGGCCCTCATGGTTTATTTGTTCCTGTCCTGTCATTTCCAGAGGCATCTGGGTCTTGGAAGGAAGGACATCAGTTTGCACCCTCCAGAGGCAGGGAAAGAGACACGTGGCAATGCAGGGAAGCCTGCTGGAGCAGAGCTGGAGGTGGCTGGGCCAGAGGGCAAGCAGCTAGGGGCAGTGAGTGATGTGGGCCACTGAACAGAGGGGAGGCAGCTTCGGGCAGCAGAGTGAGCTACTGGGCAGCTGCTGAGTCTGAGCTCTCACATGAGGACCAAAGACAGTGGGAGTCGCAAGGCTACTGACACTGGGGTATACCAAGGACTTCTTTAGGGAGTGCTAACATGCATATTCCAGGAGACTCGGAGTCAGGGTACAGCTACCTGCCTGTCGGCACGAAAGCTTGGTCCATTTCCACTGGAGCTCAGAACTAGACATGGCCGGGACTGGGTAACAGGCACCTTGAGGGGTTACATGCAGAGAGTGAGCTTGTCCAGTTTGTACCCAAGTCCTCCGGCTCTTGCATGATGCTTGTTCATAATAGCATCGGACCGTACCACAAGTAAAAAATACCAGCTCTATTCACAAAGGATGGCCAGAAGCAGAGGACCTGCCCAGGGTCGGGATGAGCAAGTGGCCAGGGTCACACTGGCATCTCTGGTGGCACATCCTCACCACTCATCCCTCCCAACATACCCTAAGCTTAAAGTCCAGGAAGGAAACAAGTAGGCCTGCCTCTGCCTCGGGACGGGTTGTGACTGGGCACAAGCCTGCAGGTGGCTGGGCTTGGGAGGCCAAGGTGTGGATGGAGAATTGGTGACAGGAAAGCCACCATCAGAGTGAGGGCTTAAGAGGGGAAGTTCATGGTGAGTCTTGCACTGGAGCCTGCTCTCCTGCCACCAGAGCAGCCAGGACTGGGGGATGGTGGGGGACAGAGTGACGGCTTTCCAGGGGATATTAATAAGGAGACCCCAAGTCCAGAGGGGTCTGGCATCAGCAGCAGCAAGGAGTGCTTCCAGGAAAATCTCCCAGACTGTCCACCCCATTCTCTTAGGAGTCTCCCGGCCTCTTGTTTTCCAGGGTGTCCTTGAACCCCTGTCCACTGACACACTATCCTTGATGGTACAGAGCTGGGCTGTGCCCAGAAGTCAGTGCCTGGCTCTGTGACCAAATTCCACACACGGCATCCTCCAGGACTAATAAAGACAGGGAGTTCAAGTCCAGCAAGGGGGAGGGGGGCCCCATGGAAAGAGTGACGTACATTGACCATATGGAAAGAAAAGAATGTGGGAAAGAGAGCATTGCCAAGAAGTCTTTGAGGAAGTGGGCTGGGAGGGAGACACTGTCTGGTGTGATGTAGCTAAATGGACTGTTGGCAAGAGCAGGAGGCCAGTTGGGGAGGGGGCCGTACAAAGTGGGGGAGGGAGGCAGATTCTGGGCTCAGACGCAAAGCCTGGTGCCTATGGCGGTGTTCCGGCTGACACTCTGTGTGAAGAACAGTTTGTTTTATCTTTATCTTTTCTTTTTCTTAGACAAAGTGGTGAGGGCCCACCTGCTAAGACAAAGGGGAGAGTGTGTGAGCCTTCCCAAGGACAGCGTATGTGGTAGCACCCACCCATGTGTCATGCCTGTGCAGTGATAGAAGCCTTGCCTGAGTATCATCAACATTCACTGATACTCAGAGAAGTTAGGCAAATTACCCGAGGCCACACAGCTAACAGTCCATGGAAATGACATTTGAACTTCGGTAACAGCCTTCTGCTGCTCTGAGTCCTTGTATAGAAACAGATACATGTAGCCTAGATCCTAGCAACACTTGCAGGCTGGAGACATCCACCCACATGATGAAACAAAAGATAAAAGAGGGACCAAGCAATATCTTCCATGATAAACAGGCTGGGTCTACCACTGGCTGAATCTTCTCTCCCTATCCATGTGTGTGGGGGCTGTTCAGACAGTTGTATGTGTGTGAGGGAGTGGAGAGAGAGCTGGGGGCAGAGAAATTCATTGTTTGGATAGGGAATGACAACTCATTTTCTATTCCAAGAACCCCTTACAGAATACAGGGCCTGGGTATGTGATGAAATCCTCCCTCTAATTGAAAAAGCAAGCATGACAGACAATCTCTACATACCTAGGCATTGCACAGCTGTGAGTCAGCAGCTCTGCCCACCCCACCGCCAGATCAGAGTCTGCAGTGACTTAAGCCTCTTCCTGGCTTGGCCCCACCAGGATCCTCCAGGAAAGCTGCTGAAAGTCAGTCTGCCCCACTAGGCATGGTATTTGTCCAGGGTTGGCAATAGGAGGGCTGCCCCATCCTATTCTTGAAAGACATGAGCTCCACCTGTGGGCAGACCTCTGGTCCTTTGGCAAACTCATACACCAAATGCCATAGGGGCTACTGAAAGTTCTGTATATGAAAACTGAACGGGGAACTGCCACATAGTGCGGAAATCAACTTTCAAGCCTGTTGTAGTGTCCCACCCCGTCTCCCAGGGACTTCAAGACTATGTCCAAAGTGTGACTCCACTAAGAACAGAGAAGGAGCTAAAGTCGCAGCCAGACTACCATAGCCGTAGAAGCCACTTAGGGTTGGGGGTATGGGGAGAAGGTGACTGTAAGGTCTCAGCATTAGGCTTTGGTATATGAGTTCTTATTGTCAGCAAACTACAGATGCCTCGCTCAGCAGCCGCAGGAGGATAAGAGCCCCACTCGGTTATAGCACATAGCTTTAGCCTGTTGACCAACACGTTGGAATACTGTCCACTGAGAAGATAAGAGTGTGCTGCAGTCCAGATGCTCACTGCCCATTGCAGCTTCTTCCACCATGGGCCACTGGGCCTCTGGGCTGCAGCCAACCCCTCAGCCATGCTGAGTAGGGCCTTGGATTGCAGACCTCAGTGGAGAGAGTCGACAACAGACTCTTTAATTCCTACTCTGGCTCCTGCTGACAGGATATGCTTAGACTGTTTTGGGTTCAGCAAAACATATGATTGAAGTCAATTTCACCTGCTTCTGATTCCTTTTGATATAGCTACTAGAAAATTCTATTTGTGGCTGGCAAATGGACACTAGGGTATTGGATTCAGTGAGAGGGCCAGGCTTAAAAAGCAAATATCTTAGGGGAAAAATGCCCCTGATGCGCCATTTAAAAGGACAAGTGTCCCTTTAAATGTTCACATTAGATTCTGGGGATGGGGAGAGGATGGAGGGGCAGGGTAGAGAGAACACATGAGGCCTGCAGAAGCAATCCCATTATCCATCCCAGGAGCTCCGCTGGATCCAAGGCAAGTGGAAGACCAGGATTCAGGCAGGCCTCCAACCCAGGAGTACAGGCATTAGGGAAACTGGACTCAGGATCATGTGTGTGCAGAGCAGGGCATGGAAGCGTTTGTTCTCCTATGTTCAGTGCAGGGTATCTTCTAAATCTTGTTAGCTAAATCTCCAGCCTTGAAAGGGAGGTCAGTGAGCATCCTAGGAAACTGTGGAAGAGAACGGAAGATGGATGAGGTGATGCTGCTACTGCTAAGGGAGATGGTGATGGTGCTGCTGCCGCCATGATAGTGGAAATGAAAGAATGGTGACAATAGAAATGGTGATGATAATGGCATTTGTGATGATGGCGAGGTAATGACACACATGGTGGTGACAATAGAAATAGCGGAGGTGATGGTGATGATGATGGTGATTATGGTGTTGATGGTAACTATGGTGATGATGATACCAGAGATGGTGGTGATAATGGTGATGGTGACAGCAATACTGAGGATGCCTGTAGGGTTGTGTGTAGCTGAATAACCTGAGTCAGGTAGCCCCCAGAATCTGCCCCCTCCCCGTTTTGACTGTAGGTCTCCCAAATCATCTGATTGCTTGTTCTATTGGAAATCTGGGGTGCCCGCATGGGGTCTGCACTGGATGGTAGAGAAAAAAGGCACCTGCCTGAGAGATGGTTTCCGAACAACTAAAGGTTGCTTTGGATTTTTAAAACATGGACAGAATAAAGTATTCTCTGCTCTAGTACTGACATCCTGATTCTTCAGCTTCCTCTTCCCCTCCCCCTCCTCTTCTCTGCCTTCTTCCCCACTTCCTCCTCTTCCTTCTACTTCTTCCACTGAAAGGAAAAGAAGGCTAGAAGGAGGGGGGAGGCAGAAGAGGGAGAAACTGGACCTCTGAAAGCGTATAATGAACATTCCAGGGATGTGATTTGATCTTGGCCCGCCCACCAGACTGAGATCTGGAGGCAAGTCCAGGCGAAATTTCCACTGTTGCAGATCTGCTGGGGGCAGGGGATAGGCAGGGCAGAGTCCAGACTCTGAGAGCTCCTCCAGGGACCCTGCCTCAAGTCTATGAATGAAGAGAAGGAAAGAGGGTTGGGAACCTCCTCAGGACTAGAGATGTCTGAGGAAACTGGCAGGATAAAGAAATACTTAGAAAAAAACTAAATTTCAACCCTGTTTTTAAGTAAAAGGATAGACTGCCTGAATTGCTGGCTGCTCTGCCATCCCAGCCTCATCTGCTCCATGGGTCACCTCCAAGAAGTCTTCCTCACATCCCCAAAGTAGGGCTACAGATGTCTACATAGATCTTACCCTTGACAGGTGGAAGGAATCACACCACTCAACTGAAGCTACACTGGCCTCACTCCATGGAAGGCCATCCTTTGCGCATGTTCTGTATTCCTACAAAACGTAACATCTCTCAACTCTCAAACCACATGGGCTGCTCAACCCCAGCCCTTTGTACATGCTGTGTCCTCCACCAATCTGGCTCATGCTAGGTTCTTTCCTGATCTGGCATGTCCCCTATTGGTCTGTCAACCGCTGTGCTAGAATACTAGGTGCTCAGGACAGGCATTGCAGTGACTCCTAAAGCTAGGTCAGGGCTGATGTCAGCTAGTTAGATTGTATGTGGGAATGATGAACAGGAAGGAGTGACCAATGATCTTTCTAAAATGGAGCTGCCTGAAGGAGAGGGCCAGAGAACATTGGAAAAGGACCCGATGCAGTTGCTATGTAGCCTAGGCAACAAGCCATGATTCCCAGATTTGGTACCAAATCAAGAGTCAGGATCTCAGCTTTTCCAGCCCCTGTGCTGGTCTCAGCCTCAGTGTTCCTAACTGGAAAGTAGATATGATGGTCCACTCTGCCTGATACCAGGTAGAACTGGACAGAATTCAGGAGAAGGTGAGGCTAAGCAACCCAGGGATAAGAGTCAGCCCAATCCACAGGCCAGGCAATGGCTTATTACCCACGATGGATGGAGAAGCCGTTTTCACAGAGCCTTGTGTTAATACAAGCTGTGCTGGGTATGAGTGAGACTGGAGTGCAGGTTTCTTGTAGGTTGGAGGAGGATTCCTTTGCTTGTGGGGTGAGGATGATTTAGGAGCTGTAGTCATCAAGTTTTTCAATTCCTGCCTTTCTCATTGAAATCTACATCCATGTACATGTGCTAGACACACACACACACATACACACACACACGCCTTTTAGAGATAGAGGAGGATGAGTAACAGTTCAAACACCTCAGAGTCTCAATTCCTCTATTTGTGATCACCTCCCAAGGTGCTTCTACCATTACCATCACCATGGCTTGACTGCTTCAGGAAAAGGACCTTGTCTTCTCCATGGACCATGGCCCCTGCCTGGCATCACCACATCCTTAAACCCAAGTCTATCTTTTCTCACCAGTGGCTGCCTGAATCTCAACCCTCCTCAGCTGGGGCTATCTCTAGCTTAGACACCCTCCAAGAATTGAATAATTGATTGGTCAATTATTCTCCTCATATTAGATGCAGTGGAAATGCCTTCTCTTCCTAGAAACATTTTATGCTCCCTTACCTCTCTCTCTCCTTTCACTTTACCCCCTCCCTCCCTCTCCTACCAAATGAGGAATCCTATCTGAGTATGAGCTGAAGGAGCAACACCTAAGAGTTGAGATTCAGCTCCATACTAGAGGCCTCGAGCAGATCTGACTTCCTATAGTTCATTTTACTCGCTACACAAGAGAGAACTTGCCATTCTGCCTGCTCTCTGGGGTTATCACCAAGATAGAATCATCTGTTGAAAAAACACCAGATTTTAAACAGGGCATGGAGGACACAAGCTTGTAATACTAGCACTTGGGAAGCAGAGTCCTGAGGATCAAGTACTTAATATCATCCTTGGCTACATAGTGAGTTTGAGGCTAGCCTGGGCTACATTGACACCCTGTCTTAGAAAAGCCAAAATATTATATAAATACATAAAATAAATAAATTATAGACAATATTGATTCAAAGAAGCCATTAGAACTGCTCTTCTAGGTGGCCAATGCCATTTGAGCATGCTCTGAGGATTCATATGAAGAAATGAAAAAACAATAACTCATTGTGTTGCCATGAAAACTGTATGCAGGTTTCATTTTTCTAAAACTCTCTTCCACTTCATAGGCACATCAAGAATCTCAGGGAAAACACTGGAAGACTATGACTTCCTACATTTCTGGAATGATCAAGTACGCACTGGTGTGTGTGTGTGTGTGTGTGTGTGTGTGTGTGTGTGTGTGTGTGTG
>NW_021604669.1:7494828-7558343 GCF_004785775.1 Grammomys surdaster | reverse complement strand
TGTGTGTGTGTGTGTGTGTGTGTGTGTGTGTGTGTGTGTGTGTGTGTATAGACAACAAAAAAAGAAACAAGGTCAACAACAAAGTACAAGTAACGATGAAGGCTGGTGATGGGGGGACAGTGTCATTGTCCCAACTTTATGAGATTAAATTCTCACTTGAATATTTGTCTCACAATCATCACATTTCAAGTTTATATATGTTAAATTACATATTATATATTTAATGTAAGCACATATAATTTAATTATATCATGTAAAATGTATGTCTATATATATTCATTATAAAATCTCTGATTATACGTAATACAGTATATGTTGCATGTTATGTAATGTGGATTATAGATAGGCAGATAAATAGAAAGAAATATGAAGGATGACAGAGGTTTTTTATAATTGCACTGTCTGGTTTATGTGTCAATTTGACACAAGCTGGAGTTACCACAGAGAAAGGAGCCTCCCTTGAAAAAATGCCTCCATGAGATCCAGCTGTAAGGCATTTTCTCAGTTAGTGATTAAGGGGGAAGGGCCCACTGTGGGTGGTTTCATCCCTGGGCTGGTAGTCCTAAGTTCTATAAGAAAGCAAGCTGAGCAAGCCAGGGGAAGCAAGCCAGAAAGTAACATCCCTCCATGGCCTCTGCATCAGCTCCTGCTTCCTGACCTGCTTGAGTTCCAGTCCTGACTTCCTGTGGTAATGAACAGCAATGTGGAAGTGTAAGCTGAATAAACTCCTTCCCCCCCAACTTGCTTCTTGGTCATGATGTTTGTGCAGGAATAGAAACCCTGACTAAGACAGTAACATTAATATTATTTTGGATTTTTCGAGATAGAGTTTCTCTGTGTAGCCCTGGCTGTCCTGGTACCACTCTGTAGACCAGGCTGGCCTCCAACTCAGAGATCCACCTCCCTCTGCCTCCCAAGTGCAGGGATTAAACTCATGTACCCTGCTTTCTTGAGATTTTCTTAAAATTCTCCAGAAGTGCTAAAACCACTTCTGGTCCCTACATAGAAACCCTGAGATAGGTGTCACCAGGATGTGGCTGCCATAATTCCAACCCTTGGTCTTTTTTCCACTCTTGTCTTCTCAGTAGAAAGGGCCTAGAGCAGGTACTGATCACGTATTATTGTACCCGGAGGTTAACAGAGGCTTTAAGTACATTGTCCTTTCCTTTTCAGATGGGGTACTGATAGTAATTCCAGGCTAGCCTAGAACTCATGATCCTTCTATCTCTGCCTCTCAGTGGCTAGGATCACAGTCCTGTCCACCTTGCCTTGCCTCTTTGTACATTTGAGGAAAGATTAAATTAGTGCTTATAGTTTGGAAAGATCAACTCCTGCCCCTTTTATCCTTTCCACACAAGATTGCCTTGTCCAACCAGTGGCTCCCGAAATGCAGTGTGTAAGATTGATGGAAAGAAAGCTGCCATCTTCCACAGTCCCTGTTCTTACCTTCTAGTCAGCTGGAATGAAAACTTGGGGCAACTTCACTGCCTGAAAACCCTCTTGAATGAAGCCTGGGGGTCCAAGGCTCTGTTGGGAGGTGAAAAGGCCTCCCACTCATGCCTGGCCCAAGACTGCAAGGCTTGGAGCCAAAATCCTTCCACACAATGGTCTAGAGGACCTGATGTCCAGAAACTTCCAGGGCGCACTGAAAAAGTGGCACCCTCCATGGCATGAACCTTTGCACCAGAAATATGGCAACAAAGCATTGGGACCCACAGATTCCTGTGGTGCATGCCACAGCCTGGGCCCAGACCTACCCTGTCTCCTGTCTCCCACAAAGCCTCTCATTTCAGCTGCTGCTTCTAGGCCTGGAGACTCCCCAACATCCTCAGACCTTAGAGTGTGATTTACCATTTCTGCCTCGACACTGACCTCTGGTGGAGCATCTCAGCACAGTCACCCAAAGGCTTCAGCCAGGCTCTCCGCACCCACTACTCACTGCTGTTCCCTGAGCATTGCTCAAGTGTGTTCTCACAGCTGTGGGCACTCAGGTGATTTCCCCTTGCTGGATCCAGTCATTCTCTCCTCTTCTAGGGACTTTTGTGATACAATCCTGCTTGTCTCCTAAGGGACCACCTGGTCCCACCACCCAGTAGAGGCTTAGTGCATAGGTATGGTGGGAAGATGGGAGCACGAATGAATGAACACGGGTAGATGTGGAAACCACTGTGGAGGGACACCAGAGTCACATGGGACTGGTGGGCAGTGAGACCTTCAGCTCTCTGAGCCTTTGTTTCTTCCACTCAGTATGGGGATAACACTAATGCCTCTCATCAAGTTGACAAAGGGGCACGCCACTACCACCCTTTCCAAAATGAGGAGGAGAGTTTAGATAAAATGACAGTCCCTAGTACCCAGCCTTGGCAGTGGTAAGGGTGAGAGGCTGTCACATGAGATCCCCCCACTTCCCTGTGCCCTCTCAACACTGGACTGTTCATGCCCTCAGAAAAAAGACACTAGCATGTCTCTCTTATCACTAGGACCCCAGTAGACTCCTCTCCACCTAGGCTGGGTGCTATTTTCTGATCCTATGTCTCTATTGAGCACCTTTTTAATAATAATGGAGTGATACCATTTTATGGAAGCCCAAAGGATCACTTAGTTTCTGAGTCCATCTAGAGTGCTGGACCATAAGTGCCCCGGCCTT
Source organism: Grammomys surdaster (assembly GCF_004785775.1). NCBI lineage: Eukaryota > Metazoa > Chordata > Mammalia > Rodentia > Muridae > Grammomys > Grammomys surdaster. The sequence goes on along the minus strand of NW_021604669.1, from coordinate 7,555,696 downwards.
AGCCGTTGCTCGCCTGTAAACAGCATCCTACAGATGCGTATGCAGGCTGGTATGAGCACATGTAGGCTTCCCTACGGTGATGGCCTTTCCTTCTCAGTTTCAATCAGCTTTAGAATTCGTGTAAGTTTGACAGCAGGGATCAAAAAGTACTTTTACCCTGGCTACCCACTGTTCCCTTTGTCCAGAAATATGGGACTCCTAGGGACATTGCTACCAAGCTATGCCTTCCTTCTTCTCTGTTTTCAAGCACCTTAACAAACTCTAAAGGGCTAAGATGAATTTCAAATCATCACTTAACAACATTTTGTTCTGAGGGGTAAAAGAAAGATATACACCCCAAAGCCATGTCTGCTGGCTCTGTGTAGGGCACTTTGAGATACTTCATACTATGTGTGAAGAAAGTTAAAGCAGGAAAATGATCCAAGGCTCTGTTCTGTGTCTATCCTCTATCCCGTGTTCTCAAGCCATTGTTCCTACCCTCTTAAGAATCACAAGCACTACAGGCCAACTCAGCCCTGTCTAGAAGAATCCGGAGTCCAAGTGGGATCAAGTCAGTGTGTTGGTGGTTGCTGCCTTCAGAACTATCTAGAAGAGTGTTGATGCCCAGTATCCCCTCCAGCAGCCTAAGTTTGGCTCTCTGGAGACAGTGATAGGCATCAATACACTCTGTCAAAGTGATTCTGATGGAGAAGAAAGTCCAGGGAGTTCTGCTGGGTTTTGCTTCTGGAGGGAGTGGAGAAGATCTCAGAGAGAGCAGGGGCAGACAGGCAGGCCTGCAGCCATGGAGCTGGGCAGGCCAGCTATGACTGAGTGTGGACTGTGCATGCGGTTTGGGAGACATCCTGGGCATGCCACTTTCTTCTTGTCATCCTATTAACACTGTGGCATCTGCAGGGTCTAGTGCCAGAAGCACATTGTAAAAGGACTTTTATGTGAACAACTTCAACTCGGAAAGATCGAGTCTTTTTTTTTTCTTCTCTCTCTTTTCCTTTCTCAGTCCTTCCTAGTTAGCATTCTCCTTACCAATTCTCTGGTTTATTTTTTCCTTTCTTTGTTCTTAAGAGTACAACAGGGTCCCAGAGTACTGTGTCTGTACAGATGCATCTGCCTACTTTGGGGTAAGTGCATTGGCTGTTTGTGATGTGTAAGAGGGTGACAACCAGGGCTCTCTGAAAATTGGGCAGGGCTCATGTAGGAATAGTAAAGACAGAATCCCAAGAAAAGTATGGGTGCAGAAAAAGGATCTTAAGGCCCTAGGACAATGTCCCTATGAAGCAAGGTGCTTCTGGGAAATTCAATGATACCTTAAAGTGCACAAGGGGCTTGCTCCTCCCTTTGGGTCACAGGGAGATTCTTCCCATCCTCCCTTGCACCAGGCCATGATCCCAGATCTTGAAAAGTTAAGTTTTGCCAGCTATTGGCCTTGCCTGCATGCTTGTTGCTTCCACGGGCATGTGGATAGACTTGCTATATGTATTCTGAGTCCAAGGCTTACCAAGTCTTGCTCTATTTGGCCATCATAGGCCCCCGGAGAAGTTCTCCCCATGAGCTTATTGCAAATAAGCAGATTTATTGCAAAAAGCAGATGAGTTAATTGCTTTAAAGCTTTAGAGAAGGTGCTAGAGAATTGGCTCCGCAATTATAGGCACTTGCTTCTCTTCCAGAGAACCAGAGTTTGGTTCCCAGAATCTGTGACCAGCAGTTCATGACCCCCCATGACTCTAACTCCAAGGGATCTGATATCTTCTTGTGGTCTCTATGGGCATGTGAACACACATAGAATACACACAGTTGCACTGACACACAGATATACACATATATACACTTATTATTGTTGTTATTATTATTATTATCATATAAAACAAATTTTTCTAGAGCTTTGGGCAGAGAGGATCTTGGTCCCATCCCTGACTTCCTAGATGACTTTCTACAGGCCTTCTCGGGTCACTTAGACTTTCTGAGGGCCCAGTTCCTCACCACTCTGACGAAGATCAGCAGTCTCACTTTATAGTATGTTAGACAATTTATGAACTGGTGTGTATTCATACGCAGCAAGGAACCCTCCATAAGTATTAGCTGTAGAGATCTCAAGGACTTGTGTGTTTATTCACACCACAAAAAAAGGGGGGGAGTGGCAGGTAGGTAATCCTGTCCTTAAGAGTTCAAAGTTCAGTTAAGGATATGGATATTAACTCATCACTTCTGCTGATAGGGGCTTATTGACACGTACTGTGTGCCCATCTTTGTGAAGCCTGATCTCTGTCACCATAACTGCAGCTACTATTTTTTTAATACTTTGTTCCTTCTTATTCAGTATCAGTGTAGGTGGGGCAAGAAGACAGCTTTCAGGAGTTAGTTCTCTCCTTCAACCTTGTTGAGTCAGATGACTCTGGTCATGTCTGCTCCACAGCGTCAGAGCGAACCTCCTCTCTCCTCCATCCATCGCACTGTAGGACTTATGGGATTAGAACTGCATGCTGCCACGTCTGTCCTTTAAACATGGATTCCAGGGGGTGGAGTTCAGTTTATCAGGTTTTTACTGGCTGGGCCATTTCACCAGCCTCTGGGTGCCTCTTGGTTGCCTCCCCAAATGGTTCTTGAGTGCCTCTTAACTAGTTTCTTCCATCAAGAAATTCTCCCTCCATGTTCCATCATGGAAAAAATACTAAATCCAACAAGTTTGAGTTCTAATCCACATTCAAAGAAAGTTAGGTACTACTCTAGTCATCTCACTGATCTATAAAATACAAATAATATGCCCACCTCCATGCAGAAGATGAGGTAGTCTGAGACCTTTGCTAGGTTAGTCTCAAGTGTCCTCCGGCTGGTAGCCCTCAATAGACAGACCAAGTAACTGGAGACTAGCATGAAGCTGTTCCCTTGTGGGTGAGTAAGAATGCCTCTTGCCAAGGAGAAAGCTGAGCCCCAGATAGAAAAGCCTCATGACACAGGAATGATGATAAACAAAGGCTTGGCACAAGGGCACGCTGTGATTTATTCCAAGCCCAGATCTTCCCCGAGCATCTCCTGCTAAAATCTCTCAGTGAGTGAGGCATTCAGGAGTACTCGTGGCCAATGCCCTCTGTAGGCATCAGCAGCCAGCCTCTGCCTCTTCACACCCACTCTGATTTGCACACATGCTCCTGCATCCAGGACACCACACGCCACCTACTTTGCATTGTGTGTGTCTGCTGCTCCATGTACTTAGTCCCCTACCCTCCTTCCTTACGCTGGGTCCATTCTTGCTCTTCCATCGTGGTTTCTACAGCTTTGCTACCTCCTAGGAGAAGTTGACCCCACTGTGTACATCTACTACATTCTTTCTCTCTACTCCTGAAGTCGGGTATGTCTGTTTGCATCCCCGAATCGTGTCCTCAGCACCCAGCACAAAGTAAAAGCTAGAGCTGTGTTGAGCAAACGAGATGAGTAAGTGACGTCACTGTAGCATTGATCACCTTGGTTACAATTATCATGTACACATCACCACTGGTTATGTTAGTGAGGGGAGCGACTCTATGAAATGCTGCTTCCTTCAACCCATCACAGAGCCTAGCACACAGTAGGTGTTCCAAAAGTATCTGCGGACTCATTAGCCAAAGAGCTGGTGTGCATTTCTCCACCTGAAAAGTCTTTCTTCAGGGGCAAAAATTCCCAGACAGCTATCTGTGTGTCTCTGTATGTAACCGAGGGTTGTTACTGGGAGTCTGTAGTCATGCATCTTGGATATTAAAGCTGGGCAAGACATCAGGAATCAGGCAACTGGACATCAAATCCTGGAGGAACCGGGGATGAAGAGGGACAGCACTGTGCTTCCTGCTTGGGATAGCTGGAAGCCTTGATACCGCTAGATGGCACCAATAGCTAAGACTTGCTCCAAGACACTGTCAGGGTAGCCTTCCTTACCCAGATGCCTGAGGAACTCTAGGCAGGTACCAAGAAACAAGGCTGCCTACCAAGATGAGGTTGCTTATTTGGAATGAAGGGAAAAGGCTGGTGGTGTTCTCATAGTATGGTGCACCAGCTTATAGCTGTTCCAATGAGTGGGACAGGCTTGGGGAGGTGTGCTCTAAGTTTCCCTCATATGCTAAACCCTTGTGTTTCCATACCCAGTAGACCTTTTTCCACATAGCAGCTCTTGTACCCAGACTTCAGAAGGGTTGGAATGTGTTTCCAAACCCACTTAGAAGTGCCCCATCTAACCCTCTCAGACTCTGTGTATTCTTCTTGACTCCCAAGCTTAATCCTGAGAGGAGAGATTGATTCAGAGTACGATGTCAGGTAATATCACAGCACTTTCATCCTTCTGTAAGTTAATACCTAGAGAACCCCTCTGTGCATGGTGCAGTGTATTATATTGGGGCAGAGAGAGAAACAAAACCCTAACAGAAAAGTCACTGTGTCTGTCCCTAACAAGGCAGACTGTCACTCCATGCACACTGCAAGCATCTAGTATTGAGGGCTCAGAGTGTCTTAACAGGTTATAGAGAGCAGGGAAATTTACCTCAGACATAGGGAAGATGCCCTGAAGCAAGGAAAGGATGCACCAGGATGGGCCCTAAATTAATCCTGGAAGTGATGTGTCAGTCTGAAATCAAGGCTATGGGCAACACAGGCTGACCAGAGTCACCCTGTAAGCTTCTAGGCCTTTTTTTTTCTTTGCATCAGTATCTATGTACTGGTGATGTTCCAGGACCAGGACATGCAGGTCAGACTAATGCAGCAGCTCATATCTGGTCCTTTTTAGCCGGAGCTATTCCTGCCCTCAACCCCAGAGAGCTTCTTTGCACTTTTCACAGGACCCAGAGCCTTATGCTATGATTCACAACCTCTAATGCTTGTTTCCCCTGTATGTTGCATAAGCTTTATGTACAGAACCATCTCAATTTCATCTTCAAGTGTCCAAACTGTAGAGAAGGCTACATGCTAGCTCTAAGAACATATATTTAATGGCTGAAATAGCCCAGAAGGAATGAAGGGACTCAGGGAATTTCTCTAGTGCAGGGTGAAGAACTCAGATGGGGTCAGGAAGGCAGTCACGCATATTGGGATGTGCACAGGTTACAGAGATACAGGCATCTTCGAAGATCTGTACTTAGACACAAAAAACAAAGCAAACAAGGTCTGTAGCATTGATAGAAACAGCGAAGGATGTCTTCTGGCCTAGATACACACCACACACACACACACACACACACACACACACACACACACACACACAAACAGCCATCTGAATTCCCCAGACACAGAAGACTCTGTGAAGGAAGAGTTTGAAGTCTGCACAGCCCAAATTCAGGGCTCTCCTCTTCTGTAACTCAGTGCCACCACACATACGATTAGGACCATAGAGACACCAAGGAAAGAAGGAAGCCAAGGTGGGCTGAGGTAGATGCTAGAGCCCCAGTACTTTACTGGCTGGGAATTGTTCTGAGTTCTCTGAACTTTGAGCTCCTTAATCTTACTGGCTTTATTGAAAGAAAATCGATGTTTGTCTGTTGGTCATGTGAAAGTCAATAATTGTGAAATCTTCTAAACACAATGAAGGTGGAAAGGCAGTTACAGATATTTGGGCTTGGAAACTCTGGACTGACTCAACAGCCTCTTTTCACCTCTGCCCTTCCTCCACAGCCCCTCTCTCCAACCCCCACAACCATGATCTTCACCCCAGCCCCACTGGAGGAAACCACCACACGCCCCGAGTTCTGCAAGTGGCCATGTGAGTGCCCACAGTCCCCACCTCGGTGCCCACTGGGCGTCAGCCTAATCACAGATGGCTGTGAGTGCTGTAAGATTTGTGCCCAGCAGCTCGGGGACAACTGCACAGAGGCTGCCATCTGTGACCCACACCGGGGCCTCTACTGCGATTACAGTGGGGACCGCCCGAGGTACGCAATAGGAGTGTGTGCACGTAAGTGAGAGACTCCATACCTTCCAACTGCCCCCACACCTTATCTCTGGCTCATGACCACCCACAGTCCTTCTTCAGCTGCCCAGGAACCATATTCCAACCAATCCATTGTTAGAGGCCACAGTATGGATCATTCTGGGAAGAGAGAAATAACTGCGTTCTTCTTATCCCTAAGACGTTATGTCTCGGTCTCTTCCTATTAGAGACATTTCCCTGGGGAAGGAGATTCTGCCAAGAAATACTCAAGCTTGGTTCCATTCTCTTGGTAGATAAGACTCTTCAGTAGATTTCCAGTGGCCTCTCAGATGATGTGGAGTCACTGCCATATTTCAAACACTTTAATGGTCCTTTAAATTTATATATATATATATATATATTCGCTTAAGAAAAGCCATTGACCATGAAATAACAAAACCAGCAGCCTACACCATTTCCCAGCAACCCTGCTTTTCCAGTTACTACCATTACTTTTAACTTGTTGGCCCTTTATTGTTATAGGTATCACTACAGAGTAATGTCTTCTGCGAGATTTTACCTATGTTGTACTATACTATACTATAGCTTGCTATATTAATTTTAGGTCACTTATTACTATTCCTATAGGATAGTTGAAGGATTAGCTCCCCGTTGTCATCAGATACCTTTGTTATCTTCCAAATGTCCTTGTCCTGATTTTTGGCTACATAATCGTGAATATTTTTTATGTACTGACTGCGTTCACTACAGCTTGAGTAATATACATGTTTGAATTGCCACTTTTCATAGTACCATCTGCTCCTCCTGGTGCTTCTAACTGCCTTTGTTCTCTTTAATTTGGATCCTTGTGTTTGGAGGAAGACTGTTGTTGTTTATTCTTTACAGGATCCATCCTATGTCTGCTGTTCTTGCTGTTTATAAAGACTGTGTTTCTGGGAGTTCACTACCTCCTATTTATTTATTCTATTTATTTAGTCTGAATCCTCTGAGCATTGCCTGGCCAAGTAGTGCGAGCCAACATGACAATGAACAACGGCTTGCCCTATGACATGACAGTCTATCTTCTGAAATGTTCCTCCATATCTTGTAAATACAGAAACTCCTCCCCTACAAGTATTCAGTCAGGACTCCTCCATAATTATTGATCCATGTATCTCTAATATCTGTTAATATATAATACAGTCCCTAGTCCTACCTAACACCTTAGATTCTCATGCAGGGTTGTTGATGAAGTTTGTGCACACAAATCCAAATCAGTAAACCATATCTGAGCCTCCTCCCTCTTTTATGACCTTTCCTGTTCTTTATTCTTTTCTTTTTTCATTCATTTAGATTTACATCTTTGGCTTTTCAAATAAATGCCCCTACTTCCCCTATCCTCCATGATTTTGTCCTCTTGGTGGAATTTTTTTTTAATGCTACAAAACACCTTCAAAGAAGACTTGCCACATAACCTGTGTGTAATTACACTATGTGTGGATTAAAATGTGTTTCCTGAGCATTAGCCCAGACCTGTTTAAATAAACCCCCCGAGTCACAGATAATCTCTGCTTGCTGTGCTAAGAGATATTATAAACAGTTATCTATCCTCTTCCATAACCCAGGGAGATATAGCCACCTTCCCTGTGCGGAATCCCTCACAAGACAAGGCACGTAAGACAAGGAGACCAACTCATAACTCCTCTTCCTGCTAGCGGGGACTTTGAGGTCATTTGAAAGGGAACTCAGTTCACTGTGATTACACTAATCTCCAAAGCCATAATGAGATCTTATATGCCATAGACATTGTGTCATGGATCCAGAGATTTTCTTTCCTGCGCACCCCCACCCCCACCTCACCCTCACAGTTTCCAACTGCAGGTCTCACATCAAACCACTCTAATCCCTTAGCTCCCTGAAATTCGATGAATTTCCTTTCCATTTATTTAGGAAAGATAAAACACCCACCATCTAAGGAAGGATTCAGTAGGTTTAGGTATTGGGCATGAGTTCCCTGGTCATGCGGGTTTATAGACCTTGAAATAAATAGAGGAAAACAAGAGTTACAGGGCTTGAAATATTCCCACCTATTGTTAAGTTCCAAATGGTTTGTCCAGAGAGGGATACCCATCTCCAACTCTAACACTTGACTCTTTCATCCAGGTACTGTCTTACCCATGAGCCTCACCACAGCACTCACACAGACACATATCAGGTGCATTATGTACACACATGCACACACAAATTCTCTCTCTCTCTCTCTCTCTCTCTCTCTCTCTCTCTCTCCATATATATACATATGTGTGTGTGTGTGTGTGTATGTGTGTATATGTATATATAAATATATATATGTGTATATAGAGAGAGGGGGGAGGAGAGGTATTTGTGTGTGTCATCTGTATCCTATGTAAATATATGCACATATATACAAAATTCACTTGTGTCCCCTAAGCATTTCCCCAGAAATATGACCTAATGTCAGAATTCATGTAGCGCAAATGTAAGAAACAAAGCAATGCGTGGAAGCATAGAGAGGCTGTGAGACCCAAGAAAACAGAGCGTCTCATGCACCCAGCCAGTCATCACGTGATCAGCTTAGCTAGCGGATGGCCCTTAGGATGAGCTAAACCTGTCTGCAGAGAATTAGGCCAAGACAAGGCAAGTGAAAAACGAGCCATGAGATGTTGCCACACAGGGCCCAGGGAACTCAGAAGAGCCGTTGGCAAACCAGTAAATGCCAGCTTTGGCAGTCCATGGTCACCATCCTGGGCCACCGAGGCCAAGTAGAACAGTGAGTCTAGTCTTGCCTAGTCTGCTCAGCTGTCAGGAGGAATCTAGGCTTGTGTATGATCAGTAAACACCAGAGCTACATTCAAAGAAACTTTTAAAAAGTGTGTCCTAAACACAGGGATGGGCACAGTGCCCTCAACTTCAAAAAGTTCCACTATTTCAATTGCCCAAACACTGCCCTAATGGAGCTTGAACAGGCACCAGGGCAAAAAGGTCTGGCAAAGGGAACATAGTGTTTACAGGCTGAGGGGCTTGGGGTTTCAATCTCTGCTCTGCTTCTTGCTGCAACCGGCCTTGGACCACTTACCTGAGGATCTTCATTAAATCAGCCTTGAGCAGGGAGGGGTACACAGGGCCATGCTGACTGTGGCTTTTGCTGGAAATCATCTCAGCCCTGTTCACCACAATCATCCATATGGGGAGGTCTCATTCCAGGACCTCCCTACCTCGCTTGCTAAAGGAGGGAAAGGAAACTGTAGCATGATGCTTGGGGTTAGAAAACCTGAGCTGGAGTCCAACCCTTTTAAACCTCAGAGTCCTCAATAAGGGTAACGTGATGAAAAGTGGGGACCCCTGTGGGAAGTCACGCCTCATGCTTAGATATAGTAGGAACTTAGTGGAGGCCAGTGGTCCAGGCATGTGTGTGCCTCTATCCACCCATCTGCCCTCTGACTCAGAATAATATGAAGGTGAGGGTTATAGGACACAAGTCATAGTCCTACTCCCACAAGGCCACAGATGGTGAGGGGCATGAAGGTCCCAGTAAAGGAGCATGGTGGCTTGGTGGTTGCAAGTCTTTTAACTATAAGAAGGCTGGCTAGGTCTTACCTGAATTTTCAAATGAGGTTAGAGAGGCACTGGTGGCTTCCCCTTCACCCAAGACCAGTCCCCTGGGAAAGTAGAAAGGCTCTATGTGCACAAAGAGGGGCTCCACCTCTGCTGATGGATAATGCATGGTCATCACAGTCCTGATCTCCCCTGGCTCTATGTAGGTCAGTTTCATCAGCTGCCCATGTGTCCACATTAACCAGTCTACAAAGATGGCATTTCCAAGCGCAATAGTACTTGACTTTGGTTGCTCACTAGACTCGTATAGAAGGCTTTAAAGAATACCAACACTGAGGAAAGCAGTGCCTCAGCATCTAGGCCTGTCTCCTGCTATGTAGCCTGGGTATCAGCATTTTTACAGATTGCTCTGTGAGTTTCTGTAAACTGATGGAAGGAAGGATGGATTGCTTTGCCATTGACTACAGAGCCCAGGACTGATGTCTTTATGGATGAGGGCAGAACATAAGCTTCAGTCTTCTCACCACAAACACACACACACACACATAAAGAGAGAGAGAGAGAGAGAGAGAGAGAGAGAGAGAGAGAGAGAGAGATTGATTTATATCCTCATGCACATATCTGTCTACACAACATAAACACATGTCTATGTAAGCAAATACATATACAAACTAGTATATGTGTATGCACATTCACATGTACACATATGCACATATACATCTTCCTGACATTTGAGGGAGTGGTAAGATGACCCAGGATGCAAGATTCAAGGGTCTCCTCACATCCTGCTTCCTGTTTCCTCTTCCTGATCATCTTCCTTCCTCTCCTCTCATCTCCCTCTTCTTTTGGTGTCAGGTAGAAGGAAGGAGGCTGTGAGTTTGCTGTTTCCACTCTGTCATTCACCAGCTCTTTGAGCCAGTGAATCCCTTCCTCTCCTCTCCCAGACCTCTCCTATCCCTGTGAAGTAAACAAAGTTCTCCTGATGAAGTCATCATTGGAGACCTGGGTGAGATCATGGACCAGAAGCTGTGTCAACGTTTGCCAGCACCTGCTTCCTGGCTATTCTGAAAATGGTGGCAACGGAGAGATAGATGTACACACCCTGAGAATGCTGTTCATTGGCCAGCTTGCACACCAATGTCACCTTGCTGAGACTGTTTTGCTAGACACAGCAATGGAAGCAACAATGTGTTTCCTCACAAAAAAATGTGCCATGAAACACAGTCTTTACTCTTGGCTGGTATCTTGATGCTTACTGACAGCTACCACCCCCACCAATCCCAGAGACAGGACAGAGTTCTGCAATCAGTAGATTCTTAACTGCCCCTCCTCTGTGGGCATTCTTGCTGTCTCAGGACCCTCTGCCTACAGTTGCAGATGCTAGCTCCAAGGAGCACATAGCAAGCACCAAGGTTAAAATCTGACCCAGTGGTTAGGCAAGCCACAGGAGGCCAGCTTGCATAACCAACTACATAGTCATATCTCATGTCTAATGAAGACTTCAATCCCAATTTCAGCTCCTCCAGAGATGATGGAAGATCTCATTTTCTGGGACAGAGTACAGAGTGCTGGAAGTCTTCCTTGACTCCTGAGAGTCTTTGTAAATGTGTCTGGAAGCTGAGCTTTCTCATTGCTTTGGTTTGAGAAGCCACCAAACTCTGCTTGGGTCACTGAGGTGTCGTCTTGTGGCCCTTTCCTACCTATTGTGTACTTAGTACAAGTTTTCTTGTGAAATATATAATTCATCTCATTCATTCAAGTTACTTATTGAACACCTACTTGTGCCTAGAAGAATTCTAGACACTGACAGTTCTGCATCTTTCTCTGAGACAAAAGGAAGCTGCATCTGATCTTTCCCAACACACACCCTTTTCTTTCTCCCTTCCTGCCCTCCACCCCAATCTCCCAAGCCTGTTCCACCATCAGGCTCTTACACCTATAGCTGTCCTCCTTAGAAGGAAGAATGTCATCAGCACCTGGGCTGCCTTCCTCTCTTTCTAGTCTTTGCGGAAGGAAGTCCTCTCACATCCATAGGATCTTCCTGGTCCACTTGCTCTCAGTCTCCAGCCACGTGTACACCCAACATCCCCTCCCTGTTTCCTTATCTTCCAACACTTATCACTAGTGGCTATCACTGTCAAATATCACTGGACCATCTCCCTACTTTATGGTGAGATCTTCAAGGACTAGTCCACTGTTGTTTTGTCCAGTATTGGGTTCCCAGCTCCACAGTCAGTACTGAGGAAGGCAGCCCACTTCATTCCTAGGTTCTGGTTTCCTGTGTATGCCTTCTTCCTTTGGACAGTCATGCACCAGTGCCAGTGTTGGGAACACTGTAGGATAAAAATGTCTGAGCTCCAGCACTAGGGTACTAGACCCTCCAGCCAGGTCTTCAGTGGCTGTCCCCTGATGTCACAAAGCACCTTCACAGTACCCCCTCTCCTTTTCTCCCTGTTGTGCCTTATCTCTTCATCTGACCCTCTCTTTGTCCTTGGGGTACAGTCAGCTGATACGTGGGCCAGGCCCTCTTTCCTCACATGAGTGATTTCTTGGCATGGCATCTTAGGCAGAGGGAAACTGCCCGGAAGTAGTTTGGCACGGAGCCCTTGCCTCCTGGCCTGACATGTCTGCCACCTGTGTTTGCAGAGGTGGTCGGTGTGGGCTGTGTCCTGGACGGCGTGCGCTACACCAATGGCGAGTCCTTCCAGCCCAACTGCAGGTACAACTGCACCTGCATCGATGGCACGGTGGGCTGCACCCCGCTATGCCTGAGCCCCAGGCCCCCACGCCTCTGGTGCCGCCAGCCCCGGCACGTGAGAGTCCCTGGCCAGTGCTGTGAGCAGTGGGTGTGTGACGATGATGCAAGGAGGCCACGCCAGACTGCACTGCTGGACACCAGAGCCTTTGGTAAGTGTGGGCAGGGGCAGTGGAGTCCCTGCATATCACAGAGCCCCAAAATTCCTAAAGGCCTTCATAAATCAAGCCCCCAGGCCATTACCCTCTCCACAACCCAACAGTTGTATGACTTTGGAGAAGTGCTGTCTGGAACCCAGATTCCCCACATATAAAATGCAAATGACACCAACTTTCCTGCCTAGCTTATGGGTTTCTCCCTGTTTAAAAGCCTGGCATGACATTTGCAATCCTCTATTATTTTATTAAAGTATCTCAGGGCGTGGGTAGGGACCTAGAAAGAAGCACAGGTGGCAGGGCCTAGGACCTTTCAGATAACTCAAGGATTCTATTGCTATGGTCATATGAGCAGATGAAACTTTATCTAGGTAAGCCAGATAAGAAGTCCTGTTAGGGGGGACAGGGATGTGATTTATTCATCACTGCCTACTGGAGCTTGGTGCGTTTGCCAGATATTTGGAAAATACCCAGCTGGTGTTTGCAGAGGTAGCCACATAGGTGTTTGGCTATGGGTGCCTGGATAGATGCGTGAATAGATAGCAGTTAGATGATGGGTGTGTGCTGCACCAGCAATTTATGGATGTGTAGATAGATGCATAGAGAAGAAATGGCGGGAGAAGGGAAGGAAAGTAGATAGATGGATATAAGATGAATGAGTGGGTGGAAGGATGGATGGATAGCTAAATCAATGGGTATATGTGAATGCATGCATGGAGAGTAAATGGTTATAGAATAGATGAAAAACAGATACGTGGAATAAGATAGATGGATAGGTCAATGATAGAAGATAGATAGATAGATAGATAGATAGATAGATATAGAGATAGAAGATAGATAGATAGATAGAAGATAGATAGAAGATAGATAGATAGAAGATAGATAGTTAAATAGATAGATAGTAGATAGATAGATAGATAGATAGATAGATAGATAGAAAGATAGATGGATAGATGATAGATAGATAGATAGATAGAAGATAGGTGATAGATAGATAGATAGATAGATAGAAGATAGATAGATAGATAGATAGATAGTAGATAGATAATTACAATGAATGGATGGGTGATAGATGGGCAGATAGAGAATAGATATACACAGGTGGTATCTGAGTAGATGATAATGGTGGATATTTATGCATAGTTACACTTTTGAACTAGGACAGAGGGGACAACAGCGAGGAAAAGATAAGGGCAAGAAGCAGTGCTGCAGGACACCTCAAAGCCTGGCCTATGTGCTGAACATGGTGTAGTGGGAGGAATGCAGGGTGGCTCCTGGGGCTGGCCACTGCCCAGGAGAGAATACAACAAAGGAGCATGTTTAGGGAGATGGTGGGCTGCTTGGCATGAGCAGGCTGAGTTTGAGGAGCGCTCAGAGAGAGAAATGTCCAGTGAGGACAACCTCACAGGGGGAGTCCCACAGGAAGAGAGCTCTGCTTAAAGCAGCTTCTGGCCTTTAATATGTCCTGGGAATAGCACATACAGTGAGATGGAAGAGGCTGGAGTAGAGGTCTGGGGAGAGTGACTTTTGAGGAGTGGACAAGAGAAGAGGAGGCCAGGGACTATGAAGAGACAGAATCTGGGGAAATGAGGAGAGTCCAAGAGAATCTGACACAGTGGCCACAGAATGCAGACACTGTTAGAGGAAAATGCCTCTGAGGCAGGTGACCCCAAAGGACAGAAGACTGCTTACCACTGTGCTTTGGGGGTGCTAATGTTTTTAAAATGTCTAAGTATGTGTGTGGGTTTACTCAGAGCCTGTGGAGAGCTGTGTTCTTGCCCTTCGTGCCAGCAGCACTTAGGAGTAAAAGGTTTTTTGGGGTTGGGGTGGGGGGTTGTGGGGAGAGGGCCATTACAGGCTTGACAGCATCCCTAGTGAGTCCCTTTAGATGACAGCCAACACCTCCCCAAGTTGTGACCATCTGAAACAACTCCGGACCTTAACAAATGTGACTTATGGAAGATCAATGTATCGAGATGAAAGCCAGTAGCAGGGAAGGTTTGGTCCCTGGTAGTTCAGGGAAGCATGACAGCTCCTCCCACTAAACCTGCCTTCAGTATAGTACAATAGTCCCTGGGTGGTGGAGGGAGGCAGAGGCTGCCTGCCCATTGTGTGTGACCCAGTGACCCAGTTCTTAGCCATCCCAGGCAGAGGCCCGGCAGCAGCGGTATGGAGGAGACTCAGAAACCAAAGCTCTTTATCCTCTCATCCTCCCTGACAAATCCCTCCCTCCTAGCCTGCTACAGGCTCCCAGCCAGCTCATCCCAGACTGCCCGCTTCTGTCCTTGGATGCCTCCATTGCTTTCTCCCTTCTGTGTGTGGGTGCCCTCCCTATCTCACTCCCAGATTCACTCACCAGCAATGTTTGCTGCATACCTGCCAGCTCCAGGGACTGTATGAAGAGCTCTGTGTTACCCTAAATAGAAACCTCGTCTGCCTGGTGTGTTTTCCCTCTCTTCCTCCCCCCATATTTTGATTACCTTGTCTGTCCCTATTCTCATTCTCTCCTGTCTGTCTGTCTGTCTGTCTGTCTGTCTCTCTCTCTCTCTCTCTCTCTCTCTCTCTCTCTCTCTCTGTCTCTCTCTCTGTCTCTCCATCTCTCTGTCTCTCTCCATCGCTCTGTCTCTGTGTCTCTCTTTGTGTCTCTCTCTCATTCTCCCTCTGTCTCTCTGTCTCTTTGTTTCTCTCCCAACCCTTCCTCCCCTTCTTATGAGTACAGAGGTGGGATGTCTGTCTGTCTGTCTGTCTGTCTGTCTGTTCCATCTTTTTGTAGGCTGTTCTGCCTCACCTGCCATCTATCTGCCTGTCTCCCTCCGTAGCTCACCACTCTCCCCTGCTCACCTCTGGCTAAGCATGCGCTGATCAGATGCTGGGCTCTATGTTCATAGGACCAGCTAGGGGAAATAATACAATGGGTCCATAGTTGAGTAACAGGACTGGCTAGCATGTACAGGGATTCACTAAGCCAGGGACATCTGATGCACTGTTACATGTATGATTCTGTCCTCTCAGACCCCAGGCCTGGCAATGCTGTTCTTGATCTCTTTAATATTAGGGAACTGAGGCCTATAGGTGAGAGCCAGCTCACTGGATCACACAACTTGCAAACTAGTGTAGTGCAGAGCGACGAACCCAGGAAGTGTGACACAGAAGGCTATGGCCTCTTCAGCTCCCCTGCTCTGAAATTATTGATATGGGATGTCAGGTGGTAGGATGTGGGACTCACCTTTGATCTTTCACATATATACTTCATTTCTGAGGGGTTGTAGGATGGACAGTATCCTTTTTTAACAGATCTTGCTCAGTATCTTGCAGATGCATGGCATAAACTCAGTCAAAATCTACACCCTTTTCCGGTAGCCCCACAAGGTAGATATCCTTCTAATGCGATGACTAAGGACCAGTAAGATGTGGACGTCCACTGTATTGCTTACTATTCTGGTTGCTATAACAAAATACTTCAGGCAATACTTAAAAGGAATTTAAGAGAGAAAGGGTTTATTTTGCTTTACATTTTAAGAAGAGATGCAGGGGCAAAAGAGGTGGCTTGGGTTTCAAGAGTGTTTGCTGCTCTTCCAAGGGACATGAGTTTGGTTCCCAGCACTTATACCTACCTGGTGGTTCACAACTGCCTGTAACACCAGTTCCAGGGGTTCAAATGCCCTCTTCTGGTCACCACTACAAGGACAAGCATACACATGGCATACACACACAGACATAGAAACAGATACACAGGTAAAAATAAATATAAAAATAAAATCCCACTTTAATGAAGACCAAGAAAAAAAAAAGAGAGAGATTCCATCCATTGTAATGAGAAAGGTAACAGGGGCAGGAGGGGGTTTCTGGTTATGTGGCATCCTTCTTGAAGGAGGGAGAGATGAATATTGGTGCACAACTTACTTTCTCCTTTGTAGTCAGTCTGGAACCCCACTCCATGTCCATAGTTAAGGTGGGTCTTCTCAGTTCACTTAACCCAATGTAGAAAATTCTTGCCAGACACACCTGAAGGTCCGTCTTCCAGGTGGTTCTAGACCCTGTCCAGTTGACAGTCAATAGAACCATCATAGAGACCTGGGGTCTACTCAGCTCTAATGATGAGATTTTTTTTCTGTGGTTTTATGTTGTATCTCTCGGTCAGAAAATAAAATGTTAAGGATGAGAATACAATCCCCCTGCCTGGGTGTCTGTGGTGAGGAACTGCCCAATTCTGTGTCTGTCTCTGTCTCTTTGTCTTAATCATTCACCAATCTACTGGTCTCTCTGACTCTTTCTGAGTCTCATGAACTCTAAATGGTTTTTTTTTATGGTAATAGTGAGGGCTGAGGGAGCTTATGGAGGCTACAGACTCATGGGTACTCATTCTGGTGTCCCTCTACAGCAGCTTTGGGCACAGTGGAACAACGGTTTGAGAACTGCATAGCCTACACTAGTCCCTGGAGCCCCTGCTCAACCACCTGTGGCCTAGGCATCTCAACTCGGATCTCTAACGTCAATGCCCGGTGCTGGCCAGAGCAGGAGAGCCGCCTCTGCAACCTGCGGCCATGCGATGTGGACATCCTACCACACATCAAGGTAAATCCAGGGTAAGGGTAGGCCCTTGGGCAGGTATAAGCATAGTGAGCATGTATAGCTGGCTCAAGCCTGACCACTAACCTTCTTTGGAGTCACTTATAAGATGGAACTAATAAAAGGGGCCTGGCAGGCCTGGGACTGAGGTTGCTAGGCTAGTTCAGGATAAAGGCTTTTGTAGTTTCCATCCTATCAGAAGCAAGGTCACTCCACGGGGATATCAGGAGCCATCCAGTGTGTTCTCTGTGTATTGTGATTCTGCGGGACCTGCCCCATCTTTCCTCCCATTGGCTTCCCACATCCATCGACATAGGCACAGGACAGCTACTTGGGCAATGTGAGGACTATGAACTAGAGCTTGAAACACATGGGGTCAAATGCCTTTCTGCTGTTAGAGTTTGAAGCTGCAGCCAGTCTCTGGCTATCGTTAAGCTTCAGTACCTTTCCCATGAGTATAACATTGGTATTAATTCCTGAATCCCTCCCAGCTTTGAAAGTCTAAGATGATACAAGTACAGCATCAAGGACATTGATACTAAACTGCAAAAGGCTGACTTCAGCCCTGGGCTTTAGGTTTGGGTCTTCCTTGTCTAACTAAATACCCTTAGTGCTTGGCCCACCTGATGTCATATCAAGCAAAGAGAACTTATCAGGGCTCATCCCTGGCTCTGTTTGTGGATGGAGCAGAGTAGGTTCTTCAGATGCTGAGAAAAGGCTGCCCTGCTTCCCAGTACCATCACTAGACATGGGGCTTGCCCCTTATCCTTAATGGAGCATCTTGGATGGATACATACTTCCCTTTCTACTCTTCACACTCTGCTCTGCTGACCTTTGGTGCCAGCAGATCCTTATTGAATGTCTCCTAATTGGAAGTATGTGTGTGAAAGACCCAGTATAAGGAACAATAAGAACAAGGACCCTAACCTAGGCTCTAAAAATTTATCACACGTCTGTGCCCTTCACTGGAAGCTCACGATTCCTCTCCTATCTCCATGATCATCTACCCTAGGTAGGTTCCCCCAATTGGATAATCTGCATGCCCCACCCATAGTGGATGTGCTCTGAGACCAGCTCTGTTATGGTGCTGATAATAGAACCTAACATTGGCATAGGGCATTAAGTAATTGCCTACTGTATACCAGCTTCAAGGTTATATTAGCAAGATACAGAAAGAAGCTCAAGTATCAAGGAGCCCACAGCCCCATGGAAGGATAGAATTGTATTTGAATAATGTCAATGCTATTGAAAATGCTGTATGACGATAGTATGTTTGAGAAAGAGAGCCAGTGGGGTAGAGGGGACAGATGAGAGCAAAATATGCCTCTGCTTATTCAAGGAGTACCATGTTGGCTCAGCCACTTGCTAGCTGGGAAGCTTGGTTAGCTAAAAGAGGCTTCTTATGCTGATGACACTAACATATGGGTACCAAAAATGCAAAAAATCAGGAGAGATGGGTGACCGCTAGCTGTGATATCTGAGCTCAGCATGGTAATGCCCTTCTGCAATAGTCAGTTTACCTGTGTCATGTGGCAAGGCCTTGTTTAGTTGGCTGATGTCCTTCCTTGCTTAAAGATTCTGTGAATCTGGAACACAGATGATGCTTGCCCATGCACAGTGAAGGGAAGGGAGGATTCGGTGCTTAGAGGGAGTGAGGTGGCTATACATCACCAGTACTAACCAAGGCTCCTTTCCCTTCCTGAAGGCAGGGAAGAAATGCCTAGCTGTGTACCAGCCAGAGGAGGCCACGAACTTCACTCTTGCAGGCTGTGTCAGCACACGCACCTATCGACCAAAGTACTGTGGAGTCTGTACTGACAATAGGTGTTGCATCCCCTACAAGTCCAAGACCATCAGTGTGGATTTCCAGTGTCCAGAGGGGCCGGGTTTCTCTCGACAGGTCCTATGGATTAATGCTTGCTTCTGCAACCTGAGCTGCAGGAATCCTAACGATATCTTTGCTGACTTGCAATCTTACCCTGACTTTGCAGAGATTGCCAATTAGGTTGGTGTGTGGCTTGGGGTTCAGCTCCATGGTGTAAAGCAGCCAGAACCTCTGGGACCCAGGACTTCCCACTTGAGCCTTATTTCATCTACTTCCTTCTCGATTCTGAATTCCCTGATCCTGACTCTCAGTTTCTGTTCCTGTTTTGACCATCCCAATGGCCTGCTGCTCAGGCTAAGACAATGGGTCCCTCCTTGGGGACATTCTACATCACTCCAAAGAAAACACATCTCTGAACTGTTCACAATGAAAGTCAAGCCTGACCCAGCCAGTCTGACTCCAGCCTCTGCAAGTTGTCAGAAATCCTTATAGGACTCTCCAAGGAAAAGTATCAGCTGAGGAACCAATATCATAGACTTCTTCAGATGCCAAGCCTGAGGATGTTGGGACCCTTTCAGACAGATGGATGGGATCGGGGATACAGGCATAAGCTATCATCCCTTGCCAAACGATACTATCCTGAGTATTTCTGCCTACAACATACCAAAAGTGCTCTCGTTCCAAAGATCTGTATATCACAAGTCATCTAACATTTTTCAGGTGAAGACAATAGTTGTACCATTTTGATGTGCAGTTCAAAATCATTTTAAGAAGAAAATGAAAAGAATGCCATTTTCACTAACCTGGGCAATTTTTCCCCTCACCTCATACAGTATGAAGGGCTCAAATTAGGTTCATGTTGGTGAAAAATGTAATTTGAGAAGTTTTATTTTTGTGGGTAGATGGCAGTACCCAATTCATCTCATAGGGATGGGGCAAGGCCAGCCAATCACACAAGCCACAGCTAGTCAGGTCACTGAATCTGCTGCTGATCAAGTTCTTAGAACAATTAGCAAAATCTCTCCCTGGGATTCATGGGAGTTGGTAGGGACATTAGGGTGACTTGTCTATCGTCTCAAAAACAGTGGAATCTAAAACAGTGGAATGATGGAAGATGTCCTCATGGGCCTTAGAAGATTCTTTTGAAGTCTACACCAGACCTAACATATGCATCAAACAAACAAATGGATTACCCTCTCTGGCCTAAGTAGCCTCTAGGAAGAGTAGTAAGGCCACAATAGTTCCAGGACACATCTCTTTTGTTTCAGTGACCTACTTCACAGCCTTAGTGTCTGTGACGAAAAACAACTCAGTTTTCTAATCTGAAGACGAAAGTTGACCAGCCATGTAGAAATGGAGATCTATTTAACCTCAGTAAACACTGAAGAGTTTGTAAGCTGAAGAAAGAGATTTTTCCTAAGTAGTGAGGTTGTTACCTATTTTAGCAGTAGAATGTAAAATTTCCTGTCATCATTCTCTTATTGGGTTTGTTCTACATGCTACCCATTGTTCTCAATATTTGCTACACATTTGCTCATTGAAACTTTGTGATAACACAGAGGGCTTCCCTTCATGATTTCTGTTTTTGACACTGTGAAATATAAGTTCAAAGAGGCTAAGAAATTCAAAGTCATATATCTGGAGATCCATAGCCCAGATAGATATTACCTTCATATTTCCTCTTTGCTCTTGGACCTTCCAAACATGTCAGGGCAGGAAAGTATACAGAAGTCATCAACTTGCCCTCTTAATATTGTCTCTCTAGCCCCTTTCATACCAGAGAAAGAGTATGTCTAGGTACTAAAGAGCCAAACTAAACTGGACAGAAAAGGGCATGCACAACATTCCCTGTGGTCCTCCTGCCCTGCAGTCAGAACCAGCTTACAGTATACTTCTTTTTATAAGATGATTCAGTTTGCCCCACACCACACATGGTGGGCATACGGGAGAACTGTACACACACACACACACATACACAGAGAGAGAGAGAGAGAGAGAGAGAGAGAGAGAGAGATTCATAAGTAGGAAAGGGGACTTTGGATTTCCTCCTCCTTCCTGCAACTTCCCAAAGGCCTGTCCTTATACACGGCAAACAGTGGTGCTCACGATATATTTAAGGAAGAAAATACTCGATATACAGATACTCCTATTTTTCCTTAGAAGACTTTTCTTCCAGAATCTCATCTTACCAGTGAAAATCCTCTCTTAAACGTGGCTTAGTATTTTGAATAAATGTATGTTCATATGTGTATACAAGCTTGCATGTAAAGATAAATTACCATTGTGGATTATCAATTATGTAAATGTTATGTGTATCATGTTAGATTTTCTTAGATTGCAAAAATCTGTCTTAATAGCTAACTCTGTAAGAACTTCCATAGGAGCCATAAGCTAAGGTCTTACCAGGTATCCATTCTCATTTGGGAAACTGAGCTGAGCATCTTCAATCAAAGGAGTTAGGGTGATCATTGGAAATAGGAGAAGGGGGACAGAATAGCTCCATTATTGTTAAGAAATGGACCTAGCATACATAAGGACCAGAGGAACCAATGGCCTTAGAACCAAGGGAAAAAGACTTGGATGTAATATAAGGAAGCTCTTTCTAATAGTCAGAAACAGCCTGTAATGATATGGCCTGGTTCAAGGAAAGTTAAGAATATCAACTATAGTTAAAAACAAAAGTCCATTTATCGATAGCTTATTTGGTGCTAAGCCCTATGGTCCATTTTATCAGGTTATCAGTTAGCAGAGCCATGCTCAGTACACAACCTTTCTCTATTCAATAAATAAACTCTGAAGCTCAAAGGCACCGAGGAGCTGAAGCTCAGACACATGTTTGGTCCACTCTTAATCAGGGGAAGAGTGCTTGACAGAACCTAAATGACTATTACTGGAGACTCACATTTGCAAGTCTTTAGAAGCCCCAGTCCCAGTCCAACCCCAAATGCATAGAAACTAAAGAATCAATGAAGATGAGCTAACCTTCAGTGAAGAAGTTCACTGTTGCGCCAAGAGTGAATTTCTTGGATATGCTTACTCATTGGATAGGGAGACCTGAGCTTGTGAACCTGCAGCTTACTAAACCTTACAATTAGAATTTGGGGAGCCCTAAGCAAGCACCAACCAAGACTGCTATTCAGTGCTTTACTGACATAGTTTACTTAATCCTTTCAGTGAGCCCAAAAGTCAGGGCATTACCACTGCCCATTTGAGGGCTGAGAAAGCAAAGCCTCCAGGAGTTAAGTGATTTGCTCAAGTTCTTGCCAGCCGAGGCACTGCAGACAAACTTCGAAGCCCAGTATCATGTGATACACCCATGCCATCTCTTCTGACACCCAGCCCATTTTCCTGTTCCTAAACCAAAGGCTTCAGAGTCACCAGAGTCAAGTCACAGGACAGTGCAGAAATTCTAACTTTGAGGGTGATTAGAGATTGATCAAAGAAAGTAATTTCAAACAATATGATTGCTTGAAACCACCCTAATAAATTCTGATCTACATATGCATAGAGATAGTGGAGAACATTACAGCCTGTGACCGTAGTGTTGACTTCTGTCACTTCTTTTTAAAGACTTGGTTTTTGACTCAAAGGAACCACAGTGACAGCCCTGAATGGTTGAGAAGCAGAAGGCCATGATTAGCTGTGTGTCCCTGCATATGTATGTGTGTATATTTGTATGTACGTATCTATTTTCAAACTGTGATTGAGTATTTAAATATTCCTACTGCCATTTTGTAAGTGAATACACATGAAGAAATTCCTTTGAATTTCTTAATAGAAGAGAGCCAGCCCTTGGGCGGCCTGTCACGTTTTACCACATTCCTCCTTTTTCTCATGATCTGTGTAGCAGGGAATGTGCTTGTTCAACCATGATGAGTTTTCATTGTTCAAATTCGTTGTTTACAGCTTTTCTCCTTAAAGCAATAAATCATCAACAAAAAGTAACTTCTTTGATTTGGTGGGTTTTCTTTTTCCTAAATTCTGTTATTAGGAGGCAAAGATCGAGAGCTGGATGTGTTCAATCAATGTGTGTTAACCAATTAAGTCCCAGATATTGGATAGAGAAGGAATAAAAATGACTTAAATATTTGAAGATGAGCCTAGAAACATAGATTCTGGAGCCCAGAGGATGCCAGTTTGGGGACAGACTTGAACAAACGTCTACTCATCCCAGATAGGGACTCCATCATAGACCAAAGTAGAGATAAGACCAAAGCCTGACTTGATGGACCAGTTACTTACAGGAGTCTAGATTAGAGGTTATTCACAGAAATGGGTATGACATAGGGCTGCTGCATCAACAGAAAATGCACGCCAGCATGAGTGGCATCTCAGGGGAGTAGGACTTTTCCTACTCGCTGTATGACCTGAAGGCCGCTCAACAGGTCAGAGCATCTCTCTTGGGCAGCTCAGTGGATTCGTCTTTTTAAGGGACCTGCTGATGAGCCTGTTTTAGACAGTTAAATTGGCCATTGTTTCCTTTAGTAATTCTATTTCCTTAGGCTTAGTCGCGGAGACTTGTGTTTCTGGTTAGTTTTAGGGACTTTTTGAGTATCCTGAGTCATTTGCTTCTTGACTCTTAGATTTTATTTTATTTTTTAATCTGAAGAACAAGCCAGCCCTTGAGGCTTATCAAGTCTCTTTTATAACTTCCTGTATTTTAACAAGCTTTGAGCTTTGGAGAAAATGTTACATAACAACCAGAGTTGCCAATATACCTAGGCTTAAAGATAAGCATAAATAGTAGGGGGAATTTTAGCATGCAGTCCTCCATTCGAATGCTTGCTCATTTATTAAACAGCTTGCTACATTCTTAACTAGATGTTGGGTACCTTGAGGTCAGGGCCATGACTACATAGCACAGTGTCAGGGACATGGTGGGACTGGTGAGATGAACAGATGAACAGAGAGTATCTATTACATACTGTCCTCAGTACCAAAGGGAGCACAGAGAAGCATAAAGCAGGCTGCAAGGTGTCATGGAAACAGATCTGCCATTAGTGCTCAGCTGGGTCTTAAAACACTGTGCTCCTTTCTGGCGTGCCTCACCTCAGTTGCCTCAACTGGGGAACTCACAAAATGATAACACCTACCTCTTGGCAGAGTGCACCTTGCATGTTTGATTTTTAAACAAAGGGCTGGCATAAAAGTAAGAGGTTTACCTTGCAAGCCCGAGGGACCTAAGTTTGATATCCTAGAGCCCACATTAAGAACAAAAATCTGACCATGGCATCGGATGCTTATAATTCCAATGCTTGGGGAGCCGATACAGGTGGATTCCTGGGACTCACTGGGTAGACAGTCAATTTGAATTGACAAAACCCAAGCTCATGAGAGACTGCCTGGAAAGGACAATGTGGGTGACAACTGAGGAACGACAACTGATATTGACTCCTGGCCGCCACATGCACTCACACACCTCTGCATATCCAGCCATGTGCATCTCCATGGACACTAGCTGAGTTGTTTAATAGCAAACAGGGTTGTCATCTGGCTTATAGTAAGAATTGACATCAATGTATGCATCTATACATTTCAAGTTGTCATTATTTGAGGAAATAAACATGAGTTGTCATCAACATTTAGTGGCGCTCTTTCACTCTACTGAGAAATGGCTTAATCACAGAATGATCTTCATGGTTGTATTTCTGTTTAAAGTTGTAACTCTGCGTTTACTGATCAGCCTCTCTAAGGAAGAGTATGGTAGTCCTTTCTATACAACGTGGTACTGCTTAGCCATACGAGCAGCTGTGCTGATGGCTCTGACGGGGGATCTGAATGATTCTCTTAAGTGCTTCTAGTCCATTCTTCCCAAAGCAAACAATATCACAATGCAGATCAGGGGGAGACCTAGAAGAGTCACATGACTTGTTTCCATTAACACCTCTATGCCCAAGCACAGGTTTTCTTCTTCTCAGAAAGACTCTCTATCTTACCCCCATGCAGATATCTTACTCCCATGCAGATATCTTACTCCCATGCAGATATCTTACCCCCATGCAGATATTCATTGCCATTCCATTCACAAAAGCCAGGGAATGGAAATAGCCTTAAAGCCCATCAGCAAATGAATGGAGAGGGGAAAAGTGCTACATATGCACAATAAAATTTTACTTATCCGTAAGAAAAACAAAAAGCTGGAATTTTCTGGGTAACAAATGGAATTAGAAAATATAATGACTGAGGCTCAGATAGAGAAATGTCATGTATTTTCTCTCATGTATGGATCTAGCTTCTAAGTGTTCATATGTGTATTTATATAGGAATTGAGTGTATATAGATTGATTCCAGGAAACCAGAAAGAGGGCCCTGAAAGGGGAAATAGGCCTTAATGCAGAGAATTGGGGAGGGTGACAGATACGTGTAATATGAAACTCAAAAGCAGAATGCTGGAGGTAGAAGAGGATAAGGGGATGAAGGTGAGGAAATTGTGGAGAAGAGAGTGTGGAAGAAAAACAACTGAAACTAAGTATAAAAGAAAGTGCTACAAGGAAACCTGCCTTGTGAAATGATCAAAATATAAAGTAGAATTTAAAACACCTTTGTAGTTGCAGTCCGGAGTTCTGTGTGTGCATCAGACTCAGAGGAAATGAATGGACTTTATTCAATATTACTCAGTATTATCTAGCTGAGATTGGAGAAAATGAGACCTGAAGAAAATTGTAAAAACATATATGGTGATTGTTACGTAGGGTGATTGTGTCATCCTGCTCTGTATTATCTATCTATCTATCTATCTATCTATCTATCTATCTATCTATCTATCATCTATCTACCTATCTATCTATCTATCATCTATCATCCACTTACCTCTTCAAACTTTAGTGACACTGTGTACTTATAAATTCACGTCCTACTGGAATCTGGGCTCTTTCTATCATGTGTGGATTCTAAGGAGATGCTGGCAGAGTCTTCTCACCATTTGGTACACTCTATAAAACATCCCTCAGGCTCTCTACTCTAAGCCTCATTATTCTGGCTATTATATAATACCAAAAAAATGTGGGTTTCTTCATCCATTTCAGCAGAAAGAGCAAAAGCTGCTGCTAGAATCAGGCTCACTGGTAATATAAGAAATGCAAGCAGAGGAGAGGGAGAGTAACCCAAAACCACATCAAAGCTATTGTGTCTTGCAAGTCTGAGCAGGACCATTTAATGGAAGAACAAAGGCACCTAGGGCCAGTGAAAACCTTTCAAGCCCACATTGCTGGTCCCTAGAGCTCACTGATGTTCCACCATCCCTAGACATTGATAGGTGAGAGTGTGAGCCAGTCTTGTACTTAAGATTTACAGGCAGGTAGGTAATAAACCACTGGAAATGAGTGGTCAAGCCATTCAGCCTCTCTGAGTTTTGAAAACTACTCTTTCTGGGGAGTGAAGACTCCCTTGGAGCTCACTGGCCAGCCAGTCTAGCCAAATCTATGAGTCCGGGGTTCAGTAAAGACTCTGACTCAAAGAATAAGGTGGAGAGCAATGAAGGGAGCTCTGTGCCGTTGACCTCAGGCCTTCAAGCACATGCACACCCGTACACACAGAAATGTGCGCACAATAAATATAATACAAATTCTTAAAAAATAAATCAGCATTTCATGAATGTGAAAAAAGTAAGATAATAAGCAGTATGCAGCAGCACTCTTCATAGCTGCAAATCTCCTTGCTTCTTAGGAATCCTAGACATCCAGGGATCACTTTTCAGCACAGCAATGAGTGACAGTGGGTTTTATACCCATGGACTTGACTGTCAGTCCTATGATGTCACGGTCAATTCATCAACTCAACTGCACTGATTCTTTGGACCCTGTCTTAGTTACTTTTCTATTGCTATTACAAAACACCATCACCAAGGCTCACCTGAGATCTGTGTAAGGTTTTCCTCAGCTGGAGGATGGCCACAGAAGTCAAGGGCCCTTTCTTACGCAGGTACACTTTTGTGCTCTTGGGCTAGAGGATAATCTGTGCTGTTGCTCTGTTTTACTTATTTCTGAGACACGACATCTCTTTGGCCTGGAATTCATCAAGTAGGCTAAGCTAACTGGCCAGAGCACCCCAGTGATCTTCTTATCTCTACCTCTCCAGCACTGGGGTTGCAAGCATGTACCATCATAAACATTTTATGTGTGTAGATGTTTTGCCTGCATGTCTGCACCACATGTGTGTTCTGTGCCTGTGTAGGGAGGGTGTTGATCCCAAGAGTTGGAGTTACAGACATTTATAAGCTACCATGTGGGTGCTACAAGTTGAACTGGGTGCTCTAGAACAATAGCTAATGTTCTTAAACACTGATCCTGCTACCTGGCTTTCTTTTTTAATGTGAGTTATGGGGAGTTGAATTCAGAATGTCACACTTGCAATGGAAGTATTTTACCAACTGAGCCATCTTCCGAGCCTTCAAGTGTCTTTGTTGTATCATGTCAAGGGCCACATCACAGCAGAGGTGAGATATACCTTAGTCCCAGCCAGCGTCATCATCTATGCTAGGATGCCAAGGAGCTCCTCTGCTTTTCCTCCTCACTTTCTCAGAAGCAAATTACTTAGCACACAACACTCGCCCTCCTACAGGCTCCCAACTGTTACTTTATGGCCTCCCATAAACAATCATCTGTATGGGAAATAGATTCCTCAGATGGAGAGGCACCCTCAGACAAACTAACCCTGGGTAGCACTGTAAGACTCTAGCGAGCAGAGCCTTAGTTTACCGGAGACCTCCTGAGTGAACCATGCCAAGCAGAGAATCACTCCAAAAAGCCAGAGGAATTTTTCATGTTCCAGCATGCTGGAGCCATCTTGCAGCCCAAAAGGAGAGGTGACCTCACGCTGCTCATTCAGTGAGCTTTTATATAGTCCTTAGGGCAAGGACCTCCCTTGTCTGTGAGTGGCCAATGGTCCGTTGTCCATGTGCTCTGCCCGCCCCCCACCTGCAGGTCAGTCCCCACACCCTGTGGTTTAAGGAATATTAATTAGCCTCTGCCTTCCGGAGGAGAGGGGTGCCTAAGCATTCTATGACCTTTCTCTTCCAGGAGGGAAAGGGTCTAATGGAATTTTCCTCTTCAGCACCAGGTAAGCAAACATATTGGTGGGACTGTCTCAAAAGCAATAAAAATAGACAGCAATACAGAAAGACACCCAACACCAACCTCAGGCCACCAAATGTACACACAGGTTCAACATGCACACAACACATTCATACCGAACATACAACGCAAACATTTCCCATGGGATGTGAAACAGGAGTCAGTTTTAGCTATATGCTTCCCTCTTCTTCCAGCTTGAAAAATGCTCTCTCATCACTATAGTAACCCACTAATAGATGCCTGGTGTGTGTGGCGAGGCTGACTGCACGCTGGATTCTTTATTACAGAAAAAGATTTGTTTGACTGCTTATGTAGAAATAGTGATAGTTTAGATATATTAGGCTATATGGATGCCTGAATTATGTTCACCAGTTTCTTCTTTCTTTAATATCACTACCAGAAAGCTTAGAAACCTATGTGACAGGCAGTGCCATATCTACTGGTCAGCATCATTCTGTGGTAAAGAACTCCAACAGCAAGGGGCACACAGCAGGGCCTCTGGGTGTCAAGGGGAAAGCTCCACTCCTTCCTGTTCCACAAAGTCACACACACCATTTCCGTTATAGGAAAACGAAAAGACACAAGCCACTGCAAAGTTACAAATTTATTGGTCTGGAAATAAATACAAACATCTCATTAAGAAACTGCCCTGGAAAGACATATACAGTGATTTCTTGTCAGCATTCAGTCACCCTGGCCTGGATCCCTGATCTTTCTACACAAGGTCAGTGGAAGGCTCCATGGTAGGAGTTGGCAGGTAAACTGATTCCTTGTCTCTCTCTCTCTCTCATGTCACCTACATGGCATGACTTTCCTCTAGCAACTCCAAGATCGTGGACCTCAGCAGGCCTTGAGGGCTGACTCCCAATGGTCAAGTGTCTCTGATCTAATCACATTTCCTATAGGAAAAGTCCAAAGTTAGCCACAGTAAGAATCAAAAGGCAGTAGTATGGAGCATGGGCGTTAGGCTGGCATTGCTTAGAGAGGCCAATGCTACAAACCCAGTCAGCAGGAGGGGCAGGAGAGGGAAGCAAAGTTCCCATGGAATGTACAGAATCCAAAACTAGTCCTTCCTCCACCAGAACATATCGTTCTCTCTGAAGAACCAGCAGTGGGCCAGCTGAGAGACATTCGGCCAACAAGCTTAAAGTCAATGCCAGATATCAATAATGGGAGATGAAGTTGGACTCAGTCACACTAGAGTCCAGATCACAAGCTGGTGTTCACTGAAATCCACACCCACCAGGTTCTAGCACTTGGTCCTAACATTAGTGTCAAATGCCATGCCCATTCTATTCCTACCCTTCCCGTGCCTAGAGACCTCTCCCAAGTAAGGACCACTGTCACCTGCTGGGTTCTCCCTCTGCCTCAAAGAATGCAATTACAAATCCAAACCATCTTCCCCAGGGGCAAAGACATCATCCAGTCATTCACACTGTGGAATGGGAGCCAGGAACAGTGGGGCACAAAGACTGCATCGCAAGAGCTTTAAACCACTGACGCCCCATATTTCCTAAATCACTTTCTCTATGGAGCCAGGAGTTTGTTACCAGTTTCCCTTGCATGGTAAAAGGTTGTCAGAAAAATGGGCTGTGGGTTTCAGCATCCAGAACTTTAAAATCAATTCCTTCAAGTGAGCTGAGTAGACTTGTTTTTCCTCTCCCTGCCCTAGCTTCCGCCTCTTTCTTTCCCTTTCTTGTTTTCCCTACTTAAAATAAGGCGCCCAACTTTCCTGCCTCTCTCTCCTTTCAAAACAGAAGTGTGTTTCCAGGAATGAGTTTAGTGGGGAGGAAACAGGAAGTAGGCAGGCTGGCAAAATGCCCGTGAACCAGGATGCTGGATCAGCCTGGGCTTGGAGCCAGGCAGTGTTACAGCTATGTATTTCTTAGTTTTGGCAGTTTGGTGTCTGAGGGTAGAGAGAGTGTCTACCAGACCACTTGTTAGCAGAACAGAACACTGAACTGCTTCTTGCCTTTGGTCCACCACCACCCACCCTGGTCCCAGGAGGCAGCCTGAACAGCCTGGGTCTGCCCCCGCCAGAGTTCATTCTTACAAAAGCAGCTTTAGATTAATACCGCATTAGCGTAGGGTGGCAGGCAAGGGTTGGGGGCTAAGGGAGAAACCACCAGTCCAGGACGACTGATGCACAGACTGCTTAGCAGGACACCTCCATGGACTTGGGCCCGGCATTGTTCCCGGTGGCACCCGAGTTGGGGGTGATGTTGAGACGGGCATCCTCACTGGTGTGGGAGCGGCTACGGGACCCCTCACTGGTGTGAGAGCGGCTTCGGGGGCCCTCACTGGTATGGGAGCGGCTACGGGTGCCCTCCAGGGATGTGACACTGGAGCCGGAGGCTGTGCGGGACCGCATCAGGCGAGTCATGCTGGCAGAAGGCACTGGGAACACAGAAGACAATATGGTTAGGATACAGGAAGCCTCTACAAGGATGGGACTCTACCCCTGTGTGCCAGCCATGATACTATCCTAAGAGCCCACCACTTCTTTATTGTCTTCATCCTTGGACCCATCCACCTTCCGTGCCACTCACAAAGGGGATAGTAAGGTCCAAGGTGTGGGAAAGGCATATAACAATCACATGGCAAGAGACCTGAGCCATGACTTGGGTCTGAACCCCAATTTGTTATGTGCTTATTAGCTAGGTAACAACCAGATCTTCCTGATATCCAGTTGGCAAAATGAAGACTATTGTGTGAGCATGTAACCTCCTGTCAAGTGTACTGTCAGTAGGCAGTATAAAGTGGAAGCCAGCAAGGCTGGCTGGTTCCTGCAGATCCCAAAAAGGACCCCCAGGTCTCCTCACATGGTTCCTGAAGAAATGTTAGCAGTCTGTCTTTCTGCCTTCCCAAAGCCTGCTAGCTCTCAAACCCTAGCAAGACCAAAACTGCGCATGCCACAGTAGATGACTGACAGAATGGGATACAAGACGATCCTCCTATCTGGGGTTGCAGTGTTCCCCAAATTCATGCTCTCCTGAAACCTCAGAATATGACCTTGTTTAGAATACTTAGTTTAGAGATAGTTAAGATAAGGTTCTTCTGGATTAGGATAATCCCTAATCCAAAGGCCAATATCCTTAATAAGAAAACAAGAGAGGGCCAGCCCATATGGATAGAGAGATTGGTGTACTGCAGCCACAAGCCACAGAAGACCTATGATATATAGTCAGCAGAATCCAGCAGGCAAGAAAGGGCCTTGGGAAGTAAGCCCAGCCCTGTCCAAGCCTTGACCTCAGATTTGCAGTCTCTGAACTTGTGGGAAAAAATGCATTCCTGATAATTAAGAACCTTATCTGTGGGAATCTCTTAGGTTACTTATTGGGGTGACTAATGCCACACCCCAATGAAGCACTGCCCTAGATTAGACAAGGACTAATTGGATTAGTCCTTGCTCCTTTAAGTCCTTTGTTCCTTAAAGAATCAGTGTTGTTTCTGGTTTGTCTGCCTGTCTGACTGACTTTCTTTCTTCCTTTCTTTCTTTCTTCCTTTCTTTCTTTCTTTCTTTTTCTTTCTTTCTCTCTTTCTTCCTTCCTTCCTTCCTTCCTTCCTTTCTTTCTTTCCTTCCTTCCTTCTTTTCCTTTCTTTCCTTTCTTTCTGTTTTTTTGTTGTTATTGTTGTTGTCTATTCATTTTTTGTTTCAAGTAATGTTCCATTTATCCCAGGCTGGCCTCAAACTCTCTATGTAGCTGGGAAGACCTTGAATTCAGAATCCTTCTACTTCTTCATTCCAAATGCTGAGATAACAGAAGTATGCCATCTCAGAACAGCCTATTTTTAATTGAGAAAGAATGAGGGTCAGTGCACATCTGTGGCCCATGTGTTTGTTCCTGAATCTCTGTTTCTCCACCAAAATCTCTGAGTCCTGATGATCTCACCAGGAAATGACAACTTCCCATGACACCAGACACACAATGGACTAGTCTTCTGAGGCCAGCATCACAGGCGGACAGTCTGTGAGCTGGAATCTTCTCTCAGCAATGCCTTTGGGCCTGTGTCTCTCCCTTTTATTTTCTCCTAGATCTATGGGAAGATTGTCTAACTAAACTGAGGGGACAGATGGAAGACAAATTTTGGGAATAAGTAAGGCCTTGCTTTTATTTGGTTTCCTCCCTGAATACACAGCCAACGAGCTATGATCCACACTCAGCAAGGGAAACCCAACTACAGAGGAGTTCTCTTCCATATCCACCAGGGAAAGCAGGCTGTGGAAGAAGGGCCACAGGCAAATGGGCTTTGTTGGACAGAGACACCTAGCAACAGGATCTTGTCTAAGGCACTCGTATTAGGCTGCTTCACTCTGTCCTACTTGGAAGCAGGCAAGGTGAAGGCTCATATGAAGATTATAGCTTCACCAAATAGGCCCACCATTTCTAAATGGGTAGGTGGTTTCCAGAAGAAACACAAAGTTAGACTTTTCCAGTCAAGAAGAATGTATGGACTGTAACTCCAAGCAGTACGCAGGAAAAAAAACTGAGTAGGACTGCTCTGAGACAGAGCAACAACTAGCAACTAGCATGACAATGAGTGTAATCAAGGCTGCTGCCCAGCCAAGCTCCTAGTAAGAGTCTGGCAATTCTGAAAATAGAGGCTTCCTGAATGACAAACTCACTCTAAGTTTGAAGCAGGAAGCAATCAGTCCTTGTAGCAGGTTGCCCAGTCCTTCAGTTCCCTCATATAATGATTTAGCAAAGAAGCACCCTCCCTTCAATCTCAGGCACTCTGGTCTCCCTCTTACACAGGACACTGGCTCAATCAACCTTCAACCTCTCTGTGGCCTGCTTAGACCCTCCCTTGTAGGATTATTGTTATGGTTAAAGGAGAAAAAAAATTACAAATCTTATGTCACCATTATCATCCCCACTATTGCTACAACGGCTGGTCTCCTGTGCAAGCATATAAACATTCCTTGTTCAGCTGTTGGTTATTGGCTTTGTTGTTGTTGTTTGCTTTTTGGTTGTTGTTGTTGTTGTTGGAAGTGGTGGTGTTTAAAGGAATAGTCCTAGCCTAGAACAGTGGTTCCTGTCTGTAATCATAGCACTTGGGAGACTGAGGCAGGAGGGCTATTATGAGTTCAAAGACTAGCCTTGTCAATAAGGATTTTGTCTCATTCTTGCACCAAATGCTTTTTAAATAGTTCTCGTGCAAAGCTAAATAAATGTCAGATGCGAAGCAACTTCTTCTGGTTGTGTGTGAGTGTGTGTGTGTGTGTGTGTGTGTATGTGTGACTGAACACATGTTGAGGTCCTCTGAGAACATACAACCCTTCTGGCATTTCTAGGACAGCATCTTAGTTTGTTGTGTGATATGCACAGTACAGTAACCAAACTGGGTACTGATCCATTCCTCATTCAGCCATGTGTGATTGTTTCTACTCCTTTCTTAGACTTGCCTAATGCTTAAGAGCTGAAGCCAACCAAGATGACAAAGCCCTCTCCAGCCTCCACTGGCTATGACATTACCACCCCAACACCTATCTGTGCCCAAAGTGTTATACTCACTGTATCCCATGCCCTGCACAAAGTACTTGAAGGCCTCAGCAAGCTTGGCGGGCTGTAGGAGAGAAAGAGAGAGACATCAATGGCCGGAGATACAGACCATCATGGGCCACCTGCACCTGCAGCCCAGAGCTTTGGCCCAAGATGGAGCCACCACATGTGAACAGGGAAAGCATAGAGACAGAAGAAAAAACAAGGATGGTTATGGGGACCAGAATCAGCTTTAGCCAGACACAAACAGCTTAAATGTGCCTCATGGTTGAAAAAGCAAGGATAACTTACAAGATTTCTGAGTCAATATCCTCAACTGAGTATAAGGTCAAGCCACATTCTATGCTCACAGCCCAGTGTCATGAGCTACATGGCCTGCTTGGGATTCTGCCCAACCATCTCCAGGAAACCTGACACCATCCTTACAGGACCAGTACTCCTAAGTGCATGTGACACAGATGAACAAACAGGGTAGCAGCTGCCTGGATCCGTGGACCAAAACTAGTAAGTGTAGGTTGAATGGATGAACTGGAGGTCTCCATGTCAGAAACCCTTGTGCCTAAGGTAGTTCACATCAGGTTGATGGTAAGATGGTTGAGTGAGTAGAAGGAAGGATGGTGATGGGGGAATAGTAGAAAGAGGAAAGGGTGAAAAGAAAGGATGGGAGATAGAGAAATGGTGGGAAGGATAGTGGGATAGAGAGATGGAAGAAGAAAAGGATTATGAAAGGAGGGAGGGCTAGATAAATGGAGGGACACAGAGAGAAGGGTGGAGAGATGGGAAGATGGCAGGAAGGAAGGAGGGAAGAAGAGATGGTGGGAAGGAAGAAGTGATGGAGATGGAGGGAAGGACAAAGGTAGGGAAGTGGGGAAGAAACAAAGAAGGAAGGACTGGAACAAGGGACAAAGAAGGAAGTGGTATAAAAGGTCAGACTGTGCATTGACTGGTAGATAAAAATAAAGTTGAGAAAGAGGGAAAGGATGGGTAGGAGAAGAAATGAAAGAAAGACAGGATAGGAGGAAAGATGAATGAAACAAATGGCTTTGGGTGGGCAGCTATTATCACCAGCTGGGTTAACCAGGCTATCATTGGATGAGTGATCAGGCAGTGCCAAGGTCACTTCCAGAACCACTGTTTCCTCTACACGACTTATTCAACCAAACTGGGGGGCCGGGGGAGGGGGGAGCCTTCAATGGTATATCTGTGTCATCCCTTGATCCCAGTTCAGGAAGAAACCATCCAGTGGCTCACTCTCCTCGAAAACAGAGACCATGTGGTCGCCACCCTGCATCTGTACAAATCCTGCCACTCATCTGCGAGGAGGCAAAGAACCCAAGTGACATTTGATAATGCAAAAGTTGCCCCCTAGGATCTTGTGACACTACAGACAATGGCATAGTAGGGCATGAGTTGGGTACAGAGAAAAGGGACACTGTTTGTGTTGAAGATGAACTGATTCTGAATGAAAAGAGTGGGCCAGCTGGATACTACTGGCAACTGTTACCGTAGGCAACATTCCTTCTCTTCAGTCTCAGTTTCCCCTTATGCTGTTGAGCTCAGATGTCAGCACCTCCAGCCTCCGAGAATGTGCAGTTCAATCTGACCAGAGGTGAGAAAGTCTTTTGCTAACACACCTAGCCTGGGAAGGGATGGTGGGAGGGGTTACATGGGAATCGGGCTTCAAGCTCAGTTCCCACTAGTGTTTAAATAGTTTTAGTCCTGATGAGGCGAGGTCTGTCCTGGCTGCAAGCCAATAAAGAGAGCAGGAAGCAAGCAGAACATGGACTGGAGGAAGATGAGCAAGTAAGCTGTGCAGATTCCGAGATACAGGTCCCCACACATGGGCACACATGTTCAACCCTCATATGCTTATATGTATGTGTGTGTGTGTGTGTGTGTGGAGAGAGAGAGAGAGAGAGAGAGAGAGAGAGAGAGAGAGAGAGAGAGAGAGAGAGGTGAATATACATTTTGGTGTCATATCCTCACTGTCCCTCCCTCTTCTCTGGGCTTGAGCTCCCAGTGGCCCAAGGCTAGGGCAGGACAACCAAAATTCTGACTCCATAGCCAAGCCAAGTCCATCTGGCAAATCTCTTAAGCCTGTGGACCTCAAGGTCCTCCAGTCCCCAAAAGCTGCTCGATAGGGATCAAGTGAGTCCACAACATTTATAAAGCACATTTTATGTAGGATTTATGCATAAACTCTCAATGGATGCCACACAGAGATAGTGGGGAAAAGGAAGCTCATGGGCCACAAAGGCATATGCTCCCAACAGTGGGAGGTGACAGGTATTGAATGAAAAAGCCACAATTTCACTCACCTGAGAGATCTGAGGAAGGCCTCCACAATCTGCCATCTAGGAAGGAGGGAGGCTGGTTAGCACCAAACACCCAAGTCATAGTTGTGCCAATCTGTGCTCTGTAAGTCTGGCCCCCAGCACCACCCACCTGGCACGCTGCCCTGGCTTGGTGCTGCGGTTGACTGTGACCCCTTATCTTCCTTGGCAACTACTCCTCAAAACTTACACCCAGAAATAGCCCTCACAGGCCACTCCATATTAACCCCTGAGAGCGTACACAATAGACTCAACTACACCATTTTGGAAGCCGTAGTGGCTAATGGAACTTTCAAGATCCCAACCTCCAGAGTATATGCAATGAAGTGAGACTCTTGGGAAGGAGCCTAGGCCTGGGGCACATCCCCGACACAGCTGCCACACACTGGTGGCTTTGGCTGTGCAAACAACCCTGACTGCATGCTGTGGGGGTTTTCTAGACCTCTGAGCACAAGGTAGCAATCACACTGAACTCAGGAGACTTTCTTGGAGGACCTTTCCTTGGCCTCACAACCTCTCACTACCCAGAGGGATCTGATGCAAGGATATCCTTGCCTTATCCTAGGAAAAGGGGACTTTTGTCCTGTGCTCCCAGTCTCTTCCTCCACCTACATGGACAAAATGCCCTCTGCAGTCTAGTCCCTGGGATGGACCACGTAACAGCTTCAGATGGACTCCAAGCTTGCTTCCTTCCTTCCCTAACTCCCTCTCTTCATGTCTCCCTCTTCCTGTCTTTCAGAGACAGGGTCTCAATATACGGTCTAGGGCTAACCTAAAACATGCTATGTAGCTGACATCCTCCTCCTTCTGCCTTTATGGCTCCAAACAGTTCTGTGCCTCAATAAGCATAGCTCAGCTCCCAAATCACATGAGGCCTCGAAACCATGACAACGGCAGCCCCACTCTTGATCATTACCTTGAGCAGAGTGGTCTTCGTCGGGTCCAATTTGGAATTGCATTCCACCTAAACAAGGAGAAAGGCCAGGTAAGTATTCGATTCATAGCCAACGTCATGAGTGCCCTACACTGTCCTACTACCTGAAATACCAGTGTTCCTTCAGCCATAAAAAGATAAGGTGTGCTTTAGGTTGTTAAATACATGTGGCTTTGGAGCCTGGCCCTAACACTGACTCTGTGACCTGGAGACAACTCAGGGCACATCCAGCTCCATGGAGGCAGAGCAAGATAGTCCTAACTCTGAACAACAGAATTTCATGTCATGTATTTCCCCAGGAGTGGGACTATCAGAAAGTAAGCATCCTCCTGAGCCTCCCTAGCAGTGCCAATGAGAACTAAAGGGTAGACTGAGGCAGAAAGCTCTGCCTGACCGGGCTGCTTTGCTCTTCTGATAAGCAGGAAGGTCTGCCTGCTACTGAGACTGGGAAAGAATCCCTAACCATGAAGCCTAGCATTAATTCCACCATGTGGATGAGGTGTCCATGAAAAGCAGGAGAGCAGGGGAAGCGGATGGCCAGGCAGTGAGAACTGGTAGCCACAGAGAGAAGCTGGTCTGAGCTCTGCCCCAAGGTGATGTCACATTTAAACAATGACTTCCGCAGTGGGAGGGTCATACAGGTGAGCACATGTGGCCTGCTGAACTGATACATACCACAGCATCCACCGCAGGGGAGTTGTCTCCAACCACCAGCAGAGCAGGGCACCTGCACGGGAAAGAGGGGAAGAGGGGAAGGGGAAGAGGAGTCAGCCCAGGATCCATCTCCAGGTTCTTAGACTTCAGACTTCGGGCTATAGCAGGATTCTAAAAGGCTGTTCAGGTTTCCTAGCTCCCTCTGTATCTCTATGCCTCTAGGATACAATCTTCTGCTTCAAACTTTGAAGAAAAATGGGCTAGCAATTACTGATACCTTAGTATAAAATTTCAGCCCAATGATTTAGTGTCTTAATGATTTCATACCAAAGCACCTCTGTCCAAGGAAGGAAAGAAACGAATCTTCCAGAAATTAAGATGAAAAAAAAAAATCTCAATGTCTGGCATAAATTACAAAGCCAGGTTCACAAGTACCCAGCAGTGTGGCACACACAGGAAATCACAGAAAGACACCATCATTGGCAGTATGCTAGCCGTGGCCTTTCTTCCTAGACATTACTTTCTCCTATCAAGTCCTGCATCTTTCATCTATAGGCTTTGGGAAGCCATCAGTGTTGAATGTGTTTAACAAAGGCAGTCGGCCTCCTGATCCAAGGGCTCTAGATATGATCACACACTCCCTGTCCTGATGCTGACTCCAGCTACTCAACGGAAAAAGTTCAAGTCAGATCCCTGGGATAGAACATAGTCATCTCTACTGTAGTGTTCCACCCTAAGGTTTCGTTTCTCCTACACAGCAGAAGCCCCGACCAGCAGCCCCGAGTAAAGCAAGAAAGGCAACACAGGAGAAAGAAGCCACTTACTGCAGGGTGACGGTGTGGGTTCCAGGCATTGGCCGCTCAATCTCCAGGTCTCTCCGGCTGCAGATTAATTCACACATGGTTAGTATGAGCAAACCTACCCCAGAAGCCATTCCAACTACACCAACCTGCAGGTCCCACCAAAGACCATTCTAGAAAAACATCCACAGGTCATCTTCATGAGGTCACAGAGCTTTCAAGACCCCCATGGCTACTTGGTGTCCACAGAAGTAGTTAACAGCCAACAGGTCTCATCTGTTTCTAGCAAAACCCTCCTTATTTTGCCCAAAATTTGCAATCAGTATTAATATTATTTCTACAGGAAAACAAATCAGGTCCTCACTAGAGGTCCCTGCCTCCCTGTCCTCCTAGCTACAGCCCCCAACTATCATTGCAAAAGCTCTGGAATGATCACCCAGCATGCCTCCATTGCTAAATGAAGCCTTCCCTGGGCAGCTCTGACGTCATCTCTAAAACTCAGACTTGCTCTTCTATGTCAGCCGAAGCCTACATCGGTGTTCTACTTGGCTAGCAGAAGTCCAGTGTAGACCTGGTCCCGGCAAGTGAACACCTGGACTCTTACCCTCCGAAGCTCTGAGACTGAAGCTAGCATGGCAGGATTTAAACCATCACACTGCGCCACTTCCTAGCTGTGTGACTTGGGAAGCAGACTCAACCTTTCTGTGCTTTTGCTCCCTCATCGGGAAATAGCCTCAGTAACAGCCCATTTCCATTAGCTGCTGTTCAGGGATTCCTGGGATTCCCATTGTCCAGCCAGGAGCCCATCTCCCTCTTCTTGGTACTCATCTGCATCTTCAGACAACAGTGAGCATGTCAGAGGCCCTTGCACTGAGATGCCGACAGGATTATGGAAAAGGTACCAGAGTCCATCAGAGATCCTAAGCTCATTACAGATGCAAACTCACTTCCAGCAGGTTAAGTCTTAGGCACTGTCCTAGGTCAGATATATGCAAGGCTCACTGCTGGGAGTGTGGCAGAAGTACTTCCAGAAGCTTCCACTAGAAGGTTCCAGAACTTTTGACTGATGCTAATATCCTTGTGTAGTCCCTTCCCTAGGAAAGCTCTGAACAAATACCTCATCTGTTACCCTCAGCTACCTCTTCTCCCAGCAGGTTTCTGCGTCCTCACAATGTTTCACTTCTTTGCCCAGCTCTGCCCACAGGGACTTTTATTCTGAGACAGCCTTGGGCACAAGCCTCAGCTCTCCACTCTGACCACTCAGCTGCCTGCCATTCATCTGGCCCCGCAGTCTGGGTAGGAGCTCAGATCCCAGCAGAGCTCACTCAGTGCAAAGGGCCAAGCAGCTCCTCCACAGCCATTGTCCTCCCCAGGCCCCACTCTATTAACCTATAGCTACTTGGCCAGTCCTGAGCTCTGCTTTCC
Organism: Grammomys surdaster; assembly: GCF_004785775.1. NCBI lineage: Eukaryota > Metazoa > Chordata > Mammalia > Rodentia > Muridae > Grammomys > Grammomys surdaster. Next base: position 7,516,235 of record NW_021604669.1, on the reverse strand, counting down.
CCCCAGGCCTGCTGCAGTACACTGATGAGGACCCTAGTATGACCTGGCAGCTTCTGCCCCTGTACAGGGCTCTCACCTGTTGTAGGCGCTGATGAATAAGTGTAGGTTGCTCGGGTTCATGTCATTGAGGATGTGCTGGCGGTAAGTATGCACGACCTCCACGTTGTTGTGTATCTCCTCCTGTGGTAACAGAGGGAAGAGCAGGGAAGGTTTGTCACCACTCTCCAGCCACGGGAATAAGGAGGGAAGGCAGGATGAGGCAGAGGTAACTGAGTGAGTCCAGTGTGGACTGCTGAGTGATAGCTATTGGTACCAGAGAGACCCAGGTTTCCCTCAGGAGCCTCAGCTAAACTCAGGACTCCTGCTTCACAGTAGACCTCAGAGCAGCCTACCTGTTGCGGGATATTTTTCCCGCAAGTTGGGAGGAGCTAAGGTGGGAGGAGTAAGGAGAGGAAGAATAAGGAGAGGAAGAAGAGAAGGAAGAGGAGGAGCTAGGGGAGAGAGACCAGAGAGAGGGGAACATGGAAGCAGACATGCATCTTTCTCTAGCAATCAAATATAGTTGATATATCTAGGTTGGGTATTGGGTTACACCTCTGATTGTGTGGGCATCTTGTTATTGAGCGTTACCAAATATATAAAGCCTTTGGATAATCTAAGCATTAGAGTCTCATTCCTACCGGGCCCACGTGGAAGGTGGGATGGTCTGGGCTCAGCTAAGCATTGTGGAGATAGCATGGTAGATTGGCAGAGCCATCTCACATGCTGGTGTCTCATGAGTGGCAGGGGTGGTGTCTCTGACCACCTGACCAGACCTAGGCTAGTTGGGAACATGGTGGCTGATTTAGAAAAGCCAGATTGGATGCAGCCGATTTAAAATATCTCCCGCTATACCTACCCTGTCACTTAGGGGATCAGAAGGACCCTTTGTCATCAAGGAGCCTTAGCCATGACAAAGACATCCTAGGAGAAAGTGGTCTGAGGAATCTGGTCAAATTAATAGCAGTAACTTGGGGGCATCAAAAAGGCTCAAGGGACTTGAGGACAGTCTGGACTGTGTGATGATAACCTCAGGTTGTTCTAAGCTACTTCAGTTACAAGGTAAGGGATTACGCCAAGGAAGGATGTTTTCTGCTGCCCTGAGACTCAGGAGGGCATCAAACTGTTGCCACGTTCATCAGCTCAGCAGCAGAGAATGCTACATCCAGTAAGCAGTGCTTCACTAAGTCTGGGCAACAGAGGGGTTTTCCAGGCATTGAACTTGGATGTGAGCCAAAAGTGTATCCTCTCTCATGGCTGTTGGCCTTGGAGGAGGCTAAAGATGTGACACCAGACAAAAGCAGAAGCCGGGCCTGCCACCAGTACACTGCATGGATGCCTGTCTTCAGTTCATGTAAGACCCAAGCAAAGGAAGAGGTTTAGGAGACTGCATGTTGTAGTCAAACTTACAAGTTCAAATCCTAGTCATACTTCTTGTGGTCTCCTGGAGACCTTACCCAAGCCATTCAATCTCTGGTCTGAATTTCTTCAGTTCAAACTGGAATGATTGTCACGTTTATCCCATGGTCACAGAGTTCCTGAACAGACTCTATGAGCTAATCCTTGGAAAGTACTGGGGATAGAGCCTCACACAGACCCAAGAGCTGATCCCACAGACACATACACTGCAGACTTCACTCCTAACAATCCCCAACTGTTACAAATGAAGGCCCAACACAGGTCAACAGGAAACCAATGGTATGTCCATTCAGTGGGATATTACGCAGTACTGAACCTATGATGGTGTCCAAAAAATGTAAATAGATTCTAAAAAATCACTCTAAGGGAGAGAAGCCATGGAAAAGAGAGTAGTATAGGATTCACTTCATGGACAAAAAGCAGAGGACAGGGTGCCTGGGAGGATCGAGAAGAGGATGGCTCACAGTGCAGTGAAATAGAGGGGGAGAGGTGAAAGACATTTCCATTATCTCAGTTGCCATGATGACTGGTGGATTTGTTCAAATATACAGTACACTGTGCTTCAACAAAGTTTAGTATGAAACCCCACCCCTGGTGAGGAGCTATTGGTTGTTGATGGTGGCTGGAGGGGAGAAGGGGGATCAGTTTTCATCAAGGCATGTGCCCCAGGTAAGTTGTTCATGCTCTGGTGGATAGCCCTATACACTTGCTCATACCAGCAGCACCAGTAGGGTTTTGTAATTTAACACATGAACACACACACACACACACACACACACACACACGAAAGGTGTGAAAGCTGGGAGGAGATGGAGGGGAAGAACTTGGGTACATTTGTTCAGAAGACATTGTACGTATGTATGAGATTCTCAAAGTAGGAGAAGCAAGAGAAACTGTATGAATGGCTTGCTGGCTATGAGTCAATACTTCACAAAAATTCACAGACTTCAGCCTAGGTGACCCCTTGATTGTAATTCACTTGTACCACATGCCCATGTGGTACTGAGTGTCACATGGTTAGTTGCTCAGTGAAGACACAGGTCTACACCACTCACCTTGCCGAAGAGGTGGGACACCACCATGTCTGGCAGGGCTTGGGTCCAACCCGAGATCTGTAGAGGGTGAACCAAGAAAAAAATCAGCAACTGAGACTCAGCAGCAGAAAGGAGAGTCAGTCAGTCAGCCTAAGGCCCTGGAGGCAGAGCGTTAACCACCTGGCTTCCTGGGCTTCACCCAGGTCTCCATGACCCCTTGGTAGAACTTGACTAGAATGTATCTCATAGGTCAGTTTAGTAAAGGCTTGGTACTGGGAGATAGCCGGGAACTTTTAAGAGGTTGAGGCCCACAGGAAGCCTTCAGATCATTGGAGTAGTCTCTTATTTTTTCTCCCAGCCTTTGGCCTACTGCCATAGCATATTGTCTTGTCATAGGGCCAAGATCATAGACCAATACTCCAAACTGAGGAGCCCAAGTAAGCCTTTCCTCAGCAAAAGTTGGTTATCTCAGACATCTTGTCTATCACAGATCTGCTGTGTAGCAGTTCAGCTCCTGTCACCAGTCCCCTCCTGGACCTATAGCCCAAGGCAGGCCAGGCTCGGCTTTCCATCCAGTTCCTTCCCATCAGAGTTGATATGGAAGAGACATACAGCAAGTTGGGTGGAGCCACAACCTAGCTAGCCAAGCTTCCCCTGCTTGCAGTGTTCAAAGTCCTCATCACAAAGGCACCATCACCCTCATACATGGTGATCCCCCCATCTACAGATCAGGGTCCACTCAACCCTGGCTACGCCAACCACTAGCTTCTCCCCTCAAGCCAGTTTCTGGTCTATGAATTTCCTGAGATCTCTGAATTAACTAACGACTCCCCATACCCCCTCCAAAGAGACTGTATACAGCAGGATCTGAAAGCAGAGTAGTATGCAAATGATTTTCAATAAATGTTCAGACCATGACATAACATCCAAGCCACTAGGTATACAATAGGAGCTGTATAAATGCATGTTGACATTGTAGGTGCTCTATAGGCAGATAGCACAGGTAGATCCACTTGGGTAAGGAAGGGCAAGAGAGATGAACACTTGACCTGGGGTCCTGGAATGACTCAATGGCCACTTGCAGCTGTTGAGCACTGGAGATGGGATGGGGGCTGAAGGCCCTAGATCTCAGGTCTCTTGTCTATAACTGAAGGCATTAGGAACCATGTCATCTGGCCATATAGTAAGGCTCCCACAGCATAGATCCTGTAAGTCACTAGGCATCAAAGGCTGTGACACTCATTCTTGGCGCACTAATAGCCTTAGATATGCAGGCTGTGTTTCTAGGCTAGGGGGACTGCACATGGGAAATTCATTAAAACCACAGCCTATCTCTCAGCTGGAGGCCAGTGCCCCAGCCCTCCTTGTTTGGCTTAGAACAGTGGACCAGCAGCCAAGTGGACCCAAATGGAATGTCCCTTTCTCAGCTGGAAAATAAAATAAAAGCCAGGCAGGATTCTTCATTCCTGGCTGCCCTACAGGGATGGACAGGGTTCCTAAACTCTATCAAGACTTTAGGAAGAAACAGAGCATCTAGCAGACAGGAAGGGGTGGGTGCAGGCCATGCCCTTTTCCCCAACAGCTACCCAAACTAAGAAAACTACTATCCTAATGAGAGACTAGTCACATCAGCTGGTGTGGCTTTGATTGGAAGTTTCTCCCTATCCTTGGCAGATGATGGGGACTTTACAGAAAAAAGAAAGCAATCCTCACTTTAAAAAAAAAAATCAATAGGATCAACAGGGTTCCTTGGGATAGCAACCAGGGCCAAACCACTAAGACCTTTAGAGCAGCAAATGCTTGCTAGCCTAAACAGGGCTGAGGAAGGTTGCTTTCTTGGACAGTAAGGAAAATAGAAGATGGGGGGCCAAGAAGGTGCAACCCTGAGTAGAGGCTGGGACCCCACTAACCTGCCCTGCCCTGCCCAGCCTTACCTTGGACGCAGCCCAGTCCATCCAGCCTTCAGCACAGGGGTTCACATTCATGAGCACGAGGCCCTCCACCATCTCAGGGTTGTTGAGCTGTAATCAGAGACACAACATGACATATGTGGAGGGCTCTAAGCCAGCAACCGTGGGACCCGAGAGGAGGTGTTAATGGTTCCCTGCATAATCCATGCAGAACTGAGGCTCTCGATCATTCAAAACATGACTAGGTCCTCAAGAGAACAGGAGGAAGAAGCCAGAGAAAAAGGAAGAATGGACTTGCATGTCCCCTCACCTCACAGAGCCTCGGCTTGCCCAGATGCTCAGTGTACAACAGCCCAGCCTCAACTAAGTGAGAAGGGCACAGAAAAGCCCTGTGGTTCTATCACCTGCAATTCCTATGGATTCAGGACTCCAAGATCATGCTAGCCTCTAGTTGAGACTGATGCCCAGGCTGAATTATACTTTGATGGTATGCCTCAGCACCCTCAAGCTGCTACACTTACTAAGCATCAAAATGCCTTGGGCAGAAGGGTATGAGCCACTTTTAAGATAACTAGTTAAAGACAAGAAGGATGCCCATAGTGCTAGCAGTGGTCACTGTGACACTAGCACATGTCTGATTCTGATTTAGACTTGATTCTGGATCCCAGAGGACCTGGGTCACAAAACTCAGAGATAAAACAGTGCAGGATCAGAGGACTTTTTGACTGGGAAGCCATCCACATTTCTGGTTCAGGAAACAGGACCAGTGAGTAAAAGGCCCATTGAGTGTGGTGTTTCAGCACCAAAACGATCAAGGCTGTTAGTATGAAGACACGCGTGGGTACATGTCACAAATGGCGCAAGTGATTTTTACTTGGGAAAGGAAAGTACAGTTCATTTATTTTTCCTGTTTGGGTTTTTGGTTTTGTTTGTTTATTTGTTTTTTGCGGGGCTTTTTTTTTTCAAATTGTGTGTGTGTGTGTGTGTGTTACATACTCGATTGTCCAAGTATACAGGCCCAGAATATCCATGCAAAAGCCAGTGCAAGGCAAAGGTACCTATCTCTGTCACTATCCACTGTGTTCCCTTGAGACAGGGTCTCTCATCAAATAGGAAGTTGCCTTTTAGGCTAGGCTGGCTGGCCAGACACTTCTGCGTATGCCCCTGTCTCCACACCACTGGCACGCTGAGGTCAGAGGCACCTACAGTCATGCCCGTCTTTTACACGGGTTCTGGGGATTTGAACTCCAGTCCTCAACAGCACACTTGCCCACTCAGCAAGCTCCCCAGCCCCTAAATAATTTTTAATGTAATCTTACAAACTGGCAAAGAACTTACTGCAAAGCGGGTCAGGATGTAAGCACCAGCTCCTGTCCCCATGCCGATGACACTCTTGAGCCTAGAAACCAAGTGAAGATTCAGGTCACCAAAGGGAGATAGGATGGAGCCCCTGGCCACCTCTATAAACATCCCTCACTCCTAGGAGCTCCACCCCTTGGATGCCATTGCTGGGGATTCTGACAAGCTTGCCCATGCCATGAGAGGCAGGCTGCCCTGATGTGTCCTCCAGGCCCAGAGCTGTGACCTTGGAAGCCTTGTCCCTCTTGCTCCTTTTCCCCTGACCATGGCCAGCCCAGGCTCTGAGATGCCTATTATTTACAGGAAGGCGCATTAAGAAGTTGCCTCACTCTACTTCCAAGCTTTATTCTGGATTCTGAAACTTAGAATGAGAAGAAAATGGGCCAGAACTATGGGGATTAACCCTAGGAGAGGCTGAAGTGAGAGAGAAAGGGGAGCCTGCAAGGGCAGAATGACGGTCTAGAAAGAGAAGCCAAGATCTCAGGGAACACTATTCCAGAATGTTCCATAGGATCAGGAGGCAAGGACAGAATGTGCATTGGGGCCACTCAAGAAGGCCACACAGTCACAGGACACAGAGCAGAATGTCAAGCTGGAGAAACAGTGGGTACAAGCTGTGGCAGGTTCCTTTCCAGACCTGTCTGAGAACTCCAACCTGCACTTTAGTAGTCAGACCAAGGAAGAGGAGGCCAGCAGCTGCCCTTCCCTGACAACCTTGGAAGAGAGGGTCCCCTGTTCTTACCCAAACTGGTGAAGGACTCCAGGAAGCATTTCAGCCAACTGATCCATTGAGGGGTACATGTACCTGTGGGGTATACGGGGAGGCAGATGTTAAGAACACAGACCCTGGGAGAAACAAATTACCAATACCAGAATATTCTGAAAGCTCAGGTACCAGCTGGCCCTTCCACACACAGGCACTACAAGCTCCCCACTTAGCATCCACTGTGTAAGCACACCCCACGCGAACACTGTAGCTTCCGCTGAGCTGGGAAGGGACAGTGATAGGCTGGGAGGACACAGAAGCAAGGAGTTCTGCTCTGTTCAATTGTTCAGGAAGGGTTTCCTAGAGGAAGCGATGCTGAGACAGAGCCCAGTGGGGAAATGGATCCTAGACAGAGAACACATGTCGAGGAGCCTGAAAGAGCTGGATGGCGTGACTGCACTTAACTGGAGACACCTTTAGGAGAAAGGAGGGGTAAAGACACGGGACTCCTTTGGGAGTAGTCACACCTCAGCTTGGAGCTAGAGCCTCCCAGGTACAATAATAGAAAAGTCACCTAACTATGAAGGCTTCGGTTTCCTGTTAGCTTCCTGGAGCTGGGTATAAAAAAAATAAAATAAAATAAATAAAATAAAAAAGGACTCCAAAGAGAAGGAGACAGTCACTGATCCCCAATCCTGCTTTGTTAGCCCCAAGACAAGTGGTGTCACCCAGACCCTACCCCAGAGGGCAGGGAGAAGCCACATCCTGCTCCAACCTTAGGCACACTGAAGTCACCAGTCGGTAGCACACATCTCGCTTACATCTTAATCTACAGATACACGTCACATATTTCTTCTCTAAGGGAGGCCAGGTCTAGGAACATGGTGAGTAAGAGCCTCTGCATGACGCCCCCATCTCTCAGACTAAGTGGAGTCTCAAGGTGACTGAGTGGAGAAAGCCCTGGTTTTGTCAGCTGGTTAACGGTTAACTGTACCCCACTGTTGAACAAGCTCTTCATACGTGGGCCTGTCCCTGAGAAGCCAGGTGTCCCTGCTCTTCTTTGATGATAAAAGTTAATAATTAAGAACTGAGATCAGTAATAAAAGAGTATATCTGTCTGTAAATGGTCGTGGGGACACCATGGAAAGCCTACAAACCCAGGGAAAGGGCTGTCCCTGAATATTTCATCCAGCATCGAGTGTTGGAGAGACCTCCTGTATGAGACCTTGTAAGAGTCAGCAAGCCCAGCCCCCACAGCTGCACAGACTATGTGAGATGCACAGCACAAACGTGAGCACGTTCATGCGCACGCACATTCTCTCTGTGTGTCTCTCTGTCTCTCTCTGTCTCTCTCTCTCTGTCTCTCTCTCTCTGTCTCTCTCTCTCTGTCTCTCTCTCTCTCTCTCTCAAACACACACACACACACACACACACACACACACACACACACAAATGGAAAAGAAAACTACTAGTTTAAAAGTGTTATGTTACACTCACATGTAGCCATAAAAAATGGTTGAAATAAAATATATTGTCTTGGCATTTACTTATTTAATTATTTTTTTAAAAAATTTAAGATTATTTTGCTATGACTTACAGCTAACCTCAAACTAGTGATCCTCTTGCTTCTGCTTCCCAAGTACTGGGATCGAGGCATGCATCCCTGTGCCCAGCTTAGAGACTATAAATCTAGTCTTTTACCCTGGGTAATTTTGGTTTAACCCAGATTGGCATTTCCTCCTCTACCTGCACCCCACCTGTTCTTGGGGTGAATGTCTCTGCTCTTACCCCACTGGGAAGGAAGGGGCACCATCCTGTTGGCCTGGGGCATCCACATGGCAGACAGCAAAATGTTGTGTAATCTCCTGCATATCCTCAGAGTTGAAGAGAGGGTTGTAGCAGGTCTTGTCTGCAGGACACACCAAGGGCCAAATGAGAAAGACGTTAGGTATATACTCATTTATTCCTTCACTTAGCAATAGCAGAGGGGCTCCCAAGAGAGTGTGCATCTCTGTGAGTTCGAGGCCAGCTTGGTCTACACCCGGCAAGTTCTAGACAAGTTCCACTATATAATGAGATCCTATCTCAAAAAGAAATAGTACCCCCTCTTGCCAGACAGCCCTCTGGTGACAGAGGGAAAAAGTCATAAAATTAAGGTCTAGTACAGTGTAGAACTAGTCCCTAAGCTCCTTGGGTCCTCAGTGTGCAGCCAGTGCCCAAAGGGGCTGAGGGTCTGGCTCTGCCTCCTCTCTGGCAAGGTTGCCATGGGGTTAATATAAGATGTATCCACTCCTGAACTTCTCTGGGTCTCAGGCTGTAGGATCTGGGACACCTTTCAAGGCACACATAATTTTCAAACAAGAAGAACATTAGGTAAAGCAAGAAGTATCTACCTGTGTCTCCTAGGATGAGTCTCCCATTGCTAAGAGGCTGAGGCAAAGAGAGATAGCTATGTAGTTAAGGTTATTCTTGAACTCCTGATCTTCTTACCACTACCCGTGACTGCTGAGATTAGAGAGGAATGCACCACTACTACCACACTTGACTTTTGTTTGTTTGCTTTCTGTAGCTCAGGCTGACTTGTAACTTACTATGTAGACTAGGTTGGTCTCGAACTCACAACAATCCCCTGGCCTTGGCTTTCCAAGTTCTGGGAGGACAAGCCATTAAGCCTAGCTTACTTCCTGTCAACTTAAAAATCCACTGCTGAACATTCACTGCAACACTGTGTATAACACAGTTAAGTGCAAAAAGCCCAAATATCCATCCTCCAGTGCGGTGGTTTGAATAAGAATGGCCCCTCATAGGCTCATGTATTTGAAGATCTAGTCATCAGGGAATGGCACTATTTGAAAAGATTAGAAGGATTAGGTATGGCTTTGTTGAAAGAATTGGGGTGGGGGAAGAGTTTAAGGTTTCAAAAGCCCATGCCAGGTCCAGTCCTCTCCCTGCTTGCAGATCAGAATGTCGTTCTCAGGTACTTCTCCAGTACCTGCCTGCCTCCATGCTTTCTGCCATGACGATGGACTAAACCTCTAAAACTGTAAGCATGCCTCCAATTAAATACTTTCTTTAGTAAGAGTGCCTTGGTCGTGATGTCTGTTCACAGCAGGAGAATAGTGACTAAGACAGAAACTGGTACTGGAAGTGGGATATTGCTTTGACAGGCTTAAGCCTGCTGTCTGTTGGGGAAAAAAAAAGAAAAAAAGACCAAGTGTGGTGTCCATTCGGTAGGATCTTATTCACCAAGACAGTGAAGTATTGACAAAGGCTACAACACATATCAGTCTTGAAACCATGGACAAAGCCAGTCATGAGCCAATCATGAGGGGCCACACACTGGAGAACTGTATTTGTCTGAGGCTCTAGGGATATACAGGAGACAAGGTGTCCTCAGCAGGGCTGGGGAGTGTGGAAGACCAGGGCAGTGGAGAAAAGGAACAAGCCTTCCTTTCACAATGACTACAGTATCAAAGGCCATTGCATGTATTAGTTTTTAAGTCATTGTAACACGTGTTAGGAAGCAGAGAGGCTTGCTTCCTGTCCCCAGAGCATCCAATACAAACAGCAGAGCACGGTTCAGATTTTTCCAGGCTGAGACGGTAAACAAGTCCCAAAAGCAGAAAGAGCTGCTGACTTCCTCCAGCCCTTCCTAAGCATTCCAGCTCCCCAAACTCACGGTTCATGCCGATGTCGTGATACGTGAGGATGACAGGACGGTTGCCCTTGGGGGTCCCACACAGGGTGACATGCAGGGAGCCATGTAGGGTCTCGATGTCCTGCTCCTGAGGAGAGACCACAGACAGAGGACCATCACATGGGATTCACAGTGTCACTGTGGCTGACTCACTGAGTATGGATATTTACCATGCTTCCAACTGTATTATCAGGATACCTCAAGTACACACCTCCTTTGGTTCCCCAGATTTCTACACTGGCAACAGCAGATATATGAAACCAGAAGAGAAAGGGAAGGGAGGGGAAGGGAAAGGGGAGGGCAAAAGGGAAAAGGGAAGGGAGAGGGGAAGAAGAAGGAGAGAGGAAAGGGAGAAGAAGAAAGAGAGAAGGGGGGAGGGGAACGGGAAAGCATAAGGAGAGCAAAGCTGGGTCAGGATGGAGAAGACAGGACCCTGGCAGGTTATCCACTGCAGTCCAGGGACAGGTGACCCGAGTCACACTCCCTGCAAAGTACTCTGTTGTCTGAATCTGATTTGAGCTTCCTTGTTCCTGTCTCTCACCTTTCCCATAGGTGATAGGTATTTGAGACTTCCTACAAGTCACTCTCCATTTCAAAGAGCAATTTCAGTTTCCTGTGGGAACATGCAATCCCGTGGCTTGAAGAAAATTGGCCCCTATAGGTTCATATACTTGAATGCTTAGTCAGCAGAAAAGGGAACTCTGACAGGATTAGAATTAGGAGGTGTGGCCTTGTTGGAAGAGGTATGTCACGAGGGGTGGGCTTTGAGGTTTTCAGAAGCCAATACCTAGCTCAGAGTTCACCTTTCTTTCTCCTCCCCAACCTCAGCCTATGGATCAAGATATAGATTTCAGCTACTTCTCCACCACCATTTTGGCTGCCATGCTCCTTGCCATGATATAACTAAAACTGTGAGCAAGCTGCAATTAAATGCTTTTTTTTCCCTAAATAGTTACCTTAGTAATGGTGTCTCTTCAGCGCAATAGAACAGTGACTAAGACACACATACATACACAAACTCCGGCTCCCTTGACTCACTCTGTTTCACAGACCAAGGCTAATTCCCACATTGCACCTCTCAAATGCCAGGCAGTAGTAGGTGATACCAACCTGAGTTAACTTCATTCACTGTGGAAGTGGACTGGGCTTGGCCTAGCAACGTTTAACTAGCAGCTATCATATTACTAACAGGCAAATACTTGCCTGAATTAAACCATCCTCCCAGGGATGATAAAGGCAGAAAGGAGGCATTAGTCTCAGCATGACATCCACCTCCTGGGACTGTCAGTGTAGTGGGCCAACAACTTCCCAGTCTGGATTGAGCAGAGAACCTGCAACGGTACCCCTAAATTCTGTCTCCTGCTCTACTCTAAAGCCAGTTCTCAGTAATCCACAGTCAAACCCCACCCGCCATGCATGCTTGTGAGAGCAAGAAACATCTCTTTCTTCTACCCTCAAAAAGACAGGCTCTACCTAAGTTCTGAGCCCTCAGCTCCCTGCAGGCTGATTTTCCCTGACATCATATGAACCTCCCATGCAGATAGTTGTGAACCGCTATGACCCTCTGTGACCCTGCCTTTGGCCCTTGGTGCCTGTCCTCTTTGCTGTCACTCTAGGCTTCTGAGGACCCGAGACACATACATTCTGGGAGCGATTTCCTCATCTGAGGGCAACAGCTTCCTTCTGTGATGCGGTTGGCTCTTGGCTGCGCTCCCCAGGTTTGCTGGGGACACTGAGGCCTTCCTTGTAGGCCATTTCTCTCCAGATCCTTCATCTCTTGCAAAAGCCCTGAAGGGCTGTGTGACACCTCCAGCTACAACTGGTGTTCAGAGTCATGGAGGTGACACAGAGGCACAGAAAATTGCAGGTACCAAAAACATCCTCCCAGAATCTAGGGCCCATATAAGTCTTATGAGGTAGGAGACAAGGGTGGCACTCATAGTCTAATGTGAGAGAAAAAGGGACTGGGAGGGCCACCCACTCAGAAGCTATGTTCTAGAAAAGTCACCCTAACCTGTCACAGGAGCAGTCTCTATCCTACAAGACTTGATGTGGTCAGAATAAGGCTCTAAAGCACATGAGGACAGGGATTCCCCGACTGAGGCACTATTGCAGCACAGACATTTGTGCACATACAACAGAGCACATGGGTGTACTTGCACACCAGTGCTCATGCCTGTAAGAAAAATAGCAGAATGAATGTTCATAGTAGTAGAGCGGGTAGAAACTAGCCCAGCAACAATACACATGGGTGCAAAAGCACAGCAGGCATGGATGTATGAACAACGTGGTACACACATCTACTCGAATAGCAGTACTCGTAGATGAACTGGTAAAGCGGTGCACATAAGTATATCATCACAAGACTGCACATGGACATGGATACACACACGAGTCTTCAGTAGAAGAGTGCACACTGATGTCCTAGCCAACAGCACACATGGAGGTCTGCATGTGCACAGAAGAGCACATGGATGCACTAGTATAGGACACACGGATAAAAGAATGCACATGGATTCACTAGTACAAAACAGAAGGAATGAACCCTCCTTCCAGGGTCCCACCTCCAAAGTACAGTCTCTGCATGCTATATTTTCTTTTTTGCTATGAACATATACACAGAAATAGAAACCAGAGCCTCACACCTACTAGGCAAGTACTCTACCACTGAGACACAGGCCTAGACCTCAGGGTGGCATCTCACCTAGACTTCACTCTAGGTGGTTGTGGCTGTGCACATCTACAACCCCAGCACTGAGGAAGGTAAGGCATCAGAATGGAGAGTTTGAGGACAGCCTGGGCTACATACTGTCTCAAACACACAAACTCAGGAGCTGACTCTGTTCCCACCAGGACAGAGAGATGCAAGGGGTCCTAATCCTGAAGACTTCCGAAGCAAGCAAGCTCAGAGCACCTCCCTACTCTCTGAGATATGGATTTGAACCTGTGGCAGTGCCCATGAGGGAGTGATAATACAGCAAGCACAGGCCCATTGGCATGGGCACAGGCAGGCACAGACAAACACCAGAAGACCCAGTCAACATAGGTAGGCACTGGCTTACAGAGGCAGGGATACCCAGCTTCTTGAACCCCCCAGTACAGGGGTTTCCTGAGCCATATGCCTTATTGGTCCCCAAAATGAGTCCCCTGAAACACAAAGTCCAGCCCTGTCTCCCTTCCCCCCTTCCCTTCAGGCTTGGCACCTCTTCCCTGCACAGAGCAAGCACTGGAAAAATCCATAAGACAGGAGCAGCAGCCCAGCCCTGTGGGACGCGGGTCATCTGCTGTCCCTGAAGCCACCATGGGAACAATGGTCCATTGTGGGGCTACATTCTTTATTGTCTTGGGACTAACCCACATGGCTCCATCTAAAAATAGGACAAGCCAGGCTCCCTGTGGATACTACCCTTCAAATCCTTGTCCCGCTCCATAAGCCTTCTGGGACTCATCTCTAAATAGGAAGAGCAGCATATCCCCAACCTAGGAGCCCGATCAGCAGAGATGGCAAGAAGAGTGGAAATATAACCAGGTAGGGGGCCCCCCCTCAGCACCCACTACCACTTGGACTGGCCTTGGAGGGGGATGCATAACTAACTGACTTTTCTGCTGTGACAAAATTTCTGACAAAAGCAGCTTAGGGAGGGACTGGTTTATTTCAGCTTACGATTCCACACTATAATCCATCATTGAAGGAAATCAAGGCAGAAATTTGAAGACAGGCCTTTTTGCTATTCCACGCAAGGCTATCGTCAACTAAGAAGCTTAGCTCATGGCCAAAGTATGGTAGGAAACACAGAGGATGCTGCTTGCTTGCTGGCAGGCAGGTTTGCAATTGGCTGGCTTTCTTACACAGTTCACAAACCTGCCTAGGAAATGGTGCCATCCACTATGCACTGAACTCTCCTACAATTAACAATCAAGAGAATCCCCCAAAGACATGCTCATAGGGCAATATGATCCAGGCAATGACATTCTCTACCCAGTTAATTCTGAGTCATGCCAAGTTGACAGTTAATGCCAACCAGAACAGGAATAAAGGCAAGTTTGCCTCTCCTCAGGTTACTACCACAGCTAAGACTCCAAAGTACTTTTCACACAGCTACCTCTCGACATGTTGGTTGTTATGGCAACTGTTGGAAGGTGATTACTGTGGAGAGAGAATGGCTTAAGTCTCTGGCTGGATAATCTAGGACTCTAGAGACCAGCTGCTACACTCACCATAATCTCACCCTTCCCTGAAGTCCCTGGGCCGATGCTAGAGGATGTTACTCATCAAGATTCTAGGACAGCTAGTGGTGTGGACCACCCCCCTCCCAGGCCATCAAGTCACAACATAGGAAACACTGGGAGATGAGAACTGCAATGTCGTAAGGGATCACCACCCTTTGTGTCACCAATCCCACCAAAACAGAGAAGAGAAGCTACAGGTCAGAGCCTGTTGTGGCTTTGTGTCAGCCCTGGTCACAAAAATCATCTAGGGTTATATTCTCCAAGGAGTCTCCAAGGAAGGCAGACAGGGGAAGAATGTTCCTCAGACAGGGAAAAACAAAGGAGTGAGTGACCAATCTACCCAAAATCCAGTGGAGAAACACTGTGGTCTGTGCATCGCATCAAGGTACATGGATAGAAGGCTGGCCATGCCCCTTGGTGGTAGTGATTCTCCATGCCCCCCTGCATACGTTCCACAGATTAGAACTAAGCCTTGGGAAAGAAAAGCATGCAACTTTTTCTGATGTCAGATGAAGGTCTACCTGGGTGAGCCTGACAGATCTTGGCATAGTGCAGACATGTCTGCACAACTCCAAGCCTCAGCCTAGATGGCTTTCCTTTACTGTTCCAGGGGATGTTGTTGCTAGGAAATCCCAGAGCAGGCAGCTGGCATGTCACATGGCCCAGATGTGCATCCATGCCATCTGCCAATGGAGTTTCTGAATCCCAGGAGCTTGCTGGGAAGTGGGACCAGGGAAGGGAAAGGACAGGAAATGGGGAATTAAGAACTCATAATTTTTAGTGAGAGTTCTTCCCACTCTGGAATGAATTAACTGGGGAAGGAAAACAGGAAACAAAGGTGTAGGGAAAGAATTTAGCCCATGATGGCTGTTTGTTTGCATTTCTGATGAGCAGATGGGCTTGCAACAGAAGGGCAAAGAAACAGCCCCCAGCCTAGCTTTCTCCAGTGAAACAAGGTACAAGAAGTAGGCACCAAGCTTGTGAGTTACCGAGGTCAGCCACCCTGTCTGGCTCTCTAACCTCCAGGAGGCCCTGAAGGGAACATCTGTTCATTTTCCAGAGAGCCCTGTGTGCACTAACATATTCCCATGGAAACCAAATCAGATGAAGCCATTTAAACAAGCAGAGCCTAGAGAGAAGGCATTAGATGAGTGTTTCTCAACCTGTGGGTCAGGACCATTTTGGCATTACATATCAAATATTTACATTGTGACTCAAGAGTAGCACAATTATAGTTGTGAAGTAGCAACAAAATTATCTTATAGTTGGGGGTCACCACAACATGAGAAACTGTATTAAAGGGTCACAGCATTAGAAAAGTTGAGAACCACTAAATTAGACACTGAAGACCTAACAGCAAATGGAAGCCAACCAGCCTGGACCCAGAAGTGACAGAGATCTGAGTCCCTCTCCAAACTACTTGCAGAGGAGACTCTGTCTCTGGATGTAGGAGCTGAATCATCTTTAACACCCATCTCATCACTGTGTGATTTCCCTAGAGTTATACCTTAGATGTTAACACGGGGAGGGCAGGGCATTGGCCTTTCCAGGCTGGCAGGAGACTCATATATGGCCATCTGGGGAGAGCACAGAGCAGTTTCCAGGAGACATTCTGTGCTCGATAGTACCTCTGGGCATCTTCAAACAGATCTCTCTACAAAGATAGGTTCCACTACGTGCGATCTAGTAAGGAGGCCCTGGGACAGATGTGCATCCATGCTTAGACATCTGGAGCAGAAGGGTAGATAGAACTGGACCATCTAAAAGGCATCTGGCAGCTTTAATAATCTTAAATTCTAGAATTGTAGTCAAAGGAAATAAGCTCAAATCTCAAACACTCCCACGACTCTTGCTCATCAAACTTAGAGACAGAGCCGTTACCCTCTCAGGACAGCTGCCCCAGCAGGACCAGATCAAACTCATCTATCTTTCCTGAAGCACTGCAGGCTGGCAGCCACAAGCTGAACCACTAAGGGATCCAGAGGCCCTTTAGCAAAGAGACATAACGTACATCGATGTGAGTTAAAACAATGCCCACTTCAGACAAGGAGACACCCCAAGGTGACACAGGCAGGGAGAGACAAGGCCCATACCACTTGCTCAGGCAGTCAAACTATCTCCAAAGAGGGGTTATCCCTCTTCTTGATAGGAGAGTCTTTTCTGGTTAGCACTGAGCACTGAGGCACACATTTCTACTGCTTGAAAAAATGTGTAGAAACCTTACACCCTTAAGACCATGGAAAAAGGAAGAGTCATCTAGGTTCATTGAAAATGCCAAAGTAGGAGCTGTTCCCCATGTAGCACGCAGACTGCCTTCAGGTGGGCACAGCTAAGCAGCTGGGTTCCTCAAGTCAACTCCCATGAGATGCGAAGGATAGGAAGTGGATGAAGATACTGAGCAGTCGTCAAGAAGGCACAGACATTCTAAGGCTCACATTACCTCCTCCCATCCAAGAACCAAACAAGAGATCACTGGAGTAGTACAAACCATGTGGTTGTCCAGACAGACCAAAGAGGTACAGCAGAGGCGAGTCACAGTCTTATGGACAGATGGTCCCTAGGTCTGGAACTATAGGAAAGGTCTGGATGGGAGAGTCCCAGCCAGGATTGGACCAATGGGGCCACCTTACAGATGCTATCCTGGTTTCATCAGCCATGAGCAGAGACAATGAGTTGATAGCACAGGTTCCTAAAGACTCACCAAGATGACAGAGAAATCCCAGGGTACCTGCCCGGCTTGCCCATGGACCTCATAGCAGACAAGTAGCACCATTTTACCAGACCCTGAACTTTGAGATTACAATGCCACGTGGGCTACATTCTGTGATGTTATAGCTCCAGCAACATTTTCCTCTCTAAAATACAAAGTCACTTAAACAAATATGGAAACTATGCCACTGACTGGGTTGATAACCAGAAAGGAGCAGCTGGTATTAGACTCCTATTTTCTCTGGGCCCACATTCAGCCTTAACTTTGAGAAGAGATAACTACTTTGCCAATCATACATTAAGCAGGAAGGCATAGTGAGCAAAGAAAGCAAGTCACTAGGCCCTAATCAGGGAGAGGCCTGTGGGGCTCAGCCCTCTCTGCACAGATGGGCCCCAGGGCTGCCAGTTACAGCTCTCTGCTCAGCCCACACAGCCAACTGAATAGCCAAAGCCTCAGGGGACAGTTTCATGGCTCCTATTACCCTGGGACAAGAGGGCACAGTGATTAGAAGCAAGAAGGGGTGTCACAATCTTAGCCACCGCTGATGTAAAAGGTCTGCTCTCACTCGGTCCCTCCATGTCTCCACCAGGGCAGATCAGGGCTGAACAAGATAAACCAAAGTCCTCAGGACATTCCACCGACTTCCAGCTCACCACAGTACACACACATCCCTGAGTCCTAGACAGTGAGATGGACGATGTAGAGTTCTGGCTATTGCACAGGAAGCAAGAGACCAAACACTCAGGCTCAGGACCTGGAAACAGTGAGCCAGAAATGTGCATTTTCTCTAATAAAGCCAGAACTAGACCTGGTGTGACATCCAGCACAACCACCTCCACGTCATTGTCTCCATGCGAGCCTGTGGACATGATGCTTCTCATGATTGTTGAGGTGTTAAACAGGGTACTGGCTGGGAAGCCCTTAGTATGATACCTTGTATATGGGAACAGGCAGTGACTTTATCACCACCACCCAGACATCTGTGGATCTGAGACAGAAAGGTACAGGACACTGCCTCCTATAGCAAACACAGGGTGGCCTCTGGCAAGCCACTCTTCATCCAGAGCTGTCTCTCCCTTTCTCAACATGAACGTGGGGAGTCCTAGAAGTACCACAAACCCTGATCTCCTTGCTAATAAAGTGATTCCCCTATATCCTCAACCTTCTGATAAACAGTGGACCAGGTCACAGGGAGTCAAACAGAACATGATCTAGTCAGGCAGCAGAAAAGATGAAGTGACAAGCAGTCCTCAGTGGACCATCAATACTCCAAACCCCTTCCTAGATACTTTCCACCCAAGGAGTTGCCCCTACTCCATTCATGGTCCTTCTTCTGCTTCTCCACATGGGGCCAGGGAGCCTGTCTGCTTATTTGTCTTCCATATCTGGTGGGATCCCGGTCACCTGCAGACTACCCTACTAATCTGGGAGAGAGAGACTTCTGATGTTTCCACCCATGATCCTTAGAAGCATGTTTCTAGCCTGACCTCATGTAGATAAAGAAGCTGGTGGCTAAAAAGTCAAGTCCCTGAACTTTAAAAGCCACTTCTGCCCACTTGTGCCTCTGCTATGCTTCCTTGCAGACCTCAGCCTTTGCTTTTTAAGCCACTACTGGAAGTTCTACTTATATCAAGCTGTTAAAGAGGAGGCATGGCAGGGCAGACAGCTCTACTGTAGCCCCAGGCCGGTATCCTAGCAACACCAGTCCCCACCTAGACAACCTAGAAGCTCCCATTAAGAGATGACCACAGAACCCATCACTACTTGGTCTTCTGACTTGAGATTAAGTGGTGATGAGAAGTTTGTAACCAGGGTTCTTGTGGAGAGTGGCAGAATACAGCTCACAGTTAAATTAAAGCATTGAATTTAATTAGACTCAGCATGTTTGTAGCAGTGCCTAGTAGACAGTTCACTACTGGAATTTTGTTGTGTTCATTGGATGAAGCTTACCCAGCAAGGTGAAGTAATTTTCCATAGGCACATAGCTTGTCAGGTTAGTTAGAACTAACAGTGTTGCTGACTCTTAAAAGGGTCAGTTTCTTTGAGATGCGGAGGTCTGAGCTGTAATATAACCTCAGGTAAGTCTCTGTTTGTGTGTCTCTGTTTCCTTCATAGAATGCAGGGATGCTATCCCTACTGGAAGTTTATCAACTGTAGGGATAGACTGAGGACAGCCAGGACAGTGAGAGCTGGGCTATATGTCAAGGAGACTCTTCTAGGACACTAGGCTAAGTTGCTGCCAAACAGGAGCCCCGGGGTAGAAACCACAACCTGTTGCTCCAGGAATCCTCACTGTGCCTGGGGCTGCAGGCTTATGAGGCCATGGGCTCCACCCTCCAATGGAATCAAGTGTCATCTCTGAATTGCCTTTAGATGGTCACTATCCCTTGCCTCAGGGCTTCCTCTCAAGGGTCAAGATGAATATATGCTTGTATGATTAAATCCCACAGGGTCTCCTGCACAAGTGTGGGGTCCACCACCTACCTCTGCTTTGGACATAAGGACAAGACTCTGCTTTACAGGGTTCTTGGGGTTCAGAGAGATATCTCTGTGTTGTGAAGGTGCTACCTTTCTTAGTGGACTCCAAGGGCTGGTATACAGCAATGGCTTAATACTTCATTCCTGTTGCCACCTACCAGGATAAGCTGTCCCCAAAGGGCAACAGACAGAAGCTATGGCCTCAGACCCACGCTGGGAATCTCTGGAGCCCCAAGGTCAGAGTAGCCAGTAGCCCTCGAAGCCCACCTCAAGCCTTTAGACCTGTAATGGAAATATGCAAACTTCTGACCCTTGTTCTAATGTTTTTCTTTTTCTTCCAGAATCAAGGCCAGAACACTACATCTATTGTGGAAGGACAAGAGTGCATCAAAGCTGTATGCCTTTATTCCACCTTCCAGGCTACTCCTGCTTGGGGATGATGGCACAGGACACTGGAGAGAGTAGGGTTTCTCCACTCTCTATAAGACAAAGCTGGAAACACATCCTGTCTGGCCCTCCATCTGGCTCTGAATGAGCTGGATACTACAACCTTATGCCTAGAACCCCAGTTTCAGATTTCCTGACACAGCCAAGATTACTATGTGTTCACTGGACATCTGTAATTTCCCATATACACCTCAGCTCTCCGGGGCTACATGGCAATATGTCTGTCTGCCCTCCTGGGGGCTGGTCAGTTCTTGCCTCCTTGACTAGAACTCAAACGAGCTTCTTCCAGGAGAAGCTGTAAAGTGTGGGTATAGGCTGAGACCACTCCCTGATCTCTGCTGACTCCACGTTTAAAAAAGCAATCTACTTCATGCCAATGGAAAGAAGAAAGGAATGGAATAGGTAGACTAACGGATAAAAAAGAAGACCACATTTTCTACTTGCCTGAACATCGAACTCTTGCAGGAGACCAGTGATGCTCTGTGGAGAGATGAAAGCCATGGTTACATGGTTAGTTTCCTTCTTTAGAGACAAACATCAATCAATACTCATGGTCTTTTCCATTGCCTGAATCTGAACCCTGCTCAGTGGGCTTCCCTTAGTCCTTGCAAAGAGAGACTGTCTGTTTTATCTCAGGGAACAGCAACCCAGTAGAAAACTGATCCATCTGCTAGATTGTTTTCCAAGGACACTTGGCCAAAAGAGATCTGAAGACAGAAGCAGGGTACAAGCTTGGGTGACAGAGCGCTGCAGGTGGCTAGGTAGCCCATACATACACCATGTGCACGCTACTCCTGACTCTAATGGGACAGTGTCTCTTCTGCTCTTGCAATTTTCTCATGGCTGCCAATGCCTGTGTTCTGGATTAAAATTCAGTCTTTTGTGGAGAAAAGAAGGTAATGGAAACCTCAGCGCCTTTCCCTCAAGCTACACACAATGAATTTCAGTCCATACAGTCTTCACCTTTAACAACTTTCTGTGACAGGAAAGGCCCAAGAAGGTAGGAAAGGGTCTTGACTCCAAAGAAGCCAGGTTCACGGAGGACCTGGACCCTCACTCTTCTAGTCAGCATCTGTTTTCTGCCCAACTCAGACACTGAATCCAATAGAAAGCTGGGCCCCAGCCAGAGCCTCCAGTACAGAGGATGGATCAGCAGTGCCAAATGCCCAAGAGGCCAGGAAAACAAAGAATGGTACAGAGGACCATGGGGACTGGAACACTGTAAATCAATCATAACAGATGCCCTGTTACAGGGATTGTGATTGGGCAATAGACAAGAACATCAAGAGTCACTAAATTCAGATAGAAATAAAGGGCACCAATATCTGTGTTCTCTCTCTCTCTCTCTCTCTCTCTCTCTCTCTCTCTCTCTCTCTCT
>NW_021604669.1:7435683-7494818 GCF_004785775.1 Grammomys surdaster | reverse complement strand
TCTCTCTCTCTCTCTCTCTCTCTCTCTCTCTCTCTCTCTCTCTCTCTCTGTGTGTGTGTGTGTGTGTGTGTGTGTGTGTGTGTGTGTGTGTGCGTTCCATACATTTGCTTATATGCTATGCTCTTCTTCACATGTGGGCATGCTATGTACAAATGAACATATGCTCATACCCTCGAGTGTCCATGCCATGTACGTACATGTGTGTCCACTAGGAACATGTGATGGTCTAACCTGAAGTAGCTCTACTTACCTCCCCTTTTTCCACCAGAGGCTTCACCTCAGCGAGGTCCACGTCATGTAGCTCTCGGGACATTTCCGTGCTATCACAGACCTACCAGGGGGAAAAGGCCAGGAGGTCAGCACTTCTACTGAGATAACTTGCCTGGAAAAAGCTAATGCTCAAATGGAACAGATAGGAAGGCCAGGCTTCCCCACCATCCCCAGCTCTTCCCACCCACACCCATGCCCATGTGTGGGCTACCAGGAGGCCCTTGTTCCCCTGAAACAGGTTCACAGTTGCAAGTACAATAAAGCAGACGCATAGAGAACCAAAAGCAGGTATCACACCTAGTCCAGATACACCAAGCACACTCTGAAGCTTCTTGATACATTCTAGAAGGAGATCCCTCTGCTGATCCCAAAGCCAGATTTCTCCAGATTAACAATCAAAGGGACCAAAAAGCCCCTGGATGTCACCATGTACAGATGCTATATGTACCTCTGAACAAGACTCTGAGCTGCCTGACCACAGTGGAGAGAACAGGACAGAAACAAACACAGGCTAAAGGTCTGACAGACACTAAACACTCAGCAGGATGTGAGAAAAAGATCCTACAGTGAATGGTACTTTCTGAGCCAAATCCCAAAAGGGCAAGCATGGGTAGCAACAGGAATCTCTTTAGCTGGCACTAGGACACAAACCTCATAAGACCAAGAGATAAGGGCTACAGAAATGGACAGGTGCAGAGCTCAGAAGTGCTAGGAATTGTGGCCTAAAGGGCTCCTGGGGAAAAGAGGGGGTACGAAATGATGCCTATATATCTGGGAGATAGACACATGTTTTTCTGGATCCACAGTCCAGTTGAAAAAGTAAATGTCCATAGATAAGAGTGGGACCTAAGGAATGCCAGAGAACAGAAGTGTGGCAGGTGTCACACAGAGGCCAAAGTAGGTGAAGAATGCCAAGAGATGGGCCCAGGATATAGCTTCTGACTACCTACAGGCAAAATATGAGTTAGATCACCAGGTATTCAAGGCTTTATAGATACTGCAACAATGGAAGCTAAAGTCTCAAAACTTCCTGTAAGTCAGTTGCCCGAGCCCACAGGAGCCCAGTGACCCTCATCTACAGGTCAGCTTGCAAGAGCAGGCTACTCGGATACATACCCACGCCAACACATGGCATGCAGTGGGTAGACAGGGTGTACTAGTCTGGGGCCCCAGCGTGACTCTCCCCAATAGATGACCATCTCACAAGAATGTCTTTATGCAGTCTTTTGGGTCTGGGATCCAGAACATTTCCAAAACAAAGTCAGTTTTATATCTGTGAACATTCCTGGGCTGCTGCCAGCTCGGAGGCAGCAGGCATGAAAAGCTACGCACTGAGAGTCTTGCTAATTCAGCATGTTGATAGTCCCAAGACCTTAGCCGTGGGACACCTCGCCTACGCAGCCTAGAGAGACCTTCCAGAATCCCTGGGCTCTGGCACCACCACCTCCCATGCTGAGAGTGGAGGACTTCACATTTCACAGGGATGCTAAACACTCTGATCTCAGCCAAGAGCCCCGGGTGAAGCGGAGGTCTTCAACTTTCCCACAGTGTGGGTTCCAGCAAACCAACACTTGGCTATGAGCCAACCCCTTCAGGTAGTGCCCCTGCCTTGTGCCTCTACCATTTCTACCTCTAATAGTTACCTGAGTCCCCCACCCCTCTGCTTGGTCACTATCCCACAGAGCAAATTCCCTGCAAAGCTCCTGTGCTTTTATAAAGACACATAACACGTAGACCAGCTAAGTTTGGTTGGTTCTCCTCAGCTTCTAGAAACCATCACTTCATTGGAACATGATGTCAGCCCCCACCTCCTTCAGAAACAAAAAGAGATCAAGTCTCAGTTCCCTTACTGAATTTACCACCTTACACTGTGTCTCTCCCTACAACCACAGAATGAGAAAGACTGAAAGACAGTACAGTCTCTTGAAACCTCATGCACGTGCCAATCCGCTCTTTGGAGGCAGAGGGTCCTCTTCTGACAGGCCTTCAGCCAACTCAAGGCCTTATGGAAGACCAAAGGTGAATGGCACAGGCTGTAATCTCTACTATGATCGATTCCCAGATGCACTTCTGCGTATTTCAAGACCTTTTTGATTGTCATGAATGAAATGCTACCAGGGTGCATCGTGATGAGTAGAAGCCAAGGACACTACAGTGCACAGGACAGCCCCACAGCAAAGAACGCCTGACCCACTCTGATACCAGTGTGGAAGCTGGGACATCCTTTTCTGGGTGAGGATTCAGAAGCTGGTGAGGAGAGACGACATCACATCTGTTCAGTCTAGGTCATTGTTTCTCAGTAACAAAGACTGTGCAGTAACCATACAGATACCTAGGCTACAACAAGCTGCTTCTGTTCTGTGTATTCATCAGCTTCTGGGACCTAGAGCATCGCTCTTCTATATATACTCTCCTGACACGATGAATAGGGGCCTAGTCCCTAACTGGCTTTGGCAGCCTAGCAAAAGCACCTTCCATTCCATTCGCTTTTGTACAAAGATAATCATATTGGCACATTCAGTGTAGAAAAACAGATGAAGTAGCAAAAACAAGTATATCTTGGATACAGCCAGGGCTACAGGTATGGCCATTCTAGGGGCCCTTGTCTTCCAGTCTAACCATACCACATCCATTCTGTTTTGCACATCTAAAGCCAGCAGCAAAACCACCAGGGGCAGTGCACGAGGTGCATGATGTAGTCTTGGTTACTTACTGAAGGACATTAATAAGCATCTATGCAGGATCAGGAACAAAAACAACTGGTGTTTTGGATCTAAGCATAAAAAGCCATGACTGCTTCCAGGATCTCAGTCTTAGGCTCCTTCTGTGGCCAAGTGGCACATTTATTTGTCTTACAGGGCCTCCAGGAGCATGAAAAAAAAAAAAAAACCTGACCTACCAGTGTGCTTTAGTACTGACATTCTGACCCTTGAGCATTCTAGGATATCAGGAAATACCTTGGCCTTGGACAGCCACACCTTCAAGCTGTGACAACTACAAATGTCTGCTGACACTGCCAAATGTCCCCATGGATGCAAAATCAAACCTGTCTGAGATTGGTTGAGCTTAGTGGTTCCTGGAATGAAAAGAACATCCAGAAAATTGCATCTGTTAGACACAATTCTTTAATCCAGTACACATTCACATCCACACACTCTTGCCTCAATTCTAATAATGGCTTCCGCTCACACAGCCAGCTGCAGGGATTAGAGGAGGAAGGCAGATCTCCTCCCAGTGAAACTCTCCTACAGAGGTGGCGCCCCAGGTCATACCACCAGCAGGCAGCCTGGCTGCTATTGCTTCTTCCTGTCCCACCTGCCTGCTCTCGGAATTCAGAGAAAATTGAGAGAGGAGTGAAGGTCACCTGGTGCTAAGTAGCAGCAGGGTGTGGAGCAGATTCTAGTATTACAGTCAGCCCGGAATCCGCAAATTGTCTGAAGCTCCACCTCTGTGTGCGAATCTGTGTGTACACGGTGCCAGGGCTCCCAGCAAGCAGCAGGTTAAACTAAACAACAACGCAAAGGACCTGCAAACAGCTGTTTAATGAACCAGTGTCCCTTCCTTCCTGTGGTGCCGGGGAGTCCCTGGGGCACTGTGAGGGCACAGCCTGTGCTTGACATATTGCTAGTCCCAGAGTGGCCCAGTGGGGAAGAGGATGTGTAAAAAAATAAAATAAAATATGCTCAGCAAACTCCAAACAGGCCTCTCCAGCCCTCAGTGTGGCACCAGAAGGACCCTCTAACACCAGTGAAGTTAGATCATGAGTGACAAGGCTCAAGAAGGCCAAGCAAACACATCTTGGTCATCAATGAACAAGAATTCAAGGGCTCCCGGCCAAGTAAAGTAACATGTGCAGGAGCAGGGTGAAACGTAGCCCTGGGCCTCAGAGAACAATAGCTGGACTCCCCTATGGCAAAACAAGGCCATGTGAGAATCATCAGCCAGTCCATGAGGGAAGAAGGGAGAGAATCTGGAATTTTCAAGAAGCCTCAGAAAGGTGGTTGAACATGGCTTGAGAGTTCCCAGCATGGGAATCAGGTCACCTTCTTGCCTCATGACTCTTAGTCATAACCCCTATGAGCCTCCGTGTGTTCACTTGCAAAGAATGCATATTTGTCCTTTGGACACGCAGGATTCCCAACAAACTATGCAGACAGGGGGACCCAGGTGGGAAAGCACAGCTCTGAGACCAAAGCGCACTATGTGTAGTGCTCAGCTCTGGCCAAATGGCCACGCCTCACTCCCTTCCTCTTCGGATCTCAGACCCCTCTATGCTGGCACTGGGCTGCCTAGTTCTGTCATTCCTCGGAGTTGAAGCTGCTCTGTGGAACGTAGCCCTCTGCTTGCCCTCTTGGGCAAGCTCTCCTGGGCCCCTCGAATTCCCGTGGGATGAAACAAAAAAGACATCCAGCAAAGATGTATTCGTGAACTGTTCTGGGACTTCTAGGACCCAGTGTCCCAGGAAGAGCGTCCATGGGGACTAGACACCATAGTAAATGCCATAAGTCACTTCCACGACCCCACACCCATTTTTGTGCTCAAAGAAGTTCTAGGCAGGGGCATTGCCAACTTCATAGAAAGGTAACAGGAGCCCAGTAAATGTCCCTTATGACTCCCCAATGGTTCCCTGTCTCTGGCCTAGAGAAAGATGGCCAGGCACCTCATTCTGTTGTTGGAGGCAGACAACAGGCTCCAAGAGTCCTTTAGAGAAACAGAGAAAGGAAAACCAGAGGGGACCACAGCTGGCTCAGCACCGACTGTTATGTCAACAGC
The DNA here is from genome assembly GCF_004785775.1 of Grammomys surdaster. Lineage (NCBI taxonomy): Eukaryota > Metazoa > Chordata > Mammalia > Rodentia > Muridae > Grammomys > Grammomys surdaster. The sequence goes on along the minus strand of NW_021604669.1, from coordinate 7,489,775 downwards.
TGGCCCAGATTCTACCCTTCAGGTAGCAGTCACAGAAGCATGGGTATTTTTAGCAGCTTGTCCCTTACAGTGCATTTGCTGGGTGGGGGTCAGTGTGTGCTAAGAATGGTAGCATAGTAACCCTTTAAAATCACAACCCCAGGGAGATCTGGAGGGCAGTATCACTTCTGTGTGAACCCAGGAAAACTACTTTGGGACATTCCCAGGTTCCTCCACATGACTGTCGGGACATTCCTGTCAGTTCAAAAGGACTCTGAAGTCACTCTGTGAAGCCCTTACCCAGTTCCCTTGGTGTTTTCTGAACTTTTGAAAGCAAAGATTCTGGGAAGGGCAAGGCAGTGGAGCTCTGGGCTGATTTTCTTATGTAATCTACTTCACAAAGAGTGCTATGGACAGGCTGGATCCGAGAAAGCTCTACACTTAGGGGAAGTGTAGAATGGGAATGTAAAATCTCAGAGATATTAAAAGACCAAAAGGTGGTACAGTGATCTTTCTTAGAGACTTCCAAAGGGGAGTTCCTCCAGGGACCTCAGGGCTCCACAGAATTCTAGGCATTGATGCCTTGCTCCAGGACAAGGGTCACAAGGAGAAAGCCACCTGTTGTCACACAACCAAAGCTGCATCACCCTGAGCATCTGTGGGGACTGGAACTTTGGGGTTTTAGATTGAACCTACTATATTGCCAAGGGCTTTATCACTAAACTATGTTCCCTGCCATCCTTCTATATTTTTTCTTCTGAGATAATCTCAGGTTGCTCAGGCTGGTCGTGAACTCGAAATCCTCCAGCCTCAACATCCCAAGTAGCTGGGACTACAGGGCTACATTACCTGCCCCAGCTGAAAGGGGGACTTGTGTATTCAATCAGAGTCCCCTGAGCTCTGAGCTGAGAGGCAGGCAGAGTAGTGGGCTGCCTAGAACATAACAGCAGGAAGCGGGAGTGCCAGGAATGTGCTTGCACTGATCTTCCGAAAGTGCTCAGTAGTGTCTTGGCACCAGAGGTCTGGCAGTTAGTGGTTTGGCACATGACTGTTTGAGGGATAAGCCAGTAACTGGAAGTCTGAAGAAGGACATTGGTCGCACTAGAGGAACTATTCTGTGAATCTGTGGGATGGGTTTAAGCTATGCTGGTGAGGCTGAGACAATTTATTGACATCACAGAAACAGTGTTAACCTAGGACAGAAATGGATCTTCATACAGAGTCCTTTGTCCCCAAGATCAGACTGCATGCTGGCCACCCTAATGAGATCCTTCCCCAAAATGGCTGTCTCTTCCACACTTCAGAACAGCCCCTCCAGTCACTCCTGTCCAGATGGGCTGGTTTATCTCCCTCATCAGTGGAGATTTCCTTTGGACAGATACGGATAGAGTACTCACTAAGTGCCAGGCCCTGGGAAGGGATATGAGAAAGCAGACAGAAGAGAGAACAGTGTGATCCCACAGGCCAAATGATAACGGGGAAGGCACTCGGCCCAGCTGCCAGCCATGGAGATGCCATGGAAGAGTCTAGAAAGGCCGAGGCTGGCTAGCTGAGAAAGGTTCAGAGTCATAAGTCTCTTAAGAAGTCCTATCATATCTGTATTTGGAGAGGTCTCCTCAAGAACCATCTCACTAGCAAGAGCTGCTGGAGACAGAAACCATCTAAGGAGGCTGGCCCACACCCTGTCTTTCTAGGCAGAAGACTACGAAGAGAAGACTTAAAGGTTTCTTCAGATAGAAGGAAAGAGAGAAGCTAAACTAGAGAGAAGAAAAGGGAGAAGCTATACCAGATGAACTGCAAGCCTCCAGGTTCATAAGCCTTTCTTTCTACCTCCTTGGGTAGAGAAGAGCGAGCTAGACTGACAGCTTGAGAAAGCAGGGGTAGGCGTTTGGCCATGGAGGTCTACTCAATAGAGAGGACAGTAAGAAACTCTTGGTTCAAAGAGCCTGTTTGTGGGCCCGCTTTTGTAAGCATGTTCTTATTCTGAGGTGCCAAGACAGACTTCCTCGCATTCTCCCTAAGTGCCTGAGCTCTCCTCCACAACACCCACCCTAGAGAATTCAGCTCCATGCCACAACATCTGAACGTGACCCTCCACCTCTGCAGTCAGCTTCCTGTTGGGCCACAGTGTCTCATTCTGCTCTTGTACACACCCGCTTCTAACAAAACAACTGGAGGCCAAGTTTAGCAGCTTCATCTTCCACGGAGAGAAAAGGCAAGTGAGAAGGGCTAGCCTAAGGTCAGATGTGACTAAGAAGGCCCACAGCCTGCAGTGAGCCCACCAGGTTGACCATCCAATCCCAAAGCTGAGAGCCCAGAGGATCTAAGTGTCCCGAAAGGGATCAGGTTTGGGTTAGAAGTGGCTTGGAGTGAAACCATTTGTTCCAGATCCAATTACCTGATTCTAGACGGGTGCCCAGCCTGTTTTCTAACCTGAGAATTGAGACTGTCTCCTACCTCCATTGTATGAGGCAATATGCTAGACCACATGGCAATCTAAGTAGACAAGAGCTATGTACTAAGCAACTATAAACTTCTAGACCCAGGGAGCCAAGAAGGCATAGCAGGAATGCCCTCCCCCTCTCTAGTTGTTACGTGAAACTTCCACACAGTGCTCCCCCTGTGGTGACCACTGGCCTCACTTCACATGGATTCGACAAAGCAAGCTTCACACACCCAGATGAGGTTGTTTGTGTTATTCTGCCTTTATAGAAGGGGAAAACTAAGGTCCAAAGACTGTGATGATCTCTTCGTGTTTTGTTCTGCCACCCTGCTTTCTTCAAGCACCTGGATATGTTGTTATGCTAGAACACAAAGGTTTTGCGGGCTGACTCAATAGGTTCTGTCTGGTTCTCCCACTTCTAGCCATATAGTTTCATATGAGCCTTTGGTTTTTCTCATCCACTCAATAGGGATGATACAGCCCAGGCAGCATCCCTGGGGAGATTGAAGGTAGTAAAAGGACACTCTGATGCACCGTCTATCCTATCCCAGACTTTCTTCCTATCCTATACTCGTCCTGCTCTGGCTACACCCTCAGTGCCAGTCATTAACACTGGCTTGCCTCAGAAGGTGCAGGGCCTTTGAGGCACACCTTAGATGACTCCTCTGGATCTAGGTCATAAGGGATGCCCTGCAGCTTTGGGACATCAGAAAAACACATTGCCTTCTTTCTGTTCCCTGCAGGGGCTAGTTCAGGCCACCAGGGGTCAATGCACCCAGGGATCGGTTGGGGTGTGGGGGGGTTACCTAACTCAGAGAAACACCGGGTAGAGGGACTGTGACCGACCGTTGCCTCCTTTTTCAGTGAGCTGACTTTGCTTCCACTTCAGCACCTGATTTAAACACTTTCAAAACAAACAAAGAACAAAAACAAACAAACAAACAAAAAACACTTAACACTCTGCCTTTTCCTTCTAATGACCTCATCTGTAACTTGGTAAGAAGAAGAAAGGTTCCTATTCACATTCTGTAGCATTCAGGCAAAAATCAAGTTCAGTCCTAACCAAGAGACATCTGAGAGGGGACTCAGAACAGAGTCCTGGCTCTGGCTGACCTCAACACAGACCTCTCTGCCTCTGATCTCAGTTCTTATCTCTAAAGTGGAAAAAAAGAAACACACAAGAAAGAATGATGTATGAGTTTGGATTTTCTTTTCAAATAGCCCAACCAGTAGTTAGCAATTTCTGGTTTGCCTTCACCAAGAGAACGCTTACCAGGGCAGGAGACTCTATAATGGACCTAGGAACTAAGCAATACCTCCAGCCATAGGATTGTATCAGATGCCTACTTGGCTCAGAGTAGAAAGCAGATCTGTCCCAGTCGTTTTTAATGTATGTTTGAGCTCTTCCTATGGGTCCGGCTACTGTCGTTGGTGTAACAGAAAAAGTCCTCCTTCCCCCAGATTCCTGGTATTGGCCATGGGGAGACCAAGCACCACCAAGTTAAGAAGGCACTGCTGGGATTAGCTGCCTGACAGCATCTACTGTAGAGCCTAACCTCCTGGAGCTTTTCCAACCCTTCCTGAAAAGCCTCCCTCACTCCTTTCAGCCCCTACTTGGTACTATTCTGGCCTGGGGCTCGTTAGGCCACACCCATACAATAGGGGTCTGGTCCTTCCCTGCCAGTGTCCAGAAGTTGGCAAGTCCCTTGAAGATGCTCTTGGAGGCTTTCCTCTGCACCTAGGTTTCTCTCATTCACACATGCGAAACAGACAAATTGCTAGGATCTCTAACAGTAAGAAGCAACCTGAAAGATTTGCCCTGAAACTCATTGCACCCATCGGTTCACTTGGGGTGGTGTAGGAGAACACTGAAGGAGGGGGGGCGAGCGGGGGAGAGCATTGGCCGACCTGAATTTCTCAAGTTCTACAGGACCAACAAGGACTCAAATAAGCTGATCTGCCCAGGAAGTTTGTGAGGGAGAGCTAAAGGCTGTTCTAGGACACGGACCACTGGACTTCTACCCACCACCCCCACCTGCTGTCCTCCCACGTTAAAGCCCGAGGGGCGGTGCATGGGGATCCGTGATGACTGCCAGCATGGGCGACAGACAGGGGAAGACAGGAAGGTGGCAGAGTAAGGAAGCCATCCACAAATCCTAGCTTCAGCTACTAATTTGACAGAGGCGGTGACAGCATGTTTCCCTGGAGCCTGCTGCATTCTGCACGCCCCTCCCAAATCTCCCCTACAGGCTGAATCAGAGACCGCGACGGGTCTCCCGGGAACCGACGAGCAGTTCCAGCTGCTCTCCGGGCTGGAACAGCAGGGAGAACCGCCTGGGTGAAAGAAGGGGGTGGGGGTAGGAGGAGGCGAAAATGACGACACTCGCAGCTCCAGCCAACTCTGGGGCTGCCAGATGCCCGCGCGACCCTGGAGGCACAAACCACCTCTCCCGCGCAGCCACAGTGCCAACCGGGTACTACCTAGAGGGCCGCACCCTGCCTGTGCTGCTCTCGCCGCAGACACTCGCTGTGGCGCGTGCAGCACGCGCCGGGACACACCCCGGACTCTCCCCTAGCACACACATGTTCTCTCACACGCACAGCTTGAAGAGCTCCGGGCTCTGCGACTGGATGAGAACCCAGGCTCAGATCACGCTGGTTCGAGACCAGGCTCCAGAGTAGACATACCCTCGCCCCCTTCTCCACAGTCCCCGCCAAGTCTCCTCTCCCTTACTCATCCCCTGGATACACGCGCTACAGTCTCTCTTTCCCTAGTCATCGCATCACCCATCCACACCCCTTCACACGCGCGAACACACACACAAAGTGTACCCCTGAGCCCAGTGGACAGAGGTGTCAGCTGTGGCTCAGGGTTAACGCCAGGTATTCCTAGGCTTTTCGCCCCAACTTCAACCCCCTAATCCCACTTCCCCAGTTAGAGAGAAAGGGAGATCCAACGTGTCTTTTTTCTGCCTTATAGTAATCAAAACCCGCTCCATTGATGTCAGCGATCCCTCCGGCTCTGGCGTCACCGGAGACCACCAGTTGTGGTCTTCGCAAGAGCCACACAACACGGGCGGGGAGTCCAGTAGCACCCTGAAGACAAGCTTTCCTGAGGGTCCTTGTCTTGTCCCGGAGCAAGAAGGCGTTCGGAGGGCTTACCTAATGAGCAAGCAAGCACGGAAAAGAGCCGACAACGAGGTTGAAGGTGCAGCGCCCCGCGGGAGGTGCAGAAAGAGACGAAGATGGGTGAACAATCTGCCCGCAGCGCGAGAGTATAGCCTGGCAAGGTTTGTTTATGTCCGTGCCGTAGGGCGATTTTATAGGCGCCTGGGCCCCGCCCCCAGGGCCTCGCCCCACCCAGACCCTCTGCTCCCAGCGCAGCAGGGGACGGGGACACACCCCTTTGTCCCCGCCCGCCTTGCGCTGCACCCTGCCTGGGCTGGGCGGGGCGGGCTGGAGCCGCCGCCTGTTGCGCAAGCCTTTGCAGGGACGCGTCGGGAGAGACTGCCAAGGCCGGGCCTGCGGCTCCTCCCTATGATCTCCTCTCGGGTCCGCGGCGTGTGCAGAGGACGTGTGTACAACGAGTGGTAGTGTGTGTTCCCGTGCGCGCTCGTGCGTGTGCATGCGGACTTCCTTGTGTCTCTCTGCGCGACCGCGTGGCCCCCATAGCCTGGGAGTTTCCTAAGCGTCTGCCCGCGCCACGCCCTTCTGGGCGGCACCCCCACTTCCTCCGGGTCTCCACGTAGTCACTCCTGAGCCCCATTTACAGCCTAGACGCCAGACTTTCTCTCCAGGTTCCTTTCAATGTTGCTTAGTTCCCCTCATTCTTGCTGATCCTGGCCCCCTACAATTCCCTTCCTACTCCGGCTGCTTCAGCCTGCCTGGTCTGCTGTGAGCATTCTACAGACTGCCTTTTGTGGTCCAGAACTTGCATAGTGTTCGCTTTCCAACAATGGACTTCCCTTCTGTCTTGATGATCTAAAACCTTGCCCTGCTTGCTTGTTACCAGGTTCTCAGCCCTGGCCTACACCTGAGACTCCCCAGGGAGCTTTTCCTAAGCAGGTGGATATCCTGACTGCACCCCAAAGCAGCTTAGTCAGTATCACTGGGAGTGTGCACCAACACTGGGGCTTTGACAATAAACGCCCCTCAATGGGTGCAGCAAGGTGGCTCATCTGGTAAAGACATTTGGCCTGCCAAACCTGAGGACCTAAATTCCATGCCCGGAAACCACAAAGTGGGAAGATAGAACACACTGCCATAAACTTTCCTCGGACCCCACGTTCCCCATCCCCACTAAATAAATAAATACTGCCCGGGTTGGTTCTGATATGAAGCCACATTGAGAATCTCAGCACCCAGGACCAAGAAAACATCATTTTATAGAGGGACTGAGTCACACCTAAGGCCCAGTCCAGCCATTGTCTCAAAGCCACCTGCTCAACCTTTATGGCTCAAGTGGTCTTCCCCTCCCCCTCCCACTAAACCTCAAGGCTCAGTACCCATTGTTCCTTACACTCCAGTGTGCCTCTAGATACCCTGGCCCTCATTCTCTCTGTCTATGGATATCTAGGAAGCTGCTTTAGGAGCCTGGCCTGTGCTAAGAAGCTGGGGAAGAAGTAAAAGGGTACTTTCTCTTGAGAACATAGCAAAATTGAGCCCTAAGACTTCAGTTTCTCAAGACATCCATATAAGGTGGCTAAGCTGGGCTTGCTCCATCTATAGTTGTCCCGACCCCCTACTATGTTCAACAACTGCTGGACCCTGAGGCCATGAGAGAGAACACTGACATCTTTGGGAGCCATCTTGTTTTTGATTAACAGCACTCTTAGACTAAGCAGTCTACTGCCCCATTAATAACCATTTCCTCAGAATCTTCCCTATTTTGCCTTTCAACAAACATTTATTGAGTACCTACTGTTTGCTACCTGTCAAAGAGTGTGTCAAATTTGAGATGCTGATGGAATTGCCAACTTTTCCAACAAATGTAGCCTTGGTGTAGAGTGGGGGGGTGAGGGAGGAGGGAGAAGGTACTTTGCCAGGAGAAGTCATTTCCTGTTCCTTTGAGGAAGTCTTCCTTCAGGACAGAGCATATAGAACAACCCAGATCTGCAACTGAAGCCCTGCGTATGTTGCCTGTGGGACCTGGGTCTGTGTTGAGGAAGTCAGACCTTCTAGGTAACCTGTAGCACTGAATCCTCAGCTGGACAAGTTGGACCGTTGTAATTCCACCCTTATTTCCAGCCCTCAGGAGGCTATAGCAGGGGGATTGCCAAGACCAGCATGGGCTAAGTAGGAAGGAAAACCTTGTCTCAAAACAACAGAAAGGAAACCAGGTCAGGAGGGTAGAAGAGAGAAAGGCGGAGAGAAGAGGACGACCTTGACCTTTGGTGCAGAATTTACAGAGCAGTAGCCATCTAAACCCACATCCTAGTTCTGCGTGAGGTCCATTTGAAACTCCACATACTGTAAGTTGCCATAAGCCAAAACAGAGAAGTTTCCCTTCCTCATGCAACTGAATGTCCCATTGAGTGTAGGTGAAGCAAATTCGTGTGGCTATAACACCTATGAATAGGTAAGAGACTGCCTTAGTGTAACTGTGAATGCATACCCTGAATGGAAGATGCTTGCTCTCACCAGAGGTCACACACCCAGGGAGCCTAGCCCTGCCTGAACACCCACCTCCCCTGCCCATGCCAGCTGAGGCAGCAGAGTCTGTTGAGCTGAAAGTGGCTGTCACTGCATTGAGCTGTTAGAATGATTCCTCTTTCTCTCTGGTCAGCAATAGAATTGGATTTGCTTAGCAAATACGCACAGGCTGCCAACCCTGCACGGGGTGAGATTAGGTTTTCTAGACTAATGTGCGATGGAAATTTCTATTCTGCAACACCTTAGATTTCTAAATGGCCACAGGACACAACCTCCTTTCCTGTAGTCTGTGGGTGCTGGGATTGAGAGAGACCCCAGAGTTAGCTGGTCTCATGGGAGAGAATGTGGAGAACTGTGGTATCTTGTATGCCTGCATTTCTATCTTGGGTTCTACGGGAATGACCCCATTCACCACGACAAACAGCTGTGAGCCGCTAAGAAGTCTATGAAAGACGACCAGCTTCAAACTGGGAAAAACAGAAGCCGTGCTCCAAGTACAGAAAGGAGTGGCATCTGGTTCACTACAAAGGTAGTGTCCCCTGGCTCCTGGCTTACATGAACTTGCTAAAACAGCCTTAACCATGTCTCATAAGCTGAGGGAAATAAAGCCACAGAGTTTATTCTCCCTCAGTTCCAGAAAACAGAGGACAGCATCAAGGCACACAATGGGACCTAACCCTTGGGAAGCTTGGTCTGGTCTTGTCTGTGATCTGATGTCACTAAAGGTCCTTGGTTTCCCTTGGCTTGTAGGGACATTACGAGTTATCCTACCCTCTGACTTTGGGCCTCCTTTTATTACGTGTTTTTTCACAATGACCTCTATGGTAGTTATGTAATGAGTCTAGCATGTGTGTATATGTGCATATATACGATTTGTGCAGGTATGTCTACCATCATGAGTGTGTGCTCATGGGTACAAGTGCCTGAGAAGCTAGAAGAGAATGTCAGATGGAATGGCTTGACTTGGATCTTTCCAGTCCCAGAGGACACCTTAGTGGAGACAATTGTCTCCTCCCATCTTCCTGTCGATTCTACAAATTGAACTCAGATTGTCAAGCTTGCATCATTGAGTGGTTTCTGCTTTTACCCGCTGAGACAGCTTGCTGGGCCTATCTATGGCGGCTAGTTCTGATTTTTCACTCTATTGAATAGGGAATTGCCAAATAGACAGCCTCTGAGTCCATCTGTGAGATATTTCTGAAATTACCTGACAGAAGAAGACTCTTCCCAAGTCTGGCTTGCTTCTTGTTTCTTGCTGGCCAGTGAGCTGGTCCTGTTTCCGTTCCTGCTAGCTTTCACTGAAGCTGGAAGTCAGCTTCTTAGGCATTCCAGTGCAGCCTAAAGACCAGAGCTTGCCAGGAGTCTTACATCAACAGACAAGGACGCATGGGTGAGGCATCCAGCTGTGTAGACTGAGCACCTTCTGAGTTTTCAGCCTCTCCAGCAGTTAGCCAGCCATTTTGTAATGCTTATTTAATCAGCCTGCCCCTCTATACTAACGCAAACCCATTTTAATTAATCATCAGAAATCAAAAACCAAAGCACACACACACAAACACACACACACACACACACACACACACACACACACACACACACACACGGGCTGTTTCCCAATGCAGTACGGTTTGCAAAGTCTGGGAAGGGATACCTTTGGAGGTAACTGTTCAACTCAACATATGGTTAACGTGGGTTTAGCAAGAGGATTCCAGGGAGACCTGCTCAGTAGTCTGCTCAGGCAACCTTGAGGTGGTCATAGCCTATGGCCAGCTATCACTCAAATAATTTGTGCCTCATATACGCTTCCTGGCTCTTGTTTTCTGTCAAGACTGACACTCTGTCCCCTTCTTGGGCAATGGGGCCGCCCCCAGGAACCCAAGTGTTGCTCTCCCCTGCTGCACACTTACTTCTCTAGACACTAAGTTACCATTTTGTTTGCAAATATATTCCTCATTCCAGCCCTGTCCCCGCTACAAGCTCTTGCTCCACCCACATCCTTCCTCCAGCCACAGGTACCTCACTCACTCCCCTATCAAGAGTTCCCTACTTCCTGCCCCTCCCTCCTTGAAGTGAGGCATATGAGCATGACATGGTAGGTGAAAGGTGACTGGAAATGACCCACCTTCCAGGTAGGAAAGGTCATAGCCACCCTCTGAGTGCTGAGACTACACTCGCCCACTCTCCTTACTTCCTCCTCTGCCATCAAGGCCAGCAAGAGTTCAGATGTTAAGGTGTCTGCCCCTTGGATCTCAACTCAGAGGGAAGAATCTTGAAGCAGAGCCCCAGCCCACACAAAATAGACATGTCAGGTGATATCTTCTTCTGGTGGCTTAGACAAAGACAGGAGCAAGAGAACCTTTAGCTGTGTATGGTGGCTCAGAACTGAAATCCAAGCACTGGGAAGGCTGAGGTGGGAGGACTGTTGTGAGCTCAAGGCTAGCCTGATTTGTTTAGTAAAATCCTAAGATTATCCTCCTCTTCTTCTTCCTCCTTCTCCTCCTCCTTCTCCTCCTCCTTCCCTTCCTCCTCCTTCCCCTTCCCCCTCCTCCTTCTCCTTTTCCTCCTCCTCCTCCTCTTCTTCCTCCTTCTCTTCTTCCTCCTCCTCTTCCTCCTCCTCCTCCTTCCTCTTCTTCTTCTTCTTCTCCTTCTCCTTCTCCTTCTCCTTCTCCTTCTCCTTCTTCTTCTTCTTAAGTATATATTCACTTTACATCCTGATTGCAGCTCCCCTCCTCTCCTCCCAGTTTCACCCTCACAAATCCCTCCCCCTATCACCCTATCTCCTTCTCCTTACAGAAGGGAAAGCTCCCCATGAATACCAACCTGCCCTGACACATGAAATTGCAGGAAAACTAAGCACATCCTCTCCCACTGAGGCCAGAAAAGGCAGTCAAGCTAGGAGAAGGGGATCCAGAGACAGCCCTATATAGTTTATATATCATATTATATTATATTATATCATATCATATCATATTTATTACATTTATTATATTATAATATTCCTATAGCCTTAGCTGACCCTGTATGACCTATTAATCTTTCTCCAGAGCTCAAAACATCATGAGGGTTCCCCCAGTAAACTTCCATCTATCACTGTCAATAAGACTTTTATTTAATCTGCCACCTATCTAGTGATAACTTACAACTCACCAGGTTCAGTGTAGATTGCTTAGAATAACGGGATTAGAAAACATATGTATTTCTTGCCCTTATGAGAGCCATATGAAACCATGGCATGGTTATCAGAAAAGCAATTGCTGTGAATCTTTTGAGGTAAGACTTCAATGCCTTAGACAAAACAAGCCAAGAATTGATCCTCCCATGGAGATGGAGGGAAAGCCTTCTACAAAGCAACACCTGAAGCAGAAGCTGGATAAGAGCAGGTGGTTTCGACCTTACCACTTCTGATCCCATCAGTGCTCAAAGTTGTTATGTCTTCTTATTGGTTAGAATTCTTTAGTGCACAGTTGACTTGAGTGTAATTTCAAATGTCCAGGGATTGCGGGGGTGGGGGTGGGGGGTGTTGTTTATCAGACTTGTTCTTAGCAATAAAGTCAGAGTTAGATTTTACTAAGCCTCTGTCTCTGTAGGGCTCACTAAGTCTCAGATCTGTTTACTTGGTATTGCTTTTGTTCTCAGGCACAAACTTCACTGATCAAATTACACATACTTTAGGTGATTCAAAATCACTTAGTTAGAGACTTCTCTGTTGCTTATGAAGGTAGAGCCCCAGGCTTTGCGAGCTCAGAGGAATCTGCTTTTTAGCTTGACACCCACGGATCCAGAACTTACTAGCTTTATGCTCTCCCTACCTTCCTGGCCTGGCTTCTCCTCCAACAACTGTTCCTTCTATCTGAGCATGACTGCCTGCCCCAGCCAGGCGTGGCAGTATCTTTACACCTCTGCCTTCTGCCTCTATAGGGTGGAGCTTGCTCTTGAACACAGTGGCTCCTCCACCCTGGAAATGTGTCAGCATGTGTGAGGTGAGCATTCAGTGATGTGGGTTAATTTAATGGAGCTTGGGGTGGGGGGATGCAGGGAGAGACGAAAAGAAAAAGGAATAAAGGGTAAAAGGAAAGGAGAGAGAGAATGTGAAGAAAGGAATAGAAGGAGTAGGGAAGGAGAAAGGAAGGAGGGAAAGAAAGAAGGGAGGAGAAGGAAAAAGAGAAGGATGTAAAAGGGAAAGGAAAAGAGAGAGGGAAGAAAGATAAGAAGGGAAGGTGGTGGGGTGGTGCTCTTGAGTCTCGTAATACCTACAGTTGGCTTAGTGCTACCCTTGGTCATCCAGGCTCCTAGGGCACTGAGTCTCCTTGGCATTTCCCAAGCTTTAGCCTGTTCTTTGTCTCCAAGGCTGGCTTTACTGTATGCCCCTAGAGTCACATGAGCAAATGCTTGTCTTTGTCAGCATGGTTTAGCCTGCCCTGACTGATCTCCCACCTGCCTCCAGAGGCAAGGTTACTTGCTCACTTGCCTCTGGGGCCTGGCTCAAGAAACACAAAAGGATTTCACAGCAAACCATAAAACGAACTCCCCAACCTGATCACAAGGCAAATGTCACCTGGCCACTTGCCTCCAGGTAAAGCCCATATCAGGTAGACCTGTCCTTTGCTAGATGAGGTGGTAAATTCCATCTGGGTCAGTAGGCATCCTGTCTGCTGTTCTTAGAACTGGGGAGTCTGGTGTCTTCCTACTTTCTTTTTCCTTACAGTGTCTTCATTTTGTTTTATTTTATTTTATATTTTATTTTATTTCATTTCATTTCGTCTGTCTTTGTGTGTGTCCCTGTGAATGTGGCCAGTAAGCACCAGGGTCTGCCTGTCTCTGCTTCCCAGCACATGATACTATACCCAGACTTTTTTTTTTTTCAAATATGACTTCTGGGGATCAAACTCAGATTCTATGCTTGCCAGGCAAAGGCTTCAGTGACTGACCTATCCTTCCAGCATACCTTGCCATGCTTTCTGAAGCTAAGCATGGATGATTATTAGGGTCACTATTGCCAGAAGCCTCCGAAGCCCCAGTTCAACATCTTCCTCACACACATGGTAATAGTCACCTCACCAGGGAATTCAGGCAGTGTATGCTTTTGACTATGGTCAAAGAGAAGAAAAGAGGGTTCTGTACAAATTGTCCATACTGAACAATAAGAGCAAAGTACCTACTCTGTCAGCCACAAGTGGAATGCGGCTGACATTCTGTGTCCAGGACATGGTGTGGTGCTGAGGCTCATGGCAACCCTGAACCTAGGCAAAAAAAAAAAAAAAAAAAAACCTGAAGTGACCAGAGGAGAAACCATGAAGCCTTTATCTCCAAACCCAGCAGAAATGTAATAGAGTGGGTAGAGAGGCTCAGTTGTCTTCCCTGTAAGTGCTGGGTAGCCTCTCTGCTGGTAGTCCATTGCAAAGACAGAGATACTTCTCTAAGATGACCAGGGCTTTTATGTGATCTCTCTGCCAAGGAAATGGTACAACGATCAGAGGGATCACAGTTTCTAAGCATCCATTTGGGGATGTAACCAGGTGACTGGCCCCAATAGCAAAATTCAACCAACAATCTTGTTGATGGCAAAGGGAGCCAGGCCACTGGCCACCAAGAAGAAAAAATGTGGGTGCCAAGCACTGCCTTCTCATGTCCTGCTAGAGCCATGCCCAAGGGAGGAGGGCCTCATCTGCCTAGAACACATGACTGTCCCTACTTTATTGCAGGTCTAAGCTCATATTTGTACAGGCAGAAAGTGACTTTGCCTCTAGCACACAGAATGTCAATAGAGCATGCCTTAATCTAGTGTCCCATAAACCAGGAAGCTCAAAAAAAAAAAAGGTTGTAAGTTCATCTTAACAGGTTTAAATGTTCCAGAAAGAAATGTTTTGTGTACAGTTATCAGCAAATACTACATACTTTTACACATATACATATATACATGAATGTAAGCCTATACACATACACAAATACAATGCACACATTCATATACATTTGAAAAATAAACCACAGCAAAATATAAAATATAAGACACACTATAAAATATGAAACAAACCCTCATGCAGCAATAATCTTTATTAAATTTTTGAGTTTCTCCTTCGAGAGATTGTCTTATGCCTTTGCATGTGTGTTTGTGAGTAAATTTATTACATTTTTATAATATTTTAATTAATTCTTAGAGAATTGTATGCCATGCGTCTTAACCATATTCACCCCCAACTCCTCCAGACAAACATCTAATTGAGCAGATTTTTATGTTTTTTTTATTGAAACAGGGACTCACGCAACTGAGGGTAGCCTTGAACTTTGTATCCTTTTGGGTGTAAGTGTCCTGTGCTGAGATTGCAGGCATGTATTACCACCCCAAGTTTATGCAGTGCTGGGACCAAACCTGGGGCTTTGTGTGTGAAGAGCTCTCTCAACTGAACTACACCCTCAACCAAAGTATATATAGATTTTTTTTTGTAAATGCCCCTCATAACCACACATGAAGAACACATTTATATTTAACAAATCTTACCCACACATCCTTTCTACCTGTTATAAAATAGTCCGTGTATAGAACAACAACAAAATGCATCACACTTAGGTGTAACGGAAGATTTAGGTGAGAAACATCCAGGATACAACACCCTCTTAGAGAAGAGACAGAGAGTAAATCCACCTCTTTCCAAACTGTTGCAGACACTGTCAGAACCTTGGGACCTCCCTAAAGACACAGAGAGTCTGTCAATCCCGTAGATGATGGCTCACAGCTCATTTCCATGTCTCTTGCTGTCAGACCCATCCCACTCCTCAGACCTTCAGCTGTTTCTGGGTCTGTGCTGGCAGACCTAGTCCTGTGTACCTTCACACACATTTCCAAAAGTAACTAGTAACCTCTTCAGGTAGAGTCATAAAAAGAAAATCTCTGGGTCGAAGTGTCTGTACAACTTTTGAGACATTGTTGAACACAGTCTTTCAAAAGCCCTCAGAGGGCTGGGCCTGCCAGCTGCTCTATCTCTGTCTCCACCCAGGTGCCTGCTTGTTTGAGAGGGGAAAGCTAGAATCACCCCTGTTGACTCCGTGCACTTAATTCCTTGCTGGAGAAGTTCAATGGTGATATTTACTTCATGTATTTATAGTTGACCCTCATGGCTCACAAATGAGAGACCCTGCTACTAAGTCATACAGTCTCAAGAGCTGCTCCTATCTCTGTGAATCCAAGCCCTATTCCATTTCTCTTCCCAGTCCACACATGGAAGCCATTACCCAGATGGGAGATTAGACTGGACTTAGACATTAAGTCACTGATTCAGCCAGTGAGGAGCTGTGGAAATGGGCCACACTGCTCCCTTCTCTGAACAAACAAGGGGCTAGCCAAGGAGGAAATCATCAAAGTAGGTAGTAATTATGGCCTTAGCTGTTACTAATAAACCTGTTCTGATTAATAAACCAGTACCTGTGACAGATCTAGTGGCTGCTGGATGCAGAATTAGGGAGCCAGGATGCTGTGCTGTTGACTTCTATATGCTCCCTATGATGCAAGAACTGTAGTCCTCAGACATACAGGCTGAGAGGGGATAGGCAGGTGATTTGCAGGAGGCCTCCTAGCTAATTTCTGGAACCTGCCTGCTATCTGGGAAGACAGATACCATCAGCATCTCTAGTTGTCATTTGGAATGACTGTCACTAAATAGCATCCAGAATGTTTTCCCAGAAAGTTCTCAGATAATCTTGCTCTACCCCTCCCCACCTTCAGTGTCCTTATTTAGTTAGCACAAACATCTAGAACTGGAGGACTAATCCTCATTAGAAGACCTTCTCTCATGCTCAGGCACAATTTAGCCAGCTCCCCAAAACAAGATGCTGCTCACCCCTGCTTTGGTCACTCTGTGTTCATTTAAGCCTTTGGGCTCACCACAGCTTCTACACTTAGCCCAAGTGTCCTCAGGACAGTTCCCTCTTGGATGGGAACCCAGAAGGTCTAAGCTAAAGGGCTTTCAGGAGCAAAAGATGCATGGTCTTGCCATAACTAAATGTCCACCAGGGACTCCAAACACTTAACATACACAGGAAGCAGCCTGACCACCAAGGAAGAGTTGCAACAGCATCCTTACTTAGATAGGGAAGCTAAGCTGCAGACAGCATAGGTCTTGGACTACCAAAGTTCTCTGATATAAAAATAGCTTAATAACACACAGTACCTAGGAAACTATAAGCCATCTGCATGTCGCCATTGTAATCTTTACACTTTTCCAAGAAGCAAATTTCCTTTTGTTTGTTTGTTTGTTTGTTTAATCATCTCTACTTTATGAATGGAAATACCAGGGCTGGGTGGGAAGTCATTTCCTCAGAAAGTCCCAGATAGCAAGTAAAGCTGGAATTAGAATTCAGGAATTCTGCAAGCTACCTGCCAAACTTGTTATATGATCCCCCAACCCCATACTCTTGTCACCGAATCCTCAACTCCCGTGTGCAGGTGACTCTGAGCACGTTCTTGTAGGCAGTGTTGTTGGTGGGTGGGAACATCCTTGAAGCCAGTACTCTCTCTGCCACCGGAGGAACCTGACACCCACAGAGAGTACACCTGGCCCCAGGTGAAAGGTCTTATGACTAAATCTAGTCCTACCAGAACTCAGGCTGCTCCTCCCTCCTTCCTGGCCCCCAGGCAGCGGTGGGCCTGAATTCTAAAGGAGTGATACAGGCTTAATCACCAGGTGAGTAACCCTGGCAGACTTCTTTGAGCTGCTTATGAAGAGAATGGAGTTGTGTGTGCTTGGCGATCCTCTGGCTGTTTGGGAAGTAGAGCTGGCTCGCTATTCAAATTTATGTTAGCTGGATGAATCAGGCTTTGGGCCATCCCCCTTGGTCCTTTTCCAGCGGACGACTTGGCCTGACACCCCCAGAATACCTCACTTCCACAGCAAATCAATGATTTCACCTGCCCTTTCCTGCTGAATGATTTTATCAGTTCTCAGGCAGCTGAAGCTTCTAAAGGAGCTCTGGGCCCGAAGCCTAGGAGCCCCTGACCATACACTGTCGATGTAGTTAGACTTCAGTTTTATTGTCTTTGTAATGGATAGACCAAAAGAAAAATTTCCACAAAGTGCATCACAAACCACCAGTAATGGGTATGTGTTGGTGGCTGTCAGGCTGGAGCTGCTGCCACAGGCCCCTGAAGACCCTGTTCTTTTACTTATTTATTTATTTTTGCTTCTATTTTTTTTTGAGATTATAATATGAGGACATCATCTCCCCATTCCCTTTCCTCTCTCCAAATATTCCAATACACCCCTCCTTGCTCTTTTTCAAATTCATGGCCTCTTTTTTGTTTTATTATTAATTCTTGTCATGTGTATACATGTATATACATATATGTTCCTAAACATAACCTCAGTCTGTATAATATTACTTGTATTATATATTTTCAGGGATAACCATTTAGTACTGGGTAACAATTGTTGTGCTCTTCCCTGGGGAAGACTATTTCTCCTGGTCTCAGCATTTCTTGGCTGCCTGTAGTTCTTTGGGTAGGATTGAGGCCTTGTGGGTTTTCTCCTATCCACTTGAGCAAGTCTGTTGTGCTTTGTCAGTTGGTGTTTAGGCAGTCAGTCATGTTGGTGAGGCACTATGAGTGTAGCTTCTGACACTGTTAGGAGACACAATCCCACAGCATGCTTCCTGGCCCTCAGGCAATTACAGTCTCTCCTCCCCTTCACCTTTTAATGTGAATGCCATTTCTTGGTGTCTCCTGTGTCCCTCAGTGAAGGTCAGTAACAGATCTCTGAGGGATGATGACGCACTGTTCAACAGTGGAGTTCATCGTAATTTTAGTAGAGTCTTTGAGAAGAGACCTCCACCCAAAGATTAGAGTTACAGAGCCCCAACCAAGACGCAGCCCTTGCTGGCTTTTGTTTCAGTAAAACCAGAGGCATGAAAGATTTGTGCCAAGAATACCAGAATAGAAGGAAGGAAAAGGAAAGTGGAGACAGAACCACCCTGTTCTGGGATGGGGCTGGTCCCCAGGTGCTATGAATAGCTAGGTCCTTTCTTTTCCCTTCCACAGCAAAGTAGAAGAGGTTTGCTATGTCCCTGGCCCCTCTCCTTATCTCCTGAAACACCCCCCCCCCCCAGGAAGCATCCTTGAGGATCCTTAGATACACCCTTCCCTGTTGCATAGTCCTGGGCCCTTAACACTAGTAGGAGAGCTGGAGCACGCCTCTGTGACTCAGACAGAACTTACCACTGAGTCAGCAAAACACAGACACAAATCCACACAGACTTCAAGGAAACAAAGAAATGGAGGTTATCTGATTGTGCCTTTTGTTGATGAAGGTGGTGGTAGTGTAATTCTGGAGACTGGGTAATTTATAAAACAAAAATTATCTTGGCTCAGAATTCTGGAGGCTTTGGGAGTAAGAGGAGGTGTCCATGAACAGGGCCTGCATCTGGGTAGCGACTGGTGCTGCCTTGATCTGTGGGTACACAGACATAAAAGGGTGCACCCTGCTTCCTACAAAATGCCAGTAATCCATTCTTAAGGTTCTGTTTTGAAATGGTGCAAGCCTTTGGATGCTATGAGACTTCTTAATTCCATAATAAAGGACTTGAGAGTAACTCTGGGTCCTTGGGAGGGGAAGGTACCATGACAAAGCATCTCTCAGTAGGCTCCTCTTCAAACACTGTATTCAATGTTGAAGCCTTGGCATAGGTTTGCATGGATATAAGCCACTCACACTGTAGCAGATAGTTCTTAAACATCAGGCTTGGAGGCCTGAGTTCCCCATTCCCCATACCTGTAACAGTGCCCTTCACGCCTGCATAAGACAACCACCAATACCTGAGTTCCAGAAAGACAGGGGAGACTTGAGGACGTACGTGCTCCAGGAGGAATAGGGCCTTGAGGCCAGGAGGGAATATTGTTCTTCATGGCTATACATGAGCCGCTTCATGCAGCAGCCAGCTGCCATGTGCTTATCTCAGATAAAATAAAAAGAAGGGTCATATGGCCCCATAGTCCAGGTATCCCCTGGCTGCTGGACTAGTCCAAACATATTTCTGTCATCATAGAAAAGTTCTACAAATTTACTGATTCAAGGACCTAGAGAATTCTATCTAGAATGACTGAGAGCAATTCCTTAGTAAGCTCTTCAGGATCGGGTAGAGGATCAGAGCAAAAGTCAGATCCTGTTTTCAGGGACTGTTTTATTTCCAACAGTTTAGGTTGAAGAAGAAGCCTAAAGAAGATGAGGCTGGGTAAAAGTTACCTGAGGGAAGAAAAGTGTGTGTAAATCATTTCCTGGAGTAGGAGGTCTAGGCCACTGTGTTCTCAGAGATTGTTCCTTCCACAGGGACATTATTATAGGTGGAGTCTCTACTGTCCAGGTGTCTCTGAAGGCTTTCTGGGACAACATTCCATGGTCAGTTCATTTTCTGTTCTAAGGTCTGCTATGCCTAAAGGAGGCTCTTGGAGAAAAGCCTGCTGGTCAGGAGAGTGTCCCTACATCCTCAGTCTGCATGCTTGTTCACTCTGTCAGCTTGAGTCACCAGCCTAGAGTCACCTGAGAAAAGTCACAACGAGGGACTGTTTATATTGTGTTGACTTGTGGGCACGTCAAGGAGCAAGCATCTTAACTAAATTAATCGATGTGATATAGGAAGACCCAGCCCACTATGGGAGGCCTCACTCCCTAGACAGAAGGGCCGAAACTCTAGAAAAGTGGAGAAACTAAACTGAGCATAAGCAAACAAGCAAGCAACATACCTGTGTTCATTTCTCTCTGCTCTTAACTGTGGATGTTATGAGCAGATGTCTCGGGATTCTGCAGCTGTGACTTCTCACAGAGATACAGAGGTGTAACTGTGACCTGGAAGAGTGAGTTAAAATAAACTCTTTCTTCCCTAAGTTGTTTGTTGTCAGGATTTTTTTTTTCATGGCAGCAGAATGTCACTGTTAGGTTGCATCTCTAGAAACTTAGTAAATGTTGACTTGAAATGGCTGCCTATGGCTTCCAACATGGCTCATTGCAAAACCCCATCTACTTTAGGAACTCCCAGCTTTGGACACAATCCTCTTCCATGATTTCCAGATAGTCCTCTTAGCAGACTAGGGGCAAGAAGCTGACAGCAGAGCAGTCCGGAGCTGAGCAGAATTCCACAGCTGGCTTTGTACTTATAAATCAGGAAGCTGTGTGATCAATGACCAGAAGCGAAGAAGGGAGGGTTTGGGTGGAAAATTGATACCCTACACAGAGCAAGGAAAGACCCATGTTGGGATTTGGAGTGGAAAGACCCTTGTGTCCTAAGGTTTTTCTCACCAGTGACTGGAAATGGTGGGGAAGGTGACTGCAGAATAATCCACATGGGCCTTTAATCAGGATACTGAGAATCCTGTGACAAGTGCAAGAAAAGCCCTTTAGAGAGCACTCCTAAAGGACAGAGTAATGAGGAGCCCAGGCCCTGAGCCGGACCCTGGTGGGTAGTCTGACTCTGAAAGATCAGAAGGTCACCTGGTTTAGAGGTAGATCTCTTTCTAAAAAATACTCAGCCTCAGTGTGCTGTGGTCCCAACCTCAGAAACAACTCATTTGCCTCTCTGGGTGCAGGCTCTGAGTGCCTTAGCAGCTGAGCTCCACAGGTAGCTAGCTGCCAGCTCCTTGGGCAGGGCCAGTACCGTGCACTGGCTTGCCTGTGTGTTCCCTCACGTCCCCCTCGTCTCCCTCGTTCCCCACACAGTCTGCACAGCCTCCTGACATGCGTATAACCTCTGGCCTGAAGCCAGGAGCGTCTGGTTTGGCTGCCTGCTGGGCGGGGACTGTTAGCATCCCTGCCCCCACCCTCAAAAGAAACCTGTCATTTCCGCACAGAAGCATCCACTAACAGTTTAGTTCTGGTTTTAAACATTTGTAGTTCAAGGGCCTGGGTAGCTAGTTAGGTCAGAAAAGTACTTGTAGGAGCCTGGTTGCCCGTGCTTGTAATCCCAGCACTGAGAAGGTGGAAACAGGCAGATCCCTGGGACTCACTGACTTGATCAGCCCAGGCCAATAAAAGAGAAACAGTGTCTCAATAAACAAGGTGCATAGTATCTGAAGAACAGTACCTGATGTTTTCCTCTGGCTTCCACATGCACATGCACACACATGTAAACACACACACACACACACACACACACAGAGAGAGAGAGAGAGAGAGAGAGAGAGAGAGAGAGAGAGAGAGAGAGAGAGATGAATACACACATAGACATACAGCTTACTCTACTATGCAGGGATTTTAGCCCAATCTCTTCCATTGAACATTTAAGCAGCCTTCATTCACTCGTTATTCATTCAGTCAAGCAAGACAATTCTCCAATGGGATCCACTGCAATGAGCAAAGTATTCTTACCCTACCAAATACCAGAGAAAGGGACTCCAGGGTGGACCTTGAGTGGGTCAGGATACCAAGCTGGGTGCTATCAATTGGCATAATCATAGTGTGTGACCACTGTAGTGAGAATTTTTGGTATCTTTGAAAACACTGAAGTATTGTAAGAATATGTTTTTGTTTGAATCCCAGATGTGTGATATGGGGCTGCTTCGGGTCCTCCACAGCAGCAAACTATGATTTGCCTTATGCTCTAGTAGGGGCAGAATTTTGCCAGCAGGAGATTGTTTCTGTGACTGTGTGACATTTGGAATTCTGGGGACTTTACAGAGGATATATAAATGCTAGAGCCCTGATATGTGTGTTGCTGGTTAGTCGTTGATTACTGTCTTGTCGAGATTTGTTAAGTACTTGTGTGTGAAGAAGAAGAGAAAGAGGAGGAAGAGGAGGAAGAAGAGGAAGAAGAGGAGGAGGAGGAAGAAGAGGAAGAGGAGGAGGAGGAAGAGGAGGAGGAGGAGCAGGGGGAGGAGGAAGAAGAGGAAGAGGAGGAGGAGGAGGAGGAACAACTTAGATATCCTGACAGCTAAGATCAAACTTGCCCCCCAAGGAATTAGATGCCCCTAATCAGCAGGAAGTAATGATAATGTCACCCCCTTTCCCCTCTATCTTATTTCTCTCCTATCAAGTGTTAGGGGGGATGAAAGGGTGGAATAAGGGTAGAAGAAAGAAGAACCTACAAAGTAGCCAAAAGTCCAGCTACAGCCTACAGAGGCTAGACCCTGCACCAAAAACCTTCCATACCAGGAGTCTCAGAACAGTATGAGAAGGGTGATATCGTTACGATTCTGATTGTACACAAGAAAAGTGTCACACCACTTGTCAGCTCCTAGGGCAATGGTGACTAAGTATTCCCAGTAGTGGTGTAATCCTCAGAATGTATTTCCTGCAGTTCTTAAGGTCAGAGTGCAAGCTTAAGGCTTCAGCCGTGCCGTTACCTCTTGAGGCTGAAGGATAGCCCTCACTTTTCCCATCTCCAAATGTCTTTGCTCTGTACCTGACAGTATCCAAATGCCATCCTTTATATAGCCCAATCCTCTTGGATTAGCTCACCCCATTAACTTCATTTTAACGGGATTTACTTTTGAAATAGCCCCAAGCAGTCACATACTGAGATCCTGGGAATTAGACTTCATCACATGAATTTAAGGGACACAGTTCAGCTTATATCGCAGCAAGCAAAAGATAGAGCCCAGATTTCACCCCATGTTGGAGCCCCCAAGATCCATGCATTGCCTGTCACAGAGAGTTCCTCCACAGGGTAACAGAGTCACAGAGGTCTGTGGCCCTGAACCTAGAGAAAGGTACCTGTGCTGGCTAGTTTTTACGTGAACTGGACACAAACTAGAATTGATTTTTGGAAGAAGGAACCCCAACTGAGAAAATTCTTCCACCAAATTGTCCATAGGGAAAGCCTATGATGCATTTTCATGCTTGGTGATTGATATGGGAGGTCCTAGCACATCATATGTGGATAGTACTACGCCTGAAGTAGTGGTCCTCAGTACTAGAAGGAAGCAGGCTGAGAAAGTCATGAGCAGATAACAAGTAAGCAGCAACCTTCGTGGTCTCTGCATCAGTTCCTGACTCTATGTACCTGCCTTAAGTTCCTGCCCTGACTTCCCTGGATGATGGACTATAAACTGCAATATGCAATAAACCCTTTTCTCCCCAAGTTGATTTTGGTCCTGATGTTTCATTACAGCAATAGAAACCCAAAGACAGTAATTAGTCAAAGCAAAGGCTGTCAGAAGTTGTATGTTTCTGTGAAAAGTGGTGCCGCTCAGAGTTCCCCAATAGCGCCCCATGTCTGAGTATTTCAAATTTCCATGTTCTGATGCTCAAATTGATATCTTGGTATCTTTTTCCATGATCAAGGAGATCAGTGACCTTCCACTCTGCTCCTTAGCAGCAGAAAAGCAGAAATGAGATTTAAAAGACAAGGTTCCTTTCCACCCAAACCTGGTAGCCACTTCCCCAGGGACTCTGAGGAACAACTATGGTCAATGACTGTTATCTCTAAGAGGAAGAACAGATGGCACCTCTTCCCTTTCCTTAGGGCTCAGAGACATCCTGATAAAGTCTAGCTGAGCATCCTACTGGCGAACATGTCTATAACAAAGTCCCAAAGCTGTGATGGCCAGCCCTAGGCTTCTTGAAGAGCAGTGGACCACCAAAGCTGCAAAGCCAATGCTCATTCAGGACAGAAGTTTGCCACTCTGCTTTCCAGGCCAAGGACCCAGAAGAGTACAGGTAAGCCCTTCATGTAGATTTGTTTTAAGAATAATGAATACATTAGTAGAAATGGGCTGATGTATTCCTAGCACAAGCCCATGTTTTGGGATCCATATCACTTAGGAAAAAGTCACTAACCTTCATTCATTCGACTTTTAAGCTCACTCAAACCTAAAATAAACATGCTTCTTGGTTCCCTTACATTGTGGATATGTTTGACTAATTAATTAGAAATGGTTGAAGACTTCCAGGAAATATTCTTAAAGGAAAAGAATGCATCTATTAATCTACTTCCTGCTTAATTCTGGTAAAGATAGGATGCATTGGCTGGAGCTTTCATAGCCATAATAGACCAAGAAGTGACTTTAGGTAGCAAATCAATACAACAGAAAGCAGCAGAGAGGGAATCTGGTTCCTTGATATGATGAGGCAGGCACACAGCCATCATGGGCAGCTCCTCTTGGCATATGAAACACAGGAAAGGAATAATTTCCATATAGTTTAAACTGCTGTTATTTTGGAGTTGTTTCTGTAAAGTGAAATTTGATAACCTGAAGTCTTCTGGGGGAATTGGTGTGGCTCCCAAGTGGCATGGGAGTCAAATAGTCATGTGCTAGGTGCTTGCATGTTCTTGCTATGGTGTGTCTTTTTTTTTTTTTCTTTCTGCTCTTGCTGAGCTAGCCAGGCAGTCTCCCAGGATTCCTGGCTGTGGCTCTGGGATGAGGCTTTGGCTTCCCCCACAGATGGGTGGGTGGTTCCTGCTAAGGCTGGAGAAGCCTGTGTTTTGTGGCAAACAGTCGTCCCAGGCCAGAAACACGTTCATCACGGCCTCACCTTTGCAAGCCCTTTCTGCATGCAGGGGCAGGGCTGCTGCTGACTCAGGCTTCCTGGTCACTGGATTGCTTATTAGAGCAGTAGAGCAGCAGTGCTGGGACCTGCAGATGTCCACTCACCCCAGACAAGGAGAAGAAAAACCTGAGGGCCTGGGCAGGCTCACCTTCAGAGCAGAGGGCCAGCTTTCCCTCTGACTTTGTACTGGTTATTCTTCCCACTGCCCATGTCCTAAAGCTGCCCAAGTTCCCGTATTCGTTTGGATAGGGAATATTTTTAATAGCTTGTCAAACAGATGATGTACAACGGTATACAGGAAAGCAGAGGGAACGGTGTAAGTTTGTCATCCCAGCACATGGGAGGCTAAGACAGGAGAATCAGAGGTCTAGGCCAGCCTAGGCTATATAGTAAGTTCTAGTCAGCCTGAGGGAGATCCTGTCTCAAAATAATAATAGTAATATAACAATAATAATTATAATAAAGATACACACAAAATGTTGTATTATTACTAGTCTTATTCTTATCCTTGTCCCCCCCCCAATTTGGGTTTCCAGCCCCCAGCATAGTAGCCATTGTCATTAGTTTTGCATATTCCTTTCCTGAGTGTTCTACAAAAAAACAAAACTCATGTCTGTACAGATTGTCCACCTCTATTAGGTGGCAGTTAGCATATGGTTGCTCAGACCCACATCCCTTATTTCTTGTAAACAATGCCCCAGAGTTCTCCCTGTTCATGCTGAGAATGACTTCAGTGTTTGGGCTATTTGAATATATTCCCCTGAAGAGATGTGCTAGAATCATTTCACCTCTTGACAGACATCACATGTGTCCAGCCTTTTTCTGCAAACGATACTATGAGCAAGGTGAACGGGTGGCTCTGTGGGATCCAAGGGAATGCATACACTTGCAACTTGGCCAGTCTCGATGGTCCTGACTGATGACAAGACAGGCCAATTTGTTTTGTTTGGTTTTCTGGAAATGTGGTCTTTTCTGGGTTAGCAGTTCACGGTGATATCTGCTCGGGAGCAGGGCAGAGCCAGCTGTCAGATGTCTTCTTCTATGGCTAACTGCCTTGAAAGGGGATCTCTCACTGAACTGGAAACACACTGTTCTGGCTGGGGTAGCTGGACAGGGAGCTCTCAGGATCTGCTGGGATTCTAAACAGGCATAGCCACGCCTTCTTAATACAGATACTGGGAATTTGAATTAAGATTCCCCAAGCTTTTTACTCATTGAGCTGTTCTTGTGGCTTCTTTCTGGGTTTTAAATGGGGCTATTGGGTCATAAAACCCTTACAGGTTACACTTTCATCAGCGCTTGGCCAATAATACCTAAACAAACCTTACCATGAAAATGCACCATCAACGTATTTTTAGTTAATCTTCTGGGTGAAAAATAACATCACACTCGTGTTTTAACTTGGTTATTTTATATCTTGTATCAAGCTATAGATACCTTTTATATTTTAAAAACTCATTTGGTTTTTATATCCTTCTTCTTTATGTAGCTCAGGCTAGCCTAGAACCTCTGAGCCCCCTGCAGTGACCTTCCAAGTGTTAGGATTATCAGCCTGTACTACCATGCCTGGCTTTGCTTTGCAAATTTTCAACTCGTGTCTGCAGCCACTCTTCTCTTGAGTTACTTCTTCTTTTCTTATTTATTATGACAAGCTCTTTGCATATTAGGGAAATTAAAATATTACTGTAAAATACGAATTGTGAATACTTACTCCAGCTTGTTTATTTATGATTTGCTAATGGCTCTTGGTTTGCGACTAGACTTTGTTTTGCTGTGTAATACATTAAGGGATTTTTTTTTGATAGTAAAATTTATCAAGTGAATGTTTTATGAGTATTGGATTGGAAGCTACTGGGGTTGGAAAACGTTTTACAAGTTTCCTCTCAAAAGTCCATTTTGTAGCAACGTGAATGGAGCCTCCCAGGAGGTCCTTAGGTCACTGGGGATGTGCTACATGAAGAGAATGCTCTGCTGATTCAAGAACTGGCCGTTCCCTCTTGTACATTCTCCCCCTTCCACCATGTGAGCTCATCACACCCATCCTTTTAGCTGTATGAAGTTAGCCTGTCTCAGGTAAGCCATGGCATACAGACGAGCACGAGCACATCTTTCTGCAGGATTTCATGTTCCTTGTTTCCTTTGCTTTATCTACTTGTAATAGCTAGCTTGTTACCATCCCCCTTTTGTTATCTTTTTCCTAAGATTCACTTATCTTTATGTTATGTTTGTGAGTGTTTACTGCATGTACCTCTGTGGAACCACGTGCCGGATACCTACAGAATCCAGAAGAGTGTGTGACACCCTTTGGAACTGGAGTGAGTCCAAATAGTCTAGAATATTGACATTGCTGGAAGTCCAGTGCAAGTGTGTTAATCACACATTTTCCCAAATTCTGTGTCCTTCCTCATCTATTTTTCTTTAACTTTGTCTATTGAATAAACTCAGTCCTGCCTCCTAGTTGATTCCTATAGTCTGGTTGTACTTGCTTAAACTCAAGAATTGTGTACTATTGTCTCATCTCCAGGCATTTCCTTGTTTATTTCTGTTCATTCTAGTGGCTGGATCAAGTTCAACTGGGATGTGAGACAATGCTAGGAACACCTCAGAGATCCCTATACGTAGTCACGTGTCAAATGTATTTGTCAATGTCTCTCCAAGTTCTTTTTATTTGCTGTTTTAAAAACAAGTAAACAAACAAACTCCACTATTTGTGTTCTATTTATTTAACCTTTCGATTGCAGTTATTTATTTTATTGATTTGAGTAAGTATAATTGGATTTCCCTCTCTTGATTTCTGCTTTTACACTCAGGTTACTTCACTATCGTTCTGTGTTTAGCTGTCCTTTTGCTAATTCAGTGTTTCTCTTGTGGATCTCGACCCCTTTGGGGTCACACAATCCTTTTATAGGAATCAAATATCACATATCTTGCATATCAAATGTTTACATGCGTATTCACAACAGTAGCAAAATTACAGTTATGAAGTAGCATCTCACTACAACATGAGGAACTGTGCTAAAGGATCACAGCATTAGTGAGAACCACTACTTTAAACTTGATTTCCCATGCCTAGTTTTTTGTCTCCAATTTCTGTGACCCAGGTCTATGAGGCCCTTCTGCTGGCATTTAGTCTAGGCTCCACCCCACAGTTACCTGGCAACAGCCAGGCGTGCCTGACTCTCTATAAAAGGGACTGCTTGCCTCCCTCCTCACTCTCTTGCTCTCTTGCTCCTGCTCCCCCCTCTCTCCATTCCCCTTCCCCCTCTCTCTCCACATGCTAATGGCCACCTCTACTCCTCTATTCTCTCTTTGCCTTTCTCTGTCTCTACTCCCTCAACTCTCCTCCCCATGCTCTGAATAAACTCTATTCGATACTATACCATCCTGTGGCTGGTCCCTCAGAGGGAAGGAATGTTTCAGCATGGGCCCTCAGAGGCACCCGCTTCCCCCACAAATGACTGCACATCCACCAAACTTATTCCTTCTCTCCTTATGTTTTATAAAACACAACACCTTCTCTGAGCACTGTTCATTTTCACCCACATGCTCCGATGTGCTTTTCTCTGGGTATTCTGCTGTGTGTACTTGGCTTTGCCTTTTGCACAGAGTTGTTTCAAACAGATGGCCTGGTAGAGTTTCTAAGTTCTGTGGTTTAGAAATGGCTTGTTTCCAGAAAAGTCATGTTGAGCCTGAATTCCTCAATGTTGTGATGGTGAGAGGCCTAAGCTAGTGGGAGGAGTGGGCTAAGCCCTCCTTAAAGGAACGGGTTATCTGTCAGTGTCAGAAGAGTTCTGTTTTCTCTTCTCTCTATGCATGTGCCTACTACCCTCACTACAAGCCAAGTGGATGTTAGCACCACTATGCCTTTCAGATTCTTCACGTTCAGAACCATAAACCAAAATAAGCCTCTTTTCTCTTTACCCAGACTCAAGTATGCTCTTCTACGATAGTAAATAGACTAAGGCACCAACCGAACGGGCCTTTTGTTTTTGATGGTTTTTATCATCATTGTTATCATTATCAACCTTATCATTATTATTCTGAGAAAGATTTTTTCAGATAGCCCAAGCTGGCTTAAGCTTACTATGTAGCTGAGGGTGACTGAACTTCAGATCCTCTTGTCTTTTCTTCTCAAGTGCTAGAATTGCAGATTTATGTGGTGCTGGAGAACCAAACCCATGGTTTTTTGGTAAGCTGAATCTTTACCAACAGAGCCACGTGTCCAACTCTTGATTCATATTATGAATTTCTAGTTTCAATGAAATGTGGTCAGAAAATAATTCATATCATTTTCATAGTTAGTTATTTATTCATTTAATTTTTTGTTTATTTTTGTTTTTCAAGACAGGGTGTCTCTGTGTAGTTCTGGCTGTCCTGGAACTCACTTTGTAGACAAGGCTGGCCTCGAATTCAAAAATCGCCTGTCTCTGCCTCCCAAGTGCTGAGATTAAAGGCGTGCACCACCACCGCCCAGCCATTTTCATATTTATTAAGATTTTATTTCTGGCACACTATATTCCATTTCAGCAGATTTCTGAAAAACACAAAATAAAAAAGCATTTCTGTTTTTCAGATATAAACATTTAAAAATCTATGCTAACAATAGGCTTTCAGTTACCTTTTAAACTTATTTTATCATATTTTTTTTTAACCAGGTACTAGGGCAATGAAAGTGAATTAAAATCTCTAAATAACAAATGTAGTTGTGTCTCTTTCTTCTTTCAGTTATTAAGTTTCAGTTTAATAACAGTACTACTGATCTGCGTTGGCAATAGTCATAGCTGCTTCACTTCACTTATAAGTGGGAGTGTTTGATATTATGTTTTTCCCACTTTTTCCTATTTAATACTCTTTCACCAGAATTCTACACTGCCCCAAAGCAACATTGCAGTCATTGTTTTCTCTCTCTTTTTGTCTTCATGCTCTCTGCTTCGATATTTTCAATGTGCTTTATTTTGGATAGCTCTGTAGTATACTGCAGAGCTGAGTTTTGTTCTTTGCAATTAAATCTGAGAATGTTTCTCTTTAACACACGAGATCAAAAAGTAGCACTTAGTGTTGACTTTTGTCTATGGTTAAATGTAATGTTTTATTTTAACAGTAAAAATGGTACTATATGGTCTGTTTTAACATATGTAGTTCTTATATGAATGGAAATGGAAACTTATCTATTGTTGTTGCTATTATTATTTTGCTTTTAGAGAAAAGGTCCCATGTAGTCCCAGATGCCATCAAAATTCACTATGTAATTCTGTGTGGCCTGGAACTCCTGGTCACTCTGCCACTAGCTCTTAAGTGTTGGGATTATGGGTGTGCATCATCACACCTAGATTGCAAAATTAGTATCTTTATCATAATAACCACCGTCACATTTATACTTCAGTCATCTTTGTTCACGCCCGAATGTCAGAATGAAACTCTCGTGCCTCCTCTTTTCACTACAGATTTTATCTGAAGGTAGGTAGTATCTATCTCAAGCTACTATCTGTAATTAAATATTCTGAAATCATTAGTTGACTGGTCAGCTTTAAACAGTAACTCTTAGATTCTCAGATGTTGGATAAAAAAGCTACCACCCCAAAAGCTTCCCACCCCAGCTTTTTTTGTCATATCTGTATCCAGCTCTGTCAAATAAACTACAGATTTTAGTCTCATTTCATCAGGTTAGTCTAGTCGATGCCCATGGTTAATCATGAGACCATACTCCTCAGCGATATGCTGATTACACTCATGGGAACAGTATTTGTGTACATTTAAAACTAACTAAGATTAATTAAGGTCAGTTTAGCTGGGTATAAATCCTTGATTCACACTTTTTTTTCCTGAGGTAGTATATTGTAGATTCACAGTCTTATGGCACTGATGTGCCTGTGACTAACATAAATTTACCTTATCACCTTTATATGTGACTGGAGCTATTTGTCCATGTGTCCAAATAATTCTTTTATCTTTACTTCAGTAGCTTCATAGGCATATTAATA
The DNA here is from genome assembly GCF_004785775.1 of Grammomys surdaster. Taxonomy (NCBI): domain Eukaryota; kingdom Metazoa; phylum Chordata; class Mammalia; order Rodentia; family Muridae; genus Grammomys; species Grammomys surdaster. The sequence continues at coordinate 7,459,260 of NW_021604669.1, read as the reverse complement.
TTGAATACTTCTGTATGTTTTCCCTGATACTTTCTTTGGATGTATAACAATGGAAGAAAAACAAGTAAGGCCATCTTATTGTCTATAACATGGATTTAACAATTATATCATAGGAAGTGGTTGTGAAACTTCATGAACTACTCCGTTGGAAAGCATGCCCTGATACCATTTAAGAGTTTAGGTTTAGATACTCAGAATGGCAGGCACCTTTCTGTCGTCTCTATGCAAAACTATGATTGATTCTCTTGAGCTCCAGGTTCCAGAATTCAAGTGGAGCTACTATTGCTATTATTTTTGCTACTACTTGAAAGCTAGTGGACAGGGTCTTCGTCTGTGCTGAATACAAAACAACTCTAGACATGGGTATGACATGCTTTATCCTCAAGTATCACCATATGGGGAACTCCATACCCACCTCCTCAATTTGACATAGGTGGCCAAGGTGGTAACTGTGGTGGTAAGAATCACCTCTCGTATCAACTCTCAGCAGTATGACCTCTATTGGAAGACACCTCCCCCTCCCATCCTCCTATCAAAAGTCTGGTATTTATTCATCATGGTCCACAGCATCAATGAATGGTCCTTGATAGCTTATAGGTGGCTTGATTTCCCTTCAAGTCTATGTATTCAGGAGGTCAGGCCACGTCTGTTTTTATCACTACTGAGTCCTTTGTGCATGAAATACAGCCTGTGCCATCACATCAATTGGGAAATATTTTTGCACATGTGTGAATAAGCATGTATACACTTGCACCCTGGTTTAAAAGCAACATAAAAATTTAGAGCAGTGCTATAGTCATAGCCCTCTGTTGCTCATAGAAGGAGTCTTTGCAGACAGAGAAGTGGGAAGCGGTCTTACAAGGTAAGGTGAAAGCAGAGCAGAGCTGTGATTGATGGGTAAATGAATCTTAGCAGGGATGGGGGGGGGACACTTACTACAGCCTACAGCCCTTGGCCTCCCCTGTTTCTGCAGAATCCACAAAGGTCCCGTAGGTAGAACATAGATATGAGTTCATCAGGACTTGAATTCTGGAAACTGGAGCTCAAGAGAATCAATCATAGTTTTGCATAGAAACAACAGAAAGGTGTCTGCCATTTTGAGTATCTTATTGGAACTTAATGGCCCAGTATTGGGAGGGAATCATGAGGGGCACATACTTTGGGGCACTCCATTACTCAATAGTTCAACTTAAATTGGCTATGGGTTGCCTGAGCATCTCTATAAGTGTCACAACTGACATGTAATATGAACTCCCAGTTGTTTGTTCCCACCATCTCTCCCATCTCTCCATTTGTCTTTGGCCAGGGTAGGGCAAACCCAGAGTCTTGACTAGAGAAACAAAAGTTACCAGGGTGCCAGGTCTTGGCACTAAGAGACACCAGGGACACAGCAGGGTATCCTGTTGGCCAGTATTCTTCTGGAAAGCTGAGTGTCACTGCCTCTCCCTACTTCCAAAAGACCTAGGGTTCAGTCCCATTTTTCAGACAGGAAACCAGCAGTGTTACCTCAGGCTGATTCCACACCTCTGTAAAGCGCCAGGTTCCAGGAATCTTCTTCTAAATGCTTCTCATCCTGGCTGCAGAATTGTCTAGTACCTGAGTAATCTGACCTCTCTCTTAGGAAAGCTGAATTCCACAACTCTTATGGACTGGAAGCCACAGGATGAAGGGACCACCCTAAGAAACTGGGCCACTCAGGGTCTCAGTGAAGATGGCAAGGACAGATGCATACCTCCTGCTCAAAAAATGGCAGCAAAGCACATCTTCCAAGCTTGAGGCAGGGGACACATTCATTCCTTGGTCAGCTGGTCATCATTCACATTGAATACCAGCTACTAAAAGACCTATGTTGGCAATACAGAGCATGTCATGGAACTTATCCAGGGGACAAATGATGACATCATAAGCAAATTGTTATTGGATACCCCTACATGCTAGAAGGGAATGGGGATGAGAAGGGGTGGTGGGGAGTCCCTGCAGTATTAGCTGAAATGCTGAAAAAAAAAAAAACACCAAATGGAGGCCTGATGGGAAGGAGGAGTTGGAACTGATCTGAACATGGTCTCTGCATAGAAAGATGGCTCAAAGGAAGGTCCTGAGGAGAGAAAAGGAGCCAATGATAGGGTCAGAGCATAGTGATAAGAAGCAGGCATCTGAGTTGGAAGGGATGTCCTCCCCAAGGCCTAAGATGGGACTCAAGAGCTGAAACCCCCTACCCAAGTGACTAGTACTGGTTCCTCCTAATGGACAGTACACACAGAAGGAAGTGAACAAGACTGAAATGAAATTTGGAAGTGTCATTTGTTCTGGTATCCAGTTCAGAACCTGGTGCTTAATAAGTGCTCAATAAACATGAGCGCCAGCCTCTATGAACTCTGCTCATGAATAGTTTCCCTACTCCTTGTGCCATGCCAAACCCTGAAAATAGTAGATACTTGCAGTGCCCAATGCCAAGCACAGCCCTGAAGACAGTGGGCGCTCTCAGTGTCCAATGTCAAGCATGGCTCTGCAGTGACTGGATAGTCCCAGTGCCCAGTACCAAATACAACCCTGCAGACAGTAGACTTTGAAGCATCTGGTAGTGTCTTAGTTTGGGTTTTACTGCTGTGAACAGACACCATGATCAAGGCAAGTCTTATAAAGGATATTTATTTGCGGCTGGCTTACAGGTTCAGAGGTTCAGTCCATTATCACCAAGGTGGGAGCATGCCAGCATCCAGGCAGGCAGGGTATGGGAGAAGCTGAGAGGTCTACATCTTCCTCTGAAGGCTGCTAGTGGAAGACTGGCTTTCAGGCAGCTAGGATGAAGGTTTAAAGCCCACACCCACAGTGACACACCTACTTTAACAGCACTGCACCTACTCTAGCAGAGTCACACCTTCTAATAGTGCCACTCCCTGGGCCAAGCATATACAAACCATAACACATAGCGAGGTGAACATTTTTTGTCTCCATGAGCTCAACAACATTCTGTAACCTCACCGTGCCTCAGTTTCCTCATCAGTGAAATGAGAATAATACTTTTCCCCCAGAGTCCTTGTAAGGAGTCAGTGGGTTATAGCGTATGAGAGACATGAGAGATTGCCTCGCACATAGTAAACATGCAGGCGTGAGGAGCTACATTTACTCTTACTAACATTTACTTACTGTTTACCTCCAGCCTTCCTGTTTGTGGAGTGCTCTGCTGTGAGTTGCATGAGAACAGGTGGGTCACTCAGATGTGCACCCCATTCCCTCCTACATCCTTCACTTACTATACAACAATGTACCTGTCACCCTACCAAAAATTTGCCACCCATGTTCACGTGAGAAACCCATTTTTTTTTTTTATGGTGGTCTGAGCCAAGGACCTAATTTAGAGAAACTCAGAAGGGATTTTGCGTGTGGTTCTGGGCTTTGTGAAGTGGTAGCAGAATATCTTGGGCTGGCTAAATTCTAAGGAAACGATATCTCATAATACAGTTCTCAAAATACATACCTCATCATTCTGGAAACCCAAGTCAGGGAACTGGTTGAGGGACTTTTCAAAGCATCTGAACATGTTGGAGGACACCATGTGATCAAAGCAATGAGTCACTCTCTCGTGATAATGACATCAACCTATTCGTAGGATCAGTCTTCCTGATCTTGAGCACGTTAAATTTCCCACTAATCAACACTGAGGAATTGACCACAGGATTTCAGCACATAAACTTTGGGAGACCCACAAGTCATAACAGCACAGTACTAAGAGTGCCTGGGAGTTCCAGGAAGCAAACGCTGGAGATGAGAGACGCTCTTGCTCCACTGTTTTGGAAAGCCGCATGACTCAGGGGGATGCCATTCAAGAACTGAGTCATGCAAGCACACCCAGGTCAGCGTGTTTATAATGGATTCAGGGCAGTTCTGATTTGGGTGTTAGTAACCTGACTTCTAATTGTATCTTCCAACATGGCCATACTGGAGCATCCACAGACTCAAATATGTGTGCATTGCAAATCTTTTGGCTTCGATTGATCTTTACATGTGAAAGCACGAGCATGCTGTATGTCGTCTTAAGACAACATGCATAAGAAGATCATACTCGACAATTATGGTTGCCATCAAGGACATATTAAGGGGCATGGAGGGAGTGACTAGTGTGTTAGGTTTTCTCCAGGAAATAGATGGACCAGCAGAGGAAGTTTGCCCTTTAGAAGGACTGGGTGGGGTTTCAGGCAGGAGTTATTCCACCCAATTGCCTCCCTGACCTTTGAACTACTCTTTCATCTGCCCTAATAGGCAACATCCACTCTTCTTAGCTTTGTTTAGTATATATTTCTTGTACAAAACAGTGGGATTTTTGGTTACATTTTCATGTATGTATATCACATACTTTGGTTTCTTTCCCCTAGCTCCCTTCTCTCCTCCAGCTGGTCCCTGCCTCAATTCCCAAATACCTACCCATCTGCTTTCATGCCTTTTTTTGTTTCTAGAATCCATGCATGAAACAAAACATGAAATATTCATTTATCTTTCTTAATGCAATGATTTATAGTTCCCCTCATTTTCCTGCAAGTGTCAAGATTTCATCCTTGTTCATGGCAAAATAAAACTCCATTGGAATACATACAGGATTCTCTACATCTGCTCATCTGTTGGTGGGCATCTAGTCTGGTTCTCTATCTAGGCTATAGTAAATGATGCAGGAACAAGCATGGGTGGGCATGCATCTTTATATTGACTTAGAGTCCCCTGGGTACGTACTTAAGAGTGATAGAATTGAGTCAAATGGTATTTTTCCAATTTCCATAGTGGCTATACTAACTTATACTTGTGCCAGCAATGTGAAAAGAGCCACCCTCATCCTTGCCAGCATTTGTTGTTTGAATTCTTGATAACATCCCTTAGCTGGTTTTCCTCTAAATCAGTGCTTCTCAACCTGTGGGTCACAACCCCTTTGGGGCATGAATGACCCATTTACAGTGGTCACCTAAGACCATAGGTAACCTAGATGTTTACATTGTGATACATAACAGTAGCAAAATTATAGTTATGAAGTGCCAACCAAAATAATTTTATGGTTAGTGGTTACCACAACATGAGGAACTATATTAAAGGGTTGCAGCACTAGGAAAGCTGAGGACCGGAAACTCTTTAAGAGTAAAAGACATCAGGCTAAGACACGAGAGACCTACTTGAATCCTCTCCTCATTGACACTGTGTTTCTCTGGACCTTTTTCTCTTCTTTCAGTGTGAGAGGAGCGTGTCTGGAGATCCCTATAGGCTAAAGAAACACAAGGCAACAGGGCAGGGAGTGCTGAGACCACAGCTGCTGAGGGAATAATTCAGGCTGGGCCCAGAAACCAAGGCAGATTAGGAAGAGGCTCTGGTCTGCCCACCAGCTTATCCCATGATGCTCACTGTCTGTTTGCTGATCCTCAGTTTTTCCAAGTCCAAAGCAGACATGGGCAAAGGTAACTAATGAGAGGAAAACTGAGGCCCATCTACCCTCAGAAGCCCTAAGAAATTCATTAAAGTCATGTTTACTGAGAAAGAGAAAATTCTTTCATGCAGAGGAGACTTTTTTGAAGGCTGCATTTTTATGAGTTGACTTGCATGAATGAAGAATGTGGAAATCTACCCCCTGTGATGTCTGAGAGGGTGGATATGGATGAGAGTCACACTGGCATCTATGGACCATATAGCTGATAGCCTTCTCAGGGAGGCTGAGCACCCTCCCATCCTCTGAGCAAAGGTGGAGGAAGGAGAGAGCCAGCACTTTCCTTCCTTTCCTCTTGCCTCTGAGCTGAGCCTTGTACCATCCATCTCTTGACTGTCCACAGTCTATAATCCACACCTTTTCCTTCCCTGACCCTCCTCCCTGGCTAGCAAGGATGGATGCCTGCATATCTTGAATTCCAGGACTGCTGGAGCTATGCCTTGTAATAAATCTTTTTTTTTTTTTTGGTAATAAATCTTATGGGTACAAATTTGTTTTCTTCTACTCATACCTGGAAGCTGGTTGTTCCAAGAAAGAAACTGAATTCCACTAGGACTCATCTGCAGGAATCCAGGAGCAGTCACAAATACTTTATTGACTGGGACCCTTTGGTGATCTGAATATGTGTGGCCCATGGGAAGTGGTACTATTAGGATGTGTAGCTCTATTGGAGGAGGTGTGGCCTTGTTAGAAGTGTGTCACTATAGAGGTGGGGACTTGAAGTCTCATATATATATATGCTCAAATCTTGCCAGAGAGAGTCTCTCCTGGCTGTCTGCAGGTCATGGTGTAGAACTCTCAGCAGCTCCAGGACTGTGTCTACCTGCACAGTACCATGTTTCCTGTTATGATGATAATGGACTGAACATCTGAAACTGTAAGCCAGTCCCAATTAAACGTTTGCCTTAGTCATGGTGTGTCTTCAGAGCAATAGAATCCTAACTAAGACAGATTTGGAATGGCAGACATTCCAGGCACCCTTGCCAGAACCTTGGTGACTTATGCTATGTTGTTGAAATTCATCTCAGCATCAGTATTAGTTACTTGCTCTGCTGCTGTGACAAAATACCTGATAAAAACAACTCAAAAAAGAAAGGTTTTACTTTTGCTCACACAGTTATGGGGGTACTATCCATCATGGCAGAAGCAGGTGGTTCAAAGATATTGAGGCGATGGCTGCTCACATGTTGTCTTAATTGGTGTTTTATTACTGTGAAGAGACACCATGGCCATGACAACACTTATAAAAGGAAGCATTCAACTGGAAATTGTTCACAGTTCTAGAGATTTAGTTTATGATTATCATGGCCCAAGGCATGGCAGCGTGCAGGCAGATATGGTACTGAAGAAGCGGCTGAGTTCTACATCTAGATCTGCAGGCAGCAGGAAGAGAAAGACACTGGGCCTGACTTGAGCTTTTGATACCTCAAAGCCCACCCCCCATTAACATACTTCCTTCAATAAGGCCACAGATCCTATGCCGTTCAAGGAGTTCCACTCCCTGGTAGCTAAGCATTCAAGTCTATGAGCCTATGGGAGCCATTCTTCTTCAAATCATCACACGCATCCACAGATAGGAAACAAAGATTTCATACACAGCTTGTTTTTCCCCTTTCTGTTTGTTCAGTCTGGGATTACAACACACATTTAAAGAGTCTTCCCATGTTAACCTAATCTAGGGGCTCACTCATAGACATACCCAGAAGGTTTTTGTTCTTGTTGTTCCTGTTTTGTTTTTAACACAGTAATTCTAAATCAAATCAACTTGAGAGTCAAGATGAACCATCATGGAATCTAACAAAGAATGTGAATGTTCTTTGTAGCATCTCAGGACCAGATGTCATAGTGTTCTCACAACACTGGGGGAAGCTAGGCACGTCAAAGCCCATTACTCTAAGGGTCTTTATTTATAACAGCGTCTAGAAATGAAGTGTTCCTATTGAAAAGCCAGCCCCATCTCCTTATCTCCCCTTTCCTTCCTGGAGAGTGACTGCCACCATGCTGTTGCATGAGTCCTGGTAAATAGAGGAACCAATGAATCAATTTTTAAAATCCTGGTAAGATAATTTGATAATTCGAAATGTTTTAATAAGCTATTTTTATATATCATAGCCTTAAGCCTCAAACTCTTAACATGAGTTTCCTTTATAAGTCCTAATTCCACTCTTCAGAGATTGATTCCCGTGGAATGTTTCTCCTGCTTTCCGACACTTTCCTTTTAAATGTTTTACACAATTGAAGAAATGCTATACAAATTGCCCAGGGAGGGGGGAGATAAAATGAAGAATCAAAAGATTTTTTCATACTGAAGAGAAACCAGAATATAAAACAAGTAATTGCTTAGTTTTAATACTTTCAACAATATAGTAAATATAGGGAAGAGTTTTATAACACACACACACACACACACACACTCATACACACACACACACACATCTGGGTTATGGTGGTACACAGCAGATGCAGAAAGGCAGGAGGATCTTGAGTTTGAGGTCATCTTATTCTAAAAAGTGAGTTCCAGGACAGTCAGGGCCACACCTAACTAGAAACCCCATCTTGAACAAAAACAAAATTATTTACTACAAACACACACGCACAGTTTATAACCAAGCTCCTATTAAAGTCAACAATGATGCATATTATGGTTACTACCAGGGCCAGCTAGTTTCCATCCTGTCACCCACTGTTACTAGTTCATTCCCTTTTGGACCCTGTGGCTCCTTTGGATGACAGCAATCGGGTGTCGTCGTGAGTTTATCTACGTCATGTGGATTGTATTTATTTAATGATGAATGTGTTATGCTTATTGTTTCCAAAGACAAAGACACTTCAAAGGCGGGGGCTAGGACACAGGAGACCAGTGCTCTGCATGGCATCCTTAGTGCATTTGTGGATAAATGAGCAGACAGATATTTGAACTGTCACATTTCTTCCCAGCTGATTCTAGTTGGTGTCAAGTGGACAATTTGAAGTAAGCATCACAACAGCTTGGTCTGTAGAGTGCATGCCCAGCATGCGCTAAGCCCTGGGCCTCACCCTCAGCTCAGCATAAATGGGGCATCGTGGTGCATGCTGGTAATCCTGGTACTCAGGATATGAAAATAAGAGGAACAGAATCAAGGTCAACTTACACTATATAGTGAGTGCAAAGAGAGGCTGGACTACACACACACACACACACACTCACACACACACACACACACATGTTCCCACACACACAACCTTAGTAGCATGTATCAGACTATTCCATAGCAGCAGCAAATATACTCTGAACTCTTGAGGTCTTGACACAACGAAGGTTTCCTTCTTGACATAGGTCAGACAAAATCCAGGATGACTCTCTTCTGGGAAGTCATACCAGTTTCTTCCTATCTGCAAATTTTGATATAATCTCATCATGTGGCCACCAAGTTCTTAAAAGAAAAGAGATAAGAAAAGGCAGAGGAAAGAATGGAGGAAGGAAAGCAGGGGGGATGGAGAGAGGGGAGGGAGAGAGGGAGAGAGGGAGAGAGAGAGGAAAGGGAGAGAGAGGGAGAGAGAGAGAGAGAGAGAGAGAGAGAGAGAGAGAGAGAGAGAGAGGAGAGAAATATCCAGGGCCTTTTATACTCAGACTGAGAAGTGGCACATAGAACTCCAAGCCATGTGTGCTGGCCAGTCTCAGCATGACTGTGCTGGAGGTGAGCAGCACTGTTCTGCTGTGTGTCCAGAAAGAGGAAATAACATGCTGAGCACAGAGTATTGTGTTTGTTCCATGGAACTGGACTATAAATCTATAAACACAGAAAGTAAAAACATCATTAGAAAGTGACTTTGTGTATGAGTAATTTCTTGTTGTTGTATATCTTGCAAGTAATTTACTGGTATATCAGCCAAACACTGAAAAACACTTTTAAAACAAGGGAAAGCGTCTTTATATGTTCTGTGTCTTTGCCAACATACCGATTTGAGCTGAGGATGGAGCTGAGTTGGTACAGTGCTTACATAGTATGTATAAGGCCCTGGGCTCAAGCTCTGGTACTGAAGGAAGGAGCATGGTGACATGGGCTGTATGTAGCCCCAGCGCTTGGGAGCAGGAGACAAGAACATCAGGAGCAAAGTCGTCCCGTCCCTATCTCCAAAAATAAGAAGACATAGAGAAGGAGGAGGAAAGAGAAGGAAAGGGGGACAGATAAGGGAGGGAGGAAGTGAGGCAGGCAGGCAGGGAGGTAGGCAGGCAAGAACGAGAGCACACCTATTTTGAAGTTCATAGAGTAAGTAATAGAGGACCGAGGTGGCTAGCCCCAACGTGGATCAAATGACACCAAGTTAAAGTCAAATCTAAGTTTTCTCTGATTCCAACGTTCAGCTGCCCCTAGCTTCCTAACCAGATCACTTTGTTTTCAAGGAACATGTCTGGTAGCTTTGGACCTATTCCTCCCACCCCATCTACCCACAGCCCAGCCCATCCACCACATATCACCCCCCACTCACCACACCCCCACTTCCCCACCGCAACCCACACCCACCCTTTCCTTATTTGCTTCAATGGCATCCCTAATGATCAGAGTTTACTCTTTCCACAGCATGGATGTCAGGACCTGAGGTGGCAAGTAGAACTATGGCAAGCAAGAAACCCACAGTAAACAGTCCTGTCTGCAGCCTTCTTGATGTCACGCAGAGTCCTCAGGAGAGACTAGGCCTGGAGACCCCCCTCTCCCCCCAGAACAAGCTGCAGCAGGGACATGCAGATCTCATGCTTCCAAGAGGGCAGATGTGATACCAAGCTCCACATAGACCAGATTGTGAATGGAAGACAAGCTGAATCCAAGGGTTGAGACACTGAGCTCAGCAAAGCTTTGCCAATTAGCCTGTCATTACCTCATTGAGCTTTTCTCCCCAGGCCACCAGTGCTGTAGGCAGATGTGTGAAGGTTGACTTGGGGTACACTTTTCTCCAGCTTTATTAAGTCAATGCATCTTAATGCTCCAAATACTTGGACTTAGGTCTATGCCAACCTCACCGTAGCCCATCCAAGGATGATAAACGTCTAAGATGAGGGGTAGATAAGGACATATCGTCATATAGAGGGACTGCCTCATTGATGCCGAGTGTCAACAAACAACCCTCACAATGTGATGGCTTAGAATAAGAAATTGGTGGCATGAGTGGGCATTGGTGGCAGATGGAGATCACCCTAGCACCCAAGCTGGTGGAGGGTCTAGTTTGTCACCACTGCCACAATGAAAGAAGGAGGCACTACTCACCAAGCACTTACTAATAAAACTTCTGTTCAGAAAGAAAGAAAGAAAGAAAGAAAGAAAGAAAGAAAGAAAGAAAGAAAGAAGAAAGAGAGAAAGAAAGAAAGAAAGAAACAAAGAAAGAAAGAAAAAAAATCAAACAAAAAAAAGTGACATTTTTGTTTGTATTACATTGACCCCCATCTAGCATTCAAGTGGCAGGAAACTGGAATCTCACCTCGTGTTCCACCAAGGCCTGCAAATGTGGGGTCATCAGCATAAGTGGGTTCCCTGGGAAGGGCGATGGTTCCTCAGATTCTTCTGATGGTCTTTCCCTCTGAGCCTGTTAAAGTGGAGTGGCACATTGGCTGCCTGCTCCTAATCTCAGGAGGAAGGACTGGCACTTTGGAAGCCACGTCTGAGGAGTATGACATAATCTATGCCAACCATATCAAGGGCCTGCTGAATAGGAGAAATTAGCATGGGTCCTTGATCATTATACCCACCTCAGAGGTTAAAGAGAAGGGATTGGGCACTCAAATCATTGGAACACTCATGTTCTTAGAGCTTGTTGCTTCTCCTTGTCATTCAGCCTGACCATAGGATGTTGGTAGACATTGGTCCAGATTCTCAATGAGTATTCTCTGGCTACCCCTTCCTTTTATTATTTTATAACAGTGCAAGAGAGGTCTTCCTGTACAAGGTAAGCTAAATGGTATAGAGTTGGCCTCAATGATACAGTTGTCATGGTGACTTGCCTTCATCCAAATCTATATGACCTAACTCCTGGGGCCTCAGAATGGAACTACACTGGGAAACAGGTCTTCACCATTAAAATGTTCTCGTCCGATCTATGCCAGTCTCATAGTGATTGATGTCCTAGGGAGAAATGGAGGTCAAGACAGAGATGCATAGACAGAAGGCCACAGGAAAATAACCAGAGAGTATCCTTTCTGCAAATCAAGGAGGGAGAACTCAGCCCGGTGGCCCTCGATCTTGGACTTCCAGCCTCCAGCATTACAAGAGAATATTTGTTATTGTGGAAGTCTTCGATACTTGTCTATTGCGGGCCAAGCAAATCAATATGGCATTGTATTAGATCCTCACAGCTGTACAAACAACTCTGAGTGTGTGTATAACCATGTGTGTGGAGGCCAGAGGTCAGCTGATGTTAGTTGTCTGTCTCAGTCATCTTCTATCTTGTTTTGTGAAACAGTCTTCTCACTGAACCTGGAGCTCACTCATTTAGCTAAACTCTACCTACCCACCACAGCACTAAGGTTATAGCCACGCATGGTTTCACTTCACCTTTCTGTGGGTCTGAGATGAGAACTTAGCTACTCATTCTCGTATGGCAAGCACTTTACCATCTTGCTGAGTCTGGGCAGAACCAAAGCTTTTATGTGTGGGATGTCCTGTGCACTGTATGAAGTGTCCTGCATGCCAGGGCCCAGCTTGCACAACCTCGCTGACCTCTCTGTTGCCCTGCAAGGTCATTTTCTCCATTGACTGTGCTCATACATTTAAAGACCTGGTCGATGTCTAGGGCATGGCTTAGAAACTGGGGCATAGACCATTATCGACCGGTAGAGATGTGGCAGGCAAGGTCACGGGGAGTTCATTTATCCATTCACCCAGTTATTCATTCAGTCAAGAAACTGGTTCTGAGCCAGGGATTATAGACCTGGAGGTTGGAAGATAAATGAGTCTTTGTCCCTATGCTGAGGTACTCACCATCATATACCTGAAGATATGGTGCAGGTTACCCACCTATGTATGCTCTCTAGAGTGATCCATACTTGGAGAATTAAAAAGCCAGTACCTTACTAGTCCAGGCAGAGAGAGAGGGAAACGGGCAGAGGGATACACAGTGCGGTATTTATAGCAATGCTGGTGTTTGTTCTTGTATTCTCTCCCCATTCTCACTATACAGCTCAGGTTAATCTGGAATTTGCAGCTCTCCTGCCTCAGCCTTCAGTGCGCTGAGATTACGCTCAAGTGTCACTTACGCTGGGCTAGGGATGTTGATCTTTCCTGGGGCTTGTGTTTGTGACAAAGAGGTGCAGGTAGCAGCAGCTTTATCTCCCGAGGTTGCCAGAGCCTCTGCTGAGCTCGCTTTTACCAATGGGGAGTCGTGCAGAGCAAAGTGGGGCAAAATTCTTTAACAAGGAAATGGTGTGGTGCTGGCCGTGTGGGTGTGGCTCAGTGCATTTTGCCAGCGGGTGTGAAGCCCTGAGATTGAAACCTAGCACCTGACGGTTAGGTATGAGATCCAAACTCAACACCCACACAGGAGCCAAGCCACATCATCAGGCTTCATTACTTTTGTCAGAGAAGGCCCGGACCATCCAAGTAGGATGCTGTAGTGGATACGGGAGGAGAACCTGGAAGGGGCTGAGACCCGGAGCCTTTGGTTTCACTGGGCTGTTCTTAGTTCCCAAAGAGGTTAAGGAACTTGTGGTGGTGTGGGGGGAAATCGGGAACAAGCTATTCTTCCTTGTGAGACTGGCCTGATGCACCCTGGGACTTCTTGCAGCCAAAGCCATCTGGCCATTGGCAGTAGAGGTGGGAGGTGAGAGCCAGAGTCTATGTACTTATGTCTTATTTTTCTCTTCTAGTTAAATACAAACTAAATAACATAAGTGCTGCTGAGGCTCTCAGGACACGTGGTACCAGCAGCTGGGTGGGTGTGCTGAGCTCCAGTGAAACTCTTCAGTAGATGGGGCCACGGCAGGGGAATGTTTAACCAGGGAGGGAGCAGGGAGGTCTGTACTCCACACAGCCCAAGCCCCAACAGTGACCTTGGGCATTCCAGAAAACGCTGAGCAGGGTTTCTGCTGCTCTGATTCTCCTCCACTGTCCAACCCAGGCCTGGGCTTCAGTCAGAGCCTTTTCCCTTTCTTCCTACAGCAAGAGTCTCCAAGAGATGCTGCAGGGACCTTACAAACCCAGGACAGAAGGACTTGTAGGTAGGGTCACTCTTTCAGACATGGAGACACTGAGCAGAGATGGGGGTCCATACTTAGCAAGATTGTGTCACCTTAGTCAAGGATATATAGAAAGCTAGAGCCTGACTCCTGGTCACAGCCTGGCCTCCCTGAGTAGCAGCCCTGCTGCTGTCCCACCAACAGAAATGACCTTCATAGAAGACCCTTTGGACTTCTGTTGCAGCATGGAGCTGGTTCAGGACTAGATTCACATTTGAAGATGGTATTATCCTCTGTGCCTTCAACAGAAGGCAAGGAAGATCCTGCCTCTTGTCTCTTTGTAATCAGGATAACCCCATCCTGATGCCCTGCCACCATATCTTCATGGCAGGAGTTTCTATAAATTTCTCTGCAATCCCAGGCACAAGCTAGGAGATGGACTTCATTTCTTGATGCAGCACATACCCTGTCTCCAGATTCATCTTTCTGTGATTATTCGAGGGGAAGTGCAGGAGAGAGTTCAGCCTGTGCAAAGGCCCTGAAACAGGAGTGTCCACAGTCAGTACTAGGAACCTGAAGGAGGCTACAATGACCTCAGTGGAGACCACAGTGAGTGACATGGCAGGACGGGTATGGCTGCTGTAAGTCTGATAGTCCATTCACACGTATATCATCTAAGTGTGTGCTCGAGACCACAGTTAGACTATTTTCTTCTCTGCATATGTCTTAGTGTTCTATTGCTACAAAGAGAAACTATGACCATGGCAACTCTTATAAAGGCAAGTATGTAATTGGGGCTTGCTTACATTTTCAGAGGCTTAGTCAGCCCATCATCTGTGGGCAGAAGTATGGTGACAGGCAGGCAGATGTGAAGCAGCCAAGAGTTATATACATCTGGGTCTACAGGCAACAGGGAGAGAAAGACATTGGGTCTGGCTTGAACATTTGAAACTCCAAAGCCTACCCCTAGTGACACACTTCCTCCAACAAGGCAACACCTACTCCAGCAAGGCGACAACTCCTAATCTAAGAAGCACCACTCCCTAATGACCAAGCATTCAAATATATGAACACATGAGGGCTGTTCGTATTCAAACCACCAAAACATACATGTCAACGGTAAGATTCAATCAATCAATAAACTAGATACAACACTGACAACAAGAAATAATGAAATAGAACGATTGAGACAATATATCAGATAATTCAGTGGCTGGTTTCACTACATTTGCACTTTGTAGTGGCCGTTGTTAATACAATGAAAGTAGCTGACAATCACTGTCAGATCTCAGCACTTCACCTGATAACAGAGATGATCTCTAAGTGATGGGGGCTACTGTATACACTGAGTGACTAATGCCTGTGGACATAGTCAGCAGGCAACTAATGGGGGTTAGAACATTCAGTAAATGATTAATGGCACCTGTGTATGGATTGTGGATGTTCTAGACAGAGTTGATTATACCCCAGATGGGACAGGTCAGTGAGCGGGTACAAGATTTCATCATGCTACACAGAACAGGGCAGCACTGAAAACTTACCAATTGTTTGCTTCCAGAATTTTCTACTTAATGTCTTTAAAACACAGAGACTGTGAATAATAAAAGCTACAGAAAGAAACACTGTTGAAGGGATTACTATGTCATAGACATGGGCCATAGACATAGCAAGAGAATTGTATCTTCTCTTAAAGTGCAGGCAGAGCTGGTTTCTTCTGAGACCTCGAACTGTGGCTCACCAGTGGCTCACCAGTGGCTCTTTGACCCTGTGTCCTCCTCTGCACCCATCAATATTTTGGTCTTCTCTTGTTAAGATATCATTCAGAATGGACTTGGACCACTCTCATTTTCCTCTAATTGACTCTTATAAAGATCCTCTCTCCAAAGGCAATCATGTCCTGAGGTGAGATTAGGGTTTCAGCACATGAATCTTGGGGATACAACTCTGCCCATACAGACAGGTCATAGCAGAGTGACTTGATACATTATTCTAAATTGAACTGAGGCCAGTGGAAGAGAGGCTCAGAGGAACAACATACTATTTCTAAAAGATTCTCTTGGTTGATGTTGTGACTAAGGTCTAAGGAAGTCTTTCTGAACTAAAGAAAAGGCCCCAAGAGTGGACCACAGGGAGATCCTGATGAGGGAGCATGGTGAGGTGTTGTTGGCAGGCAAATGTCTCGTGTTTGGTGTTTTGAAAATAGAAATGGCAGTCAGGGCTGATGGGTGACTAGTCACAGAATATGGGAGAAAAAATGGCCAAGATCACACAGTCTCAGCACAGTCTTCTCACTTAGTGGCTTTGGGGACAGCGCTTCACATCTTTGGGAAGACTAAGGAGACATGGTTGTCCATGTCTCCTTAGTCTTCCCAGTAACCCCAGACGTAACAGATCTTTGGGGGTGCTCATGGTATTGGTACAGCAAGTAAATCTCCTCTAATCTAAGGATGATTGGTTCAGCCCCGTGGGGTGCCTCCTGGGCCTTGGAATCTATGCAATACCCAGGAGTTATCTGATTACAAACTGCAGTTGCCCCTCAAACTGTACCCTCCCGCATTCTTCAGTCACATCTCTTTGGGTCATGTGTGGCACTCCGCACCTAGTCCCATGCTCTGTGATGAGATGACATACAGGTGGAGACTGCAATCACAATCCTGGCTCTGGTTGTATGATCCTGGCCCATCCCTTTACTTCTGATGATAACACGGGGATGGTCATGACCGATCCATGGGCTGCTGTGAACGGGAGATAAACCTCTATAATGGTTAACTAGGGACAGAACATTTTATCAGCCATTAGCCATTATCTAAATTCTACATGTGACCAAAGTGAAAGGTACTAACCCTTTCCTCACTCCAAACCCCTCCCCCCTCCCAACGCAAGGCCTTTCACAGGCTGGGAGATAGTACAGTTCTGCAGATCACAAGGGGTTGCTGCACACTAGCTGCCTCCAACTGAAGCCTTCAGGACCAGCTTGAGTCACTTTGGGGAACTCTCACTACTACAGTTCACAGTTATCTTCTCTATAAGGAGCACACTCTGTCACATGATGGCGTCCTGAAGAGTCAGTCACATCAACCGTAGTTGCAAGTCAGTCTCGCAACCGTAGGCCAAGTCATAGGCTTCCATCAACCGCACTCCCAAGTCACAGGCTGCCGTCAACCTCTCTTCCTAGGACCTCATCAACATCTCACTGGTGCCCAGCCACTTGCTCTCTTCCATCATCATGGCCACCCAGAACAGCAGCCTCAGGTTGATGTGGACTCCAGGTATTGAAAAAGATCAAATCTCAGAGTTACACATCATTCTGAGTTCCTCTGTTACATCCCAGTGATATCCAAACAGCTCCCTCCTGTCCCCATCCAGAAAAGCTGCTCAAGCTGAGCCCAGGGTGCTATCTCAGGGAAACAGAGAAAGAGCAGGCACGGGTATTCATTCCCTCTGCTTCTTGCCACTGTGATGGAAGATGCTCTGCCTGCCACACTGTTCTGCAGTGAAGGCTGAGTCTTCTGAAACTTTGAGCCACATTAATATACCCCTTTGAAGCTGTTTACTCAAGTTATTTCACCAGTGTTACGAAAATAAATATTACACAGAGGCTTATACACATACATGTGTTTCTTTCCCTACTTTGTGTCCCACCCCATAAACCCCATAAATTAACACACACAGACACACACAGTAGTGCATATACACACACACACAAATACACATGCGCACAAGCATTAGTGTGTGTGTGTACCAATGTTTTCAGTAAAAGTCTAGTTGTTAATTCTCACTTAACAGGGAGAAGTTAGCATTTCCATCTACACTAAATCAGGGGCAGAAGGAACTGAGACAAAGAGTGTGGCTGCTTTGGGTTTGGAGCAGCAGCTCTGTAGCTATCCCTGTCTTCTGGCTTCAGATGCTGTGGATCTGAGTTTGGGTCCTCATGCTCCCACTATAGCACTTAGGCAACCGAGCCATCTCCCCAGTCTCTGCCTCTCTGCCTAGATTGTTGGTTGGAGTGTTGAATGGCGTAGAGGCTTCCTTGTACAAATGTGGAGATGAAACCCCTTTTAGTGACAATGCAAATCAATCTGTGACAGTGATTGCACCCCTCTAATCCTCTGTGGTTGCTTGTTTCTAGAGAAACAGTCAGTCACTCACTGCCACTTGGGTTGGGGTCTCTTGTCTTGACCAGTCTTGGAGCAGCTGCCGGTAAGCTCCACCACATGGCAGCCCTGGCAGTCAGCTGCCCTGGGTCAAATCTGGAATGTGTTGTTCTGCTGTGTAATTAACAGTATTCACTTTTAGGGCCTGATTTGCGACTGGGTGCCAAGAGCATTCCTGAGGGGTCAGAGGGAACGTGTTTACTGTGGCAGGAAGTTCCTGCTGGGAGTGCTTGGTTTGTGCTCTCACGCTCAGATGCTCAAGCAAGCCTCCCTGGGCCCTGCTGTGTGCCAGGCCTGGAGAGCCACAGAGGGGGTGGGGGTGGCATGAGCTCTAAGAGGACAGCTGTGGGAGAATCAGTGACATCAGGAGTCCGGGGCTTGGGGGATAGAAACAAGTAGGTGACTCCTTGGATCCTGAGCACCACTGTCCATCCCGTTTATGCTGGAGTGTGAGCCATTTGTGAAGATACTCTTCCAATCCAGAGAGTGTTTTTAAAAACAAAAGTACCTCACTCTTTCTTCCTTTCAAAACTACAAAATGCTGTGAAACATATGTGCTCAGCAATGAAGGGTCCTCAGAAATCACCCGCTTGGTCCGTGAACATTTATTTTTCTAGCATTTTTCCCCAGATTTTAGAATAACAGCACCCATGAAAGTTTATAGCACCGGGGTTGCACCCGAGCCTCATACAAAAGCCTGTGGGTATACTCCTCACTATGTTGATGGGCACACGTGCCCATTGTACACATCAAGGGACTGGTCACTCAAGAAGTGGCCACTCCAAAAAGGAAGGAAGGGGCGAGTCCTCATTCACAAGGAGACACCTGGATCTTTTTCTGAGCACTTGCTTGACCCAATGGCAGAGAGTTCAATAACTTACCACCTTCATTAGAAGCCAAAGTTTTCTCCGAGTTCACTCTCTGCTGCTATCGACAGGACAAGGAGTACTGAGTATGGAATCCTTGCCTATATTCCAACCCCAGGTAGGCAGAGGCAGGGGGATTTGGAGGTGAAGGCTAGCCTTGAGTCCTTGAGACTTTATTTCAACAAAGCCAGTCAACCAAACAAACACAGGAAGAAGAAACTGTGGTTAGACAGTGTCTGTCTACAACTTCCCACAATTGAGAGTCCGCTGAGAAGAAAGCCTCATTTGAGGAATTGCTTTAGATCAAGTTAGTTTGTACCTTGCGTGAGGGAGTTTTTGATTGTTAGTTAAGGTGGGATGATCCACTCTCAGCATGGGTGGTGCCATTTTATGGACTGGGACCTGGACGGTATTGATGAAACTTAGCTGAATACAAAAAAGCCAGCAAGCAAAGATGCCTTTATCCTGTCTCTGCCCTTGACTGTGGGTGCTGGCAACTAGCTGCTTGTGTTCCTTGCTTGAAATGGTGGGAAGAGCTGCATTTGGAGATCAAAGAGGATGGGGCTGGTATCTTGGCTGACTTCTACCCTTCATCCTAGTGACTCACAGCATTCCTCTGCCCACTGTTCTCTGTGGTACAGGGCTTTGTTCATGACTGCCACTTGTAGCCAGGGGATCCCAGGGGATGCTGTTCCTATGGCAGCAGTGATGCTGCATCAGAAGGATGTGGAGACTGGAGGGAGAAGGGCTGTGAGGAAGTACTCACAGAAGAACATGCATGGTCTGTCCCCTAAACTGCAGAGGCTCCACCTGCTGAAGTGTAGAGTCTACCTCCAACTCTGCTCACTGCCCAGGACACAGCCCCATGTCCTAGGAGCCAGGCCCCTAGGAGAGGCTTTTCTCAGTGCTTAGCTCAGTCCTTCCTACAGGTGCTTTGATCCAACTTGAGTTTTAACTGCCTTAGTTGCTGAGTCTAGCGTGTCCATGTAAGGGACAATGTGACATGGTTTCCTGCCCCTGGAACAGAGCCAGCAGGGTGTGGGCCTCCAGGAGTGTTGATGGCTGCTGTGGACATAAGGCTTGTTTTTATAATACTGTACATATTTTCAGGTTCCTCTGAGGAATGTCCTCCTTGCTAACATTAACGTCTCTACGATAATTAGAAATAGCAGGAGTCCAGGAGTCGAGGGCGTGTCTATGTCTTTAGCAAGATAATAAATGCTGGGAAACTTCAGGACAGCCTTTAAGGCTCTGGAAAAGAACTCTAAAATCGTTAGTTTAAAAATACATAATTTCTCAACTATGCAAAAATATAAGGATGCGACGTGAATTGTATAAGGAACTTCATAGATCGAAAAGAACAAACGAGTCAACTTGTCAGAAAGACACAAAGACAGGCAGATACAAATTCAGACAGATTCCTGAGTTCAAGGGTAGCCTGGCACAGAGGGAATTTAGGTCCAGGAGGGGTTGGAATGGTAATTCCAGGGCAGGACCCCACCCAGCTATCTTATTGTCTGTGCTTATGCTTGCTGTCTTTTCCTAAGAGTCAAGGGGCTAAGGTCATGGAATGCTGATTCCTGGGATGGTCAAGAGGGAACCTGAAGTAAATAACTTGATATATAAATAAAAACCTGGCCTTTGGTCTGCTTGATAGAAGCTAGCAGAAAGCAATTGCAGTTCCTTTTAAGAATTTTTCCCTAGCAAGGGCAGAGCTATCTGCAGGTCTCTGGAGAGCGACCACAGCTCTATTAGAATTTTTCATAGCTCTTTTAGAATTTTTTTTTCTGGCTTTCTGATTTTGATCAGAAAACCCAAGAATTACTTTTAGAATTGTACTAACAGGATCTCTGACTCAGTAGGAAGTTTAAAGAATTTTTTTATAGCAGCTTTTCTGAAGAGAGAGCTTTTAGAATTTTTACTATCAGAAAAAGCTGTCTCAAACAGAGAGCTATATCAAGCAGAAATATAGCTGTATCAAACAGAGATTTTTTTTCTTTTTAGATTAGCAAGAAAAAGCTGTCTAGAGCAGAGCAGAACACAGAGCAACCTGGAAAGCCATCTCGAACAGAATATAGGCAGGCCATCAGTTTCTAGCCCACAATTTGACTTTGAGTAGGTTGTTTTTGCTGCTCCGAGAAACCCCTTCATTCAGAAACCTGAACCTGGCTGAGGCTGATCCTTGGCACTTGGTTATTTTATTCTTGTTGGGAAAATGAACATTTTCTGACAGCAGAGGTTGGGGTAGCACAAGATACACAGGTTGGAGGCACAAGCAGTGAAAATATGTGGTGAAAAGACTGTAAGGTTCAATCTCCAGCTCTGCCTCACTGCTGCAGTACCCATGAAATGAAGGGGACACTCCACCTCTGTGAGTTTGTCCTTCTAGGTAGTCTTACCATTTATGCATGCCTACTCTACCTGCTTGTCACTAGACAGCCATGTGACCCACCCCTGAGTCCTTAGAACAATATTTTAGTCACTGTTCCTGTTGCTGGAGGGAAAACAAAAACACAAAAATCCTGACCAAAGAAAGTAATTTAAGGGAAAAATGTTTATCTGGCTTACTGTCCAAGGATGCAGTCCATCACAATGGGAAAGTCAAAGCAGAAGGACTTTGAGTAGCTCTGTTTCACGGTCAGGAGACAGAGATGCTTGCCTTACTTTCTCTTTTTGTATCCTAACCTACAATGCAGCAGCTCCCACTTTTAGTGTGAGTCTTTCTATCTAGAAACGTAATCTAGATAATCCCTCACAGGCATCCATAAATGCTAAATAATACCTCATCAGTATGTTTGGAAGCTTGTCTCCTAGTAGCTGGTTTTGAGTGTCAACTTGACACAAGCTGGAGTTATCACAGAGAAAGGAGCTTCAACTGAGAAAATGCCTCCACGAGATCCAACTGTAAGCCATTTTCTCAATTAGTGATCAAGGTGGGAGGGCCCATTGAGGGTGGTGCCATCCCTGGGCTGGTAGTCTCGGTTCTAAGAAAGCAACCTGATCAAGCCAGGGCAAGCAAACCAGTAAGTAACATCCCTCCATGGCCTCTGCATCAGCTCCTGCTTCCTGACCTGCTTGAGTTCCAGTCCTGACTTCCTTTAGTGATGAACAGCAATGTGGGAGTCTAAGCTGAATAAACCCTTTCCTCCCCAACTTGCTTCTTGGTCATGATGTTTTGTGCAGGAATAGAAACCCTGACTAAGACACCTCCTGTGAAGCTGACACTCAACACTTCTTTGAGCACCCCAAGAACGTGTACAGTCAGGGAGCAGCAGGGGGTGATGGGTAGAATCTCTGGAAAGAACATTCAACAAGGAAAATGAGAAGGCAGATCCCTACAGGCAGCCCAGCCCACATTCCTTGTCTTTCCCTAGGGGCAGGAGACTCATTGCACAAGGTGGCTTTGCGCCATAAAACTTGGGGCCAATAGGCCCCTTAACCTCCTGCCCTGTTGTACACTGCCCAGTCTCAGCCATCCTTCAGATGTTTCAGCCTGGTAGGAGCAAGAAACACTGTAGCTGTCTCCTCTAGACCTGAAAGACCAATTGCATGCTGCCAGTCAGAGCTGTGGGCTTCGGTGACTACAGAAGCCGTGGTAATAAAAGTCTACAAAAGACACAGACTCTTACCAGAGCCAGGTGCTCCTTGGCTGCATACTTTCTTGGTGTGTTCAAGGGGGTGTATAGGAGATGGAAGTTGCCTAAGGGAGATACAACTTTTCAAAACTGCCAGCCGTGCTGGACTGGATTTTAGGGATGCAGCCGCCTGTTACTCCTGCATCTAACCTCTTACCCATGCTCCTGTAAATAAGCCATTACCTTTGCCCCTTGATATTAGCTCACCATTCACACTCCAGTAGTAACCCTCACCCATACTCCTGTGACTAACCATGATCATTCACTGGTTCACCGAGCTGGACTTGGGTAGATTCATTTTGTCAGTCTGTCAGTGCCCTATCTAAAGTGAATATTCAAGTTTCCTCTGAAAAAGTCACTCAAGTATTAAGGCCTCACTAGGTCCAGAAACTAGGCTAGAAGAACAAGTAGGGACCAGGTTTGAAGCCATGGTTATTGATAGGTTACTTCTCTGCCACCAGTGAAATAAGCCAATTCAAATCAGATTGTATTAAAGCCAAATTTACTGGGAAACTGCTCTTGGGCAGATGAGTTCACTGGCCCCAAGGCCAGGGAAGATACCATGAGGAAAGAGGGTGGGGGTGGGGAGTGGGGGGGGTAGAGACAAAGAGAGAAGCACACACAGAGAAAGAAAAGGAGAAAAAGAGAGACATACCAGAATGTATAGATTATTAGGGAGGAGCCTCTGGGGGAAGGGCAGCCTAGCCCCTGGGCTGGAAAGTTCAGTGTTGAGGACAGAGTACACCAGGTAGGGACTGAGGGATGCTGGAAGACCCTGGGAAGCCAGGTCTGCTTTGGTGGTGTGTAAAATATGCGCCTCAATCTCTTGTCCTGGGTCTGAAACCAAGCATTCAGGCTGTGGCCCCTATATCATCCTCTCCCAGAGTCTCAGTGCCATTTGACTATGTTTGTCTGGAGAATTTAGAAACTATGCAAAGGACCTGGCTTGACTCCCTCACTGGATAGACAGGGATAATAAATGTTCACTGAGTTTGCTTGAAGGGGGTTGTGCAACAATGGTATACCACACACCGACTTTCCAGTCCCATGTTGACCATCCCATGAGACACTCTGATCCCAGGCTTCTGCAAAGGCAAGACCTAGCCACTTCCATCCATCTGGCTGTCATCCATCCCACAGACACAGTGTTTATATGAATACTCCAAAGTAGGGCTGGTCCCAGCGTCTGAATCTCCAGGTCCCCTGTGACCACTGCCTGCAGCTGTTGTGCTGGGGCTATAGGTTATTTCTGCTGACTGCTGAGGGCTCTCTCTCTCTCTCTCTCTCTCTCTCTCTCTCTCTCTCTCTCTCTCTCTCT